>NC_056727.1:335943812-336181312 GCF_019279795.1 Protopterus annectens | reverse complement strand
AGACAATCATTCCCGGCATTATAGATATAGATCAGACAGGCTTCATTGTAAATAGAAATACTTTTGATAATATAAGAAGAACTTTAACATTAATAGATTTTGCAAATAGGAAAAAGAAAGATTTAACACTTATTAGTCTTGATATAAGTTCAGCATTTGATTCAGTAAGTTGGGACTATCTGTTTACCTTAATGAAGTGCACAAACTTCTCAGATGCATTTGTAAATCTAATTGAGCATTTATACAAAGGAACATTGGCTTATGTTAAGGTAGGAACATATGTTTCACAAAAAATACCCATTCTTAAAGGTACAAAACAAGGATGTCCACTTTCTCCACTATTATTCACTTTAGTAATGGAGCCTTGGGCTAATTTGATCAGAAACAGTACTGACATAGAGGGTTTTGAAATAGATGAAAATACAACATCCAAAATTCAACTTTTTGCAGATGATGTTCTAATTACATCAGCACGATCTAATTCTTCTATGCAGTCTCTATTTGATAACATGATGAATTTTAAAAGTATTTCTGGTTTAATATTCAATGAAGAAAAACCTAAAATACTACCTATATATACACGAAAAAATATTCTCATTAGTGATTTTACTAAATATGTACCCAATTCAGGTCAGATAACTTATTTAGGTATAATACTATCTAAAGATATTAAATCTATTATATATAATAATTATAATACCTGTTTTCTTAATATACAAAATCTTTTAATACCTGGAATAATATGTTTTTACTATGGAGGAGAGACTTACAATTATTAAAATGATAATATTCCCCAAGATTTTATACTTAATACAATCAATAATACTTCCACCTACAAAAATAATTATCAAGAAACTGAATACACTAATGTTAAATTTCCTATGGGCACCTAATAGACCTAGGATTGCATTAAAGAAACATACTAATAGCTGGTCTCAAGGGGGTATTTCTTTTCCAGACTTTAATTTATATACTATCTCTTCTATTTCTAGATCAGGGATGTACAAATGTAACATGTGTAAGTACTGTCGTTACATTCAGGCGGGTACCTTTTTCCTGGTTAGGGGCTCCAAGTTTTACATCAAGGGTAGGTTCAATTACGTTAGTGCTCACCTTGTTTATTTAGCCAAATGTACTTCATGTCCTATTTTCTATATTGGGAAAATGGACAGGAGATTACAAGAGCGTTTATATGAGCATTTATATGCTATTCAAAAGGCTAAACTGGATAACGCTCTTGCAAAACATATTCACGAATGTCCGGATCATGAATTTAATTTCTTGATAATTGACCAGTTGTGGTCACAGAATAGGGGGGGTATTGAATCTGTGTTACTTGAAATTAAGGAACTGGTATGGCAGATACAATTAGATGCATACCATTATCTAGGTCTCAACAATATTTTGTCTATAGCCAGTGTTCTAAAGTTGAGGAGTTTAAAAAGATAATTTTTATGGGGGGTGTTTGTAGTATTGCGGTTTTTAGATTTTCTCAGATTTTTTTAGATTATATATTTATTTTCAATACTTATATAATAAAATTTTTATATATAATAAATTTTTATATTGGTTTTAGTTAGAAGATAGAATGGTACATGTATTTCCATATATGCGTTTAGGCATACATCAATGTTGTGTTGTTTTTGGGTATTTTGTGAATGTGCTGTATTTTAAGTTAATGACGTCACTATCTAGTATTTAAATAACTTTGGAAATGGCGCATTTTTTGAATTTCTGAGGAAGTTAGTGGATTTCACTGACGAAAAGCAAGATAGGTGTTTTGCTTAAATAAACAGTATTTTTATTATATATTTCGTGTGCAGGATCTGTTGGATTTTTTTCCTGGTTACCGGTGGAACAGTTTCTTGGCTTTCTTTCCTGTAGCAACCCTGACTAGTCTACCTTGGATATCTAGGTCCTCTCAACTTTTCTGCTGTAAATAACTAGCTTTCCTTGTGTATCTAGGTACTCGCAAATTTTTTTTTAGCTTTAAGAAACTCAACAAAATATATTCTCTATTTCTCAACTTCTGCTTTCTACTTAATATTTAATTATTTTGTTGTATATATTATAACCATGCTTAATTTTTTACCTGTTATTACAAATGCTTTCATGTGGAGCTTTTCTCCCCAGGCCTCTGCTGAAAATGGACATATATCCAGTTGGACTAGCCCAGTCAACAAATGTAAAATAAATAAATAAATAAAATAAAATAGAAGGATGTAGGCTATCATCCCCTGCCACAAGAGTCTACACTACAAACCTTCCTAATGTAAAATAACTGCTTTAGAGGCCAAGTGCTGAAACTGTAACAATAACAGCCACAATAAGCATTCAAACAGCAATTCCCAGCTCAGAAGGGCAGAGGCTACTGCTTCCTCCCACAAGAGAGTTGACTACAAACCTTCTTAAGGTAAGACAACCGACCTGAAGCCCAAGTGTTTAAACCAAAAGTAATAAGCTTAGAATAACAATTACAATTTAATGCAGTACCAGACAGATGACAGTGACATGTATTTTAATCTACCTACATACATCATATCATGGTTAGTATGTCCTGTGTTACCTTGAAGAGAAACACCTGTCATCTGTCCAGCTGCTGCATGTGTCTGGTGCAGTTCATGCAAAAGAGAGCATTATACTGTATTACTGTTCTGATGAGTTTGACTACAGTGCTGTCATACAATCCTGAAATCTGAATGTGATGGCATGTGTGATGGCATGTCTTATGATGTGCACCATATGTATGTAGTGGAAAACATTAAATAGAAGGGTCATAAAGTAATGCACACATTGCATTGCAGTTCCTGATTTCACAACCCTTACAAGAGAATACACTAGAAAGTACTGACATGATGATGCTGTCCACTGTATTATTTGACAAGGAAAATATAACTGACAGGTATAATTATCGATTCAACAACAGAAATGAATATATGCTAGGCACAAATGTACCTTTATGCCCTGTGCATTAGACACAATGATTTTGTATCCCTGAATCCAAAAGAGAAAAAGCACAGATATGGCACACTTATCATCACTTACACATGTTTCTGGGGGGGGGGGGCAGGAGGCCTAGGCTGACACAAAAGAGTAGTGATTGCATGTGAGGGAGACAGTGAAGCAGGCAGGCTGTATATGTGTGTCCATAGGGGTCCTCCATGTGAAAATGGTGTGTGAGAGTCTGAATGAATACAGCCAAGTTCAGTGCCAGCTCTATGTTTTGGTATGTTGGAAAGGTGTGAGCCATGCATGGTAGAGGTGGCAGTTCATTGTTTTCACCCCCAACCATGAGAACTGGCTCTGCCAGGAGTTGAACTGGCACCTCCATGCCCAAGGTCAGATGGACTGCTGCAAACTGAGCATGACAGATGTCTACTGAATGTGCTCCCTTCATGGGACTCCGAGGACCATGACCCTATGGCCTGACACTTCTGGATGTGGACAGCACACTCACTGATGGACCAGCAGAAGTACTGCCACTACAGGAGTGTGATCGGGCACAGCCACATTGGCTATCAGCAGATGTTGTGGCTGAACAACACCCAAGAGGATGTCGTTTTCCTCCCAGCAGATGTTCCATCACAGACACGGCTTGTTCCATGACAAACACCCCTTGGTCCATCATAGACACCCCTGATTCCAATGTGTCATTCATCCAATCCAGGGAATCGGTGACACAGTAGAGGCAGTCATGCATGTCAAACTGTACCACATCCACAACCCTGAGCATTTGTCTGGAGTGCCTTTCTGAACATGCCTGTGCTGCCATAATGGCCCTAAACATATGTTGTGACATGGGAAAAGACACCTGCACCAGGTGGAGGAGGAACAGCAAGCCTCCAAGCATCTCTATCAACCCTCCTGCATGGCACCTCACCTGCACTTTCACTACAGCTAGTCTCAATAGGCATTGAAGCCACAGTAGCCACACTTCCCTGCTCAATATCACTGCCCTCCACCTGTCCTATGTCTGTGGCCTCAGTAGAATGGGTAGGCATAGGTCACTGACTGTGTCTGGTAAAAAAGAAGGGAGTAGCTGGATGTCAACATCTTTGTCAGATTCAACTTCTGCATCCCGACTGTGCCTCAGTTTCACCACCACCACCATCAGTGTCTGATGATACACTGATGAGACACTGACATCAGGTGGCAGAGGGCCCACACTCCCACTGTCATGATCACCTGTGATAAAAAGGGAGAAACACAGGCATACATTAATACCTGCACTACTACTGTGCAATATATGCTAAACAACTAACAGTGCTGCCATTATTAAAGATAGTACAGCAATACACACAACAGGCCTAAAATGACACATTATATTTCTAGAAATTGATCTGCAGTACAGAAATAACTTGATTTGGCTTACCATCTGCAGGAGGCATACATCGCTGGATTCCAGATGGTCCTTTAATAAGTTAAGCAAGAGGTAAGGCCAACATCATCACATTTAACAGTAATACAGTAGGTAGTACATGTACTCCTGTCAATCTGCATGGTGTTAGTTCAACAAGAATGTGGCTGACAACTCCAAACTGAGCTTATCACTGTATCAATCTTCACTCCCCTCAAAAAAAAAAGACATGAGACACAGAATGTAACTTTTATTTCAATCATTTTACTATACAACATTATTCAACTGGTCATATAACAAAGCCTACTTAGAAGCTTTTCCTGAGAAGGAGGGGCACCCACATCAATCCCAGACTGTTGGCCACTCTACTGTGAGTTGTCCTTTTGTAGAAGATTTGACAGGAATTCCTCAATGGGGGTGAGAGGTGGTTCTGCAGTAGGCTCACCCTTGTTACCCTGTGGTCTCAGGCAACAGCAGCTGCATGCCTCTATGCAGATGTTATGTCAGTGTCCCTGTGGCACACCTGCTCATAAATCCTTCCATGGCATCCATGGCATTTATGTTTGCAACAATCTGCTACCATAATCTCAGCCTCTCTGGCATATTGGAATGACCCCTTCTGAGAAGAAAAGCACCATGCTGATGGACCACATCAGCAATTATTGTATTCTATCCCTCACTGAAGGGGGGTTCTGTTCCTCAGTGACATTTTCAGCCCTAAAAGACAACAGAATGATAATACACATAAGTATCACATAACTTAACTGTTACCAGATAACACAGTTAAGGTAGGCAGTCAGTTGTTGTTGTTGTATCTTTTGGCTTTTCACGGTTAGGGGTCATCACAGTGGAACTCCGGTCCGCTAATGATTGGCATTAGATTTTTACATACTGACTTGCCAGGCCTGATGCAAAACCTTCAACGAAGGTATGCCCATTCACGCATGTCTCCACGCAGAAGACGCTTTAGCTGAGAATCGAACAGGACAACATCTTACTGTGAGGTGACAATGCTACTGCAGCACCACCACTGCAGTACCATAAGGTAGGCAGTCAGTACACATGTTAAATACTAACAACAGGCAGGATGCAAACAAGGAGAGTATCAAGAGCAACATATCCTTTCATGTGTCATAGCAGTAACTCAACTGTGCTCCTCCCAAAAGAACAGTCTATTCTAATTTGTAACATAACAGCAACTTCTCTTTGCTTCCCCCAGCAACTAAAGAACAGACAAACGAATGATTTTGCTAATAAAACACATTTGAAATGCTAAACATGCATTCAAAGGACCCATCCCTGAAACATTTGTACATATGTATCACACAGCTTACTATTTTCATGTATCATTTGCACCCCTGAAATGGCTTGACAAACATAGCAATGCCATCAGTACACCTCGAATTAATGCATACAAATATCAGTGGAAAAAAGCTTTTCTTCACATTACTCATTAATATATTCCAGCATATGCATTATGTAGGTAACAAAATGACAGCATACCTGCTGGAAATCACGTCTATATCATAACATCGACAGCTTATGATGTTGAATCCAAAATCATCGACACCTAAGCATCGAAAACTAAAAATAGCAAATGGCCAAATCATTGAATTCTTTCCTAGGGAAATAATTCACTTGGCCATCTGCAAACAAAATAAACAAACACACCCAAACATAGTGGGGGCTTTGCCCCCCCCCCAATAAATATACCAGCTCCGAGACTGCTCTACATTGGGGAAAGGGAAATCCCTGAGAATGGCCACACAAATTCTTTCCCGAGGAAAGTATTCGATGATGTGGCTGTTCACTATTTTAAGCGTTCGACGCTTAGGTGTTGATGAATATCCATTCGACAACTTAAGCTGTTGACATATCAGTAGGAAACCTGGAGATCAATACTCCTCTGTAAAGATAGCTTTGCAAACATTTTGCTTTTCTGAACATATAGTAAGTATTCTGACCAACAGTTTGGTTAGCTACACATTTGTCTTTTTATAATGGAGTAGATTATTAATGGATTGCATCTGTCTAAGCTGTGTGTCAGAGATGCTAATTACTGCATAAGCAGCTGAATTGCATGCTAATCAACCAATCTGGTGGAGCTACTCAACAAGTTATAAACCAGCCATGTAGAGTCCATGCTGTTTTTTTCCTATGGATTTTAAAAGTAGTGGAGTACAGACACAGAAAGTCTACAGAGACAGAATGTTAGGAGCTGCTGCTGCTGAACTCCATTTGTATGTGCTATAGGCTGCAGGTAATGTTGCTGCTGCTGTCAATAGGCCTAGACTGAGAATGAGAAGAGTTTTCAGGCCGCATTTAACATCACAACATACACAATATTGACATTGCAGAGTGCTACAGGGTGGACAGGGACACAATATAGGAACCTTGTGACCTTTGCTGGCCTCAGCTCAGAGCAACAGCCTTTACCCCCCCCCCCCACACACACACATGTATTGGCTGTGTATTGCTTGTCAGCCCTGAACTAACACTGTGGCGACTGCTTTATTTACAAGGTAAGCCCTGAACATGTACTGTATTGTATAATAATATTATGATATGCCCTTGTATTTCATCACTTGGGACAGTAAGCAACTACAAGGTGGGAGATTTGTACAGAAATTAATGGGACATCTGACTGCAGAGAGTTATTTCACTTGCATGTGTCCATTAGAAAGTAGTAGACCTCAGGCCTCAAAGATTTACACATTGATACACCCCCAAAGTAATGATGATCCCTGCATGCTCTCAGTTTAGCACCATATCCTTTTAATGGGAAATCATAACAGAGAGAAGTTCCAAAGTAATGAGATGTATAGCAGTTTCTGGCTTCACCACCCTCACAAGATCAAACCAGCAGGATGCAAAATAAGGAGAGTAACAAGAGCAACATATCCTTATCTGTGCATAACAGTAGCTCAGCCTGGGTCCACCCCCTTCAAAGAAACTTTATATCCTTGCATGTGCTGAGACAGGAACCCACCTTTGCTCAACACCCCCAAAACAGTAGTCTGTCCTTGTTTGTGCCATCCAACTTTCTATTCATTTGATGGCAACTGCATATCATAGTGTTCCCAGTTAATATTGAACAAAGTCCATGATCTTCATGCTTGCCTATCCCTAGACTCCCCTGCTATCACCATACTCACTGAAACCTGGCTAAAGCCTGATATATAGGACAACAATATTCTACCTCTAGGCTGTAACATATACTGCTGTGACAGAAAAAATAGACAGAGTGGTGGGGTAGCCATAATGTACAAGTGAAACCTACAACTAGAGCTACATATACCATTGTGACAGAAAAAATAGAGAGAGTGGTGGGGTAGCCATAATGTATAAGCAAAACCTACAACTAGAGTTTATATACCCAAACATCCCTGGATTCAATAATGTTTATCAAGCTAAACATTAAGAACAATAATAACATAACCATGATCACTATCTATATTCCTCCTGGCAATAATTATCACACAGTTGAGGAAATACTCCACTGATTTCACTTGCCTTCTCACAAGAAACCATCATAATGGGCAACTTCATCACTGACTGGTACTCCCACAACTTTGACTGGTACTTCCACAACTCTGATAACCCCACTAATTTCATCAGTCTTCATGGTTTCTCACAATTAATCCATTCCACAACTAGATCTGATAAAACTACCAATAAACAATCCATTTTAGACTGGATTCTTACAAATAAACCTACCTCTGTTTTTTTTTCAATCAGGATGCCTTCCTAATACTCTCAGTGATCATCTCCCTACCTATTTAGTTCGACTTCACATTAACCCCCCCCCCGACAAACATTTTTTCAGCAAATTCACTGCAAAAAGAACTTCAATAACAACACTTTCATCACCCTATTACAACTCTGTGATTGGTCTCCACTCACAGCTCTTCCTCTCGATGCTGCTGTTTAATACTTCTGTTCTACTTTTCTAAATATTCTAAACAAGCTAGCACCTTTTAAAACTACAGGATTCAAATCTACATATTCTCCTTAGTTAACAACAGATACAAAACATCTTCACAAACAAACAGACAAAGCCTGGTCTGCCTGGTATTCCACCAAAAAAAAAAAATAAATACACACATATATATATATATATATATATATATATATATATATATATATATATATATATATATATATATATATATATATATATATATATATATATATATATAGTTCCACTTTGAATCATCGAAAGCTTGAAACATCGAAATTCTGATCATCGAGACCAGAACATCGAGTTTCAAACCATTGAAGATTCAAAGGGAATGTAAAAAAAAGAAAAAAACCTCTAAAATCTATTTTATGAAGGCCGCCACACCTCCAACTTTAATATACCAACTCCGAGATTGCAATACAGTGTGGTAAAGGGAAATCTCCATTTTAGTGCTATATGCAGAAGCTCTAAACCGGAGATTTCCTGTACCCTGTCTGTGGTGCCATCACAGAGATGGCACATTCACAGACACAGTGTGCAGGGCACCTTGCTGTTCTGCAGAAACACTAGCTTTTTCCCTGTTTTACTTACCATTTTCTTCCCCTTGACAACATCGATGTTCTAAACACTCGATGATATGGTCTCGACCATATGAATTTCGATGGTTTAGAATTTCAATGTTTTCAAGTGGAACCATATATATATATATATATATATATATATAGCATTATATAAACAACTTTGCAATAAAGCCAAGTCTCAAGTCAAACTTGATAAAAAAAAAAGTTACTACTTCATATTACAACAAAAACATAACAATCGCAAAAAAATTTTGGGCTGCTATTAACAAATTTCTTCAACCTGGACACTCATCAATCCCCTCCCCATTTTCTTTAAACAATATTGATAACACTGCTACACAATTCAGCACTTTTTGTACTAGTTCTATTCATTCACTATCCAAGTCTAACCATACCACTACCCAAATACCTTTAATGAAAGCAGCAATTCCTTTTAACCCCATTCCAATCGACACTATGAAAACTACTCTCCAAAGTCAGACCTACTACCTTGGCTGCAGACAACAGACAACCTCCCTACAGAATTTCTAAAACTTGCAGCCAGTGGTATCGCTTATTCGGTCAGTATTCTGATCAATCACTCTATCTCAGAACACTATGTTCCATCTAGCTGGAAAATTTCTTATATCATCCCTCTGCACAAAGGTGGTAACTCTACTGAATTCACTAATTATATACTGATTGCCATCTTATACCCCTTTCCAAAATATTAGAAAAATGTGTACACAACCAACTTTTAAAGCATCTTTTATCCAGTAGCCTTCTAACACTCAATATGGCTTCGGCCCAAATCACAGTACCGCAACTGCCCTTTTCAGCTTCACTAATATCATAAATCTACACAGAAATGATTGGAAGCTAGTTTCCTCTATCTTTCTTGCTCTATCCAAAGCTTTTGACACTGTTCACCATTAAAACTACTGGATGAATTATCCTCCCTTAACCTCAGCCTCTCTTCTTTAACTTGGTTCCATAGATACCTTAATGGTTGGCAGCAAGCTGTCAAATGGCAGCATGAACTCTAACTTACTACCTATTAACAAGGGAGTTCCACAAGGCTCTATCCTTGGTCCTCTCCTTTTCTCCATCTTTACAAATAGACTCCATACTTCCACTCAACTAGCCTCTGTCATTCAATATGCAGATAATTTTACTCTCATCTGTGCTGCTCCTTCCATAAACAATCTTGCCAATATTACTCACCAATCCTTTCTATCTGTTGAAGCATGTTTATCTGACACAACTGATTCTGAACCCTTCTAAAACTAAGCTAATGTTATTCTACCCAACAAGTTAGTTGACAAGTTCCCCCTATACCTTTCCAAATCTCTTCCTCTAACACATAATAACACAAACTAAATTATGAGGCATTCTAATAGATAATAACTTGTCTTTTGACATTCATCTTTCTCAGTCCATCAAGAAGACTCATTGAAACTTGTATCATTATATATAATTGAACCTTTCCTGACTAACAACTTAAGACAAACTATAGCTAGAACTCATCTTCTCCTCACCCTACTATATGCCTCCCCTATCTTCACTAACATTAGTAAAACTACCCTGGCTAAGGTTGCAACCTGCTATAATAAAAGAGCTAAATTTGCTAACTCCCCTTACAGATATCACCACTGCTCTTCTTTACATCAACTAAACTAGCTAGAACTACCACACTATTTAGCTTACACTCAGTTCTATCACACATAGACTTGTTCATCAACTTGAAAAAAAAACCTGCCCTTCATAATATGCTTTAACCTTACAGTAACACTTGTAGTCTTCAGTCCTCCAGCTGATCCTTACTACAAGTCTCAAAATTAAATGACAAAGCAGGGGACTCTCTTCTCTCTAACTACATCTCCAAATTATGGACTTTTATCCCATAGAGTATAATAACTATTACTGACCCAATACACTTAAAAAAACAGGTAATAGTGTTCCTAATGACCAATTGTCTCTGCCCTTGTACAAGACCTGGCTAATCTCTTCATTCCTCTATTTAGCACTTTACCTTTCTCTATAATCTACCCACTTTCTTACTCTTTTCCTCTTCTCCTCCTCTCCATCCAGATGTTTCCTTATTCTCACTCACTTATAATTTACCTTAACCCTGTATTATCTCTTTCCTTTCCTTCTTTCTACCTAACATTTTCCCTTACCTAATCTCTCCACCTATCTTCACCCTTCTTTTTCCACTTTTCCTGTCCATTCACTTCTTCCTTTTCTAGCCTCTTACCACCCTCCTTTCTTGATTTCTATCTAGTGTTTTTCCTCCTCTCTCTACTTTCTCTTACCATATTCTGTTTCTTTAAATATATCAATCTAAGTCTTTACTGTCTTTAGTGAGGCACCTGTGATGTTTATAATATACTGTAAGATGTTATGATGTAAGAATTCTTAGAATGTTCATAATTTCTGTTTTTCCTTCTCTATATATTTAAAAATTTTTCTGTGGAACTTTCCTTCCTGGGATTCCACTGAACATGGGCTTATCACCCAGTCAAACTATCCCAGTAAACAAATATTAAATAAATAAATATCCTCACACATTTTAAGGTGAATGATATAGACTATCTTACACACTGCATGGCTCTGTGTACTGGTCAGATAACTGATGAATGACCAAGAAACACAGAAAGGAAGGACACAGCTATATATTTTACAGGTAGTAATCAAAGCAGGTTGTGTGATCACTAAGTGCACTACACCCAAATATATTAAATAGAATACATTTACAAATAACAGGTCATACCTTGATATCAGTATACGTTCAGTCACACTTGGCTGTGTGATGAATTTCATCATGTATTTTCTACAAAGCTGTTTGTGGGGCAAAGATGGATAAGTCCTCCCTCCTGTTTTCTTGCTGGTGCATTGCAGTGAGAGTTGGGATCCACGCCTATGTAGTCAAATCTCATATGTACTAATGTTTTCTGCTGCATATGTCGTAGATTGCTTTCCTGCATTTCAAATATTTCTCCATTTTTCATATTTTTATTTGGAGGGGGCACTGTTTGCTTAATGTGCCACTTAGCACAAATGGCTTTGGGTATATGCATCCCATCTGCATGTAAAGCAACAGTGCACAAACTAGATGAATAGGCCACCCTGGTAACAGACAGGACCCAGACAGTCACAAACATACACTGGATACATTCAATTAATACTATTGGCCATCATGCAAACACATTTCCCATCAGAGTGCACTCTCATGCAATGTGTTTGCATGATGGTAAATGCTGTGCAAAACTTTCAAATTTTGCAAATCCAGAAAGTGCGGACTCCCAGTAAGCACAAAACCTGCAATTAGTGGGAAAACATCATTCTACATTGATCTTGATCTGTGATAGGCATGACAGGCATTCCTGGAGAGTTTTTGATATTCTGTGTTCAAAGATGGGGTGTCCAAGAGTCCAAAGTATTTATTGGACTCTAGTGAATAAACA
Organism: Protopterus annectens; assembly: GCF_019279795.1. Taxonomy (NCBI): domain Eukaryota; kingdom Metazoa; phylum Chordata; order Ceratodontiformes; family Protopteridae; genus Protopterus; species Protopterus annectens. Next base: position 336,168,967 of record NC_056727.1, on the reverse strand, counting down.
CGGGCCAAGGCTTTTGCAGAGGACTATCATGGCTCAGATTACAAGGCGCAGGCATAGAATTGTCTGGCCTGGGCTCTGACCAGTCCTTCTGGTATCCTCTGCATTGTTGAACAATGTATGAATCACTACAGAAACCTCAGGATGAGGAAGAAGTATAGCCTCAACCACTTGCTCAAAGAATGTAGGATGGGGGCACCCCACAGATGTGTAAATATAACTTACAGAGACTACTTGTCAGAGTTAAAAGCTGGATATAGTCAGGATTGTTATGCTTGGTGGTATTTTGTTCTGTTCTGTTCTTCCACATCCATGACACACTGAGAACTGAATGCACAATCCCATACCACAAGATTGGCACAGATGCAAGATGCATGTGGTATGTATGCATCCCACGTGCGTCTTGCATCTGTGCCAATCTTGTGATATGGGTGAGATTCATGTGGTATGTATGCATCCCAACAGTAGGGTTATTTTAACATTAAAAGTTACGACTCATTTATTGGTTAATTATAAAGTTGTATCAAATTGAGCCTTTAATTCTCAACTGTAAAGGGACAGTATGCATGCATTAATCTGGAGGCTAAAACAACAGTCAATGTTATAGAGCAGTCATAGATAGTGCCTTCAAAATTCACACTTCACAAATATACAATATTGTTAAGTTTCCATTGATACTTTTATGTAATATCTGAGCCCTAAAGTAGTGTCACCACTGGCTTGCTGTAAACTGTAATCAGTAAAATTGGAACATGTATATGTGCAATGTATGCATGCATCAAGGATTGCTTACTGCAATCTGTAGTATATCGTGCATCTGTTAGGAGCCTGGTAGTCTTAACAGTAAAAAAGGTATTTGTTAGGAGTTGGCACTGTTCAAAGCAAAGGTAATCGGACAGAGTCAAATACTTGTATCAATGTTTTGTATGTCACATATGAAGTTACTAATGTGCTCCCTTTTTTCTCTCATCCAACCCTTTTCTCTCTCTTTTTTTTAATTTCTTTGTCTTTTTTCCCCCATAGCACAGTGGAATAGGCCTGTCCCATGGGAACCTCCTGTCCCCACTCCAATGGCTACAGCACCACTGCCCAGCAGATCTGCTGTGTGACCCAATAACAACCTCTCTGCTGTCCCTGAACTACCTAGCCCCTCAGAGAGTTCTGCTCCACAGGATAGGACAGTGGGTCCCTCTGAGAGCAGTGGCAGAGGTGGTAGGTTTATCACCAGTGATGAACTACCAGGGGTGGTGCATGGGATTGTGCACTACACAATTGGTGCATGCCTACACAGGATGGAGACAGTGCACTGGATCCTTGTATTAAATAACACAAGGACATGCAGACATCAGACACTGCAGCTACAGATGCAGTTGGGTGACAGTGATGACAGTCCAGTGGATGATGACTCAATTCTCACTGTCACCCAACCTGATGTTTATGGGTTCACAATGTCCCCATCCTCACCCCAGTGATGGTGTTCACCCATCTCATGTGTCCATCACCATCCCTGTCTCTTGTCTTGTTTGTCTTGTCTGTCTGCAATTGCTTCCTCACCTGCCCAATTTACCACACCCAGCTATTCCTACATCTTTTCCCCAACACTCCTCTCTCTCTCAAAAAAATGGGCACCTGTTCAAAAAAGAAAAAAAAAAAAAATATATATATATATATATATGTATATATATATATATATATATATATATATATATATATATATATATATATATATCCCATACATAGCTCTCCATTTCACACATGTATCTTTGTGACACACATGATTCAGTTCAATTCTCTATACAACATATTGTTTTGTGGTCACCCATCTGTTTGGAGGTGAGAGTCCAAATTCAGAAAAATATGTGTATATATGTTCATGTTTTATTCTTGAAGAAATGGATAGCTATGAATCTTTCCTATATACTTCCTGCACATTCCTGCCTTCCTTTCACATTGTTCTTCCCCCTGCTTGATCCCTATTTCACCACTTTCCTATCTTTCCCATTTCTTTTGTTTAAAGCATAATTGCATGATGGTGTGCATCATGCACTAATGAGCGGCTACGGCAAAACCAGTTATAAGTTTTATATAGTTGTATTCTAAACCAGTACCATTTATCCATATTTTAGAGACTCCATACCAATTACCCCACTTCAGAATTTGGATTTACACATAAAATTATTTGAAACTGTTACAGACACATTGATTCGAACCAACTACCATCTGAACAAAAGAAAATGGATGTATCACTGCATTAACAGGTGGTGTTACAGACTCAGTTTATCAGCAGGTGTATTTTAGAGACTGTGTAGCAAATGGAAGACTTATCTGCTGTTGTATGCAACTGCCACTTAACTGAATCTCTGGCTGCTGGAGTTAATGCACTTAATGCAGTGATAAGTTCCTTTTAGTGGCAAATGGTATAGCTATAGGTAATACATTAAAGTATTTTGGTAGTAGTGTTGCTTATTGATGCTGCACAGTGCTTAGTATCACACAACATCGTGCACTACTGCTGTACAAAACTAAATGAGTATCATGCAATAATGTTTTATAAAACATTACAGAGGATCACTCAATGCTGCTTCCCACAAATTTAATGGAGTAGATACAACATAATTGATATGGGCAGCAAGCACAGGAGAGTACAAAGTGAACTCTTTCCTGAGCAGTGTCACTTACTATTGAATGTATTAAATACATCTGCTTGCTATCTGAATCTGTGGGAGCAAGTGTTAATACACTGTTGTTGGAGGCAAATAGTACTGGGTTCAAATACAGGTGGAAGTGGTAATTTTACAACTGTGTATGATGCTGCCATCTACCTTTGCTTCACTTTGGTGCACGGTGCATACCATCGTGCAACAATGTTTTAAAGAAAAGAAATGGGGAAGACAGGAAAGTGATGAAATGGGGAACAAGTGCGGGGAAGAACAAAGTTAAAATAGGGAAGGAATGTGCTGCAAGGATGTAGAAATGAACTATAGCTATCAATTTCTTCAAAGAATAAAACACGAACAAATATGCACATATTTTGCTGAATTTGGACTGTCACCTCCAGACAGAGGCACAATCTGTTGTATAGGGAATTGGACAGGATCATGTGTGTCATGAAGAAGTGTGTGGAATGGATAAATGGATAGCTATGTATGAGATGATGTCTTTTTTCTTTTTTTGTGTGAGACAGGTGTCCATTTTTTTTTGAGAGAAAAAAGGAGAAGTAAGTTAGGGGATGGGAGTATGGATGTCTAGGTGAAGTAAGTTGGGCAGGTGAGAAAGTAATTGCAGACAGACAAGACAAACAAGACAATAGACAGGTAAGATGAAGGACACATGAGGTGGGTGGACACCATGTTTGGGTAGAGGTTGAGAAATCTAGGTCCCATGCACATCGAGGCAGTTGACAGTGGCAATCTAGTCCTCACCCAGTGGACAGTCATCATTGTCACCTCACTGCACTGTGGGCTGCAGTGCCTGACATCTGTGTCTCTTATGACTGCTCTGCATGAGGATGGAGAGCAGGCACTCCATCTGGTGTAGGCATGTGCCCACAGTGCAGTCCACAATCCTACACACCATCCCTGCTAGTTCCTGTTGGGAAATAAACTCAACACCTCTGCTACTGCTACTGGAGGAAGCCACAAGGCTATACTCTAGGGCAGAGTTACCTGCTGGGCTGGGTAGTGCATAGGCAGCAAAGGGGGTGCTGCCAGGTTGTGCACCATGTCTGCTGGGCAGTGGTGGCATAGCTGGTGGACTGTGGGCAGGTGGATCCCTTGGGACAAGCCTACCTTACTGTGCTGTGGGAAAAAAAATAAAACATTTAAAAAAGAGAGAGAAAAAGGTTAGGGCGAGAGAAAAAAGGGAGAACATTAGCAACTTCATATGTGACATAAAAAACATTGATACAATTATTTGACTCTATTCTGTTACCTTTACTTTTAACACTATAAATGTCTAACAAGTTTCTTCCTTGCTTTTAAGACTACCCAGTTCATAACAGAGGCACACTATAGTACAGATTGCAGCCACCAATCCTTGATGTGTGCATATACTGCACATATGCATGTTCCAATTATACTGACTACAGTTTATAAAAGGCCATTTGTACCACTGGTATGGAAGTATGAAGTTACGTTCCAATAATGGTAAAATCCTAACAGTATTATATATTTTGGAAGTGTGTTTTCTGAACCCAAAAACAATGACTACTCTCAAATATTGCACCGTTCTTTTGTCCTACAGACTACTACATGCATACTTTCCTTTTACAGTTTAGATATGCTTGTTCACTGTTATTTAAGAATATGGCAGCATTGCTTTGTGCTACACACTTAGGCATGCATAGTTTCTTTTGCAGTTGAGATATGCATGTTCAAGTTTGATACAACTGTATTAAATACCAAATAAGCAGTCCTTAACTTTTAATGCTATGGAATTACTTTACACATTATTTTTATTATTAAAATACTATTTAGACAGTACTGTTCTGATACATACATACCACATATTACTAGCATACTTAAACATGCGGCATGGCACCTGACATTCAATGCTCACCATACCTCTCAACCTGGAAACATCAAAAATCTGGACAAGGCCCATGAAAAATAGGTACAAAATTATGCAGCTGATTAACATAACATTTGCATACATAATTATTTAGTCTGTAGTAGCTGTAGAAAAAGCAGAATAGAACACCATTATGAATACCAGTCTTGACTATATTCAGCTTTTAACTCTTACAATTACTCACTGAAATTGATACTTACACATCTGTGAGGTGTCTCCTGTACAAAACTCCCTGATCAGTGGTCGAAGTTGTGAAGAAATTAAGCACTGTTATTTGTGCTATCATGTCTGGCTGAGTTTTTGTGCATAATTTCAGATTAAACTCTGCATTATATGCCAGCATGACTAGCTATAATATTGTAAATACGTTTTTAAATGTTGATTTATAATCTGTTTGTAGAGAAAGTTTTAAAGACTTGAACAGAGTCCTTTTACATTTCTAACTGTACATGTTTGTGAAGAAGGATTCTAAAGGCAAATTCAGCTGATCTACAGATGATGTTATCGGAATGTTGGCAGTTACTATGTGTTACTGTCAGAAGCTGAATGACAGGAAGGAACTTTAGAAAACAGTTGTTGGTTAATTTTCAAAATATGAAATGAAAATTAGAACTGGAGCAAGTTGTGACAGTTAAGTTAGTTTATAAAAGAGCCTGATGAAGACAGTTGAAGTCAGTTCTCAGTTACAGTTGTCAGTTGCCAGTTATAACAGCCAGCTGTAAGCTGTTCACAGATGTACTGTGCAGTAGATACCCACAAGGACTCACCAAGAACTGTAAGCCTGCCTTTGCTCTGTTGTAGTAATTTAGATTAGATCAGGGAAAGTGCTCTTTAGTCAGACAGGAAATTATATCTAATCAGTTAGATCAGTCAGAGTTTTTATAAATAATAATAATAATAATAATAATAATAATAATAATAATAATAATAAAACCACAAATTGAAAACAGCTGAAGTAAAAAACCACAAACTAGTGACCCAAAGAGAAAGCAATACAACTTTTATTCCTCTGGCGTCTCGGCTGGTGCCTTCACAGGAGAATACTAAACAAACTCCACACTCCATATTTATAATACATTCATTCAACCAATTATCAAATAATCCTATTATTTAATTGCTTACAACATTATTTAAAGTAAAACTCTCCAATTAAAATATACTTTCATTCCTTGTGGTATCAAAATATCAAATTTTTAAATATAAACTGCTTCTTTATACAATAAAACATTTTTAATATTTTTGTACAAATAATTAACTACAGCTTTCTCTAATATTGTACCTACTAAGCTATGAGACTGACTCTGATGTTCATAATAAAAATGCTCTGCTACTGAACTAGACATTTTAACATTTTCAATGTCTCTAATGTGTTCAAGTAATCTAATTTTAAAAGGCCTTTTTGTTTCCCCAATATAAAACTTATTACAGGTGCATTTAAGTGCATATATAATGCCCTCTGTATCACATCTAACATTTGCTTTTCCATTAAATCTTATACCATTTATATTATTAAACCCTGCAACTATATGCTTACATGCTTTACATTTACCACAGATTTCAGTACCAACTGTTCTTGGTGCATCATAAAGTTTAAGTTCTGGTTTAATTAACCTACCTTTAACTAAAAAACTTTTAATATTTCTCCCTACTTTATAGGAGAATTTTAAATTACCATGTAACCAACCTCTTGCTTCCTTGGATTTAAAAAAAATACAATAGTATTTTACCATAGCTATGACTTTATCATTAAAACAGTATATAATGTGATGAAATAAATCTCTGAACTATTTTTTGTTTTATTACTATCATACCTTATTATATCTCTATCTCTTTTACATTATTGTGTATTAATCTGACTAGTTTTATAATAAGCCTTATCTACTATTTGCTGGCTATACCCTCTTGAGTAGAACATGTTATACATTCTATGAATTTCCTGTCTTAATTATTCTGTATCATTACAGTCTATGCAACCTAGTAAACTCTCCAATAGGGAGCACTTCTATAGTATGGGGGGCATGACAACTAGTAGCCTTAAGGTACTTAACTTGATCTTCAAATTTTCTATGTATCTTAGTATGTAGATATCCCTTAGATACATCTACCTGTACTTCTAAGAATGATACTTTTTTCCAATTTGTATACCTTCACATTTGAGGTTAAACCTATTATTTTGCAATTCTGATATAAATTCATCAATTTTTGTTTCCCCTCCTTCACACAAGAAGATCAAGTCATCTATAAACCTGCTATAATTTTTAACATATTGTTGAAAAAATGAAGTTCTGTAAATACATTCTTGTTCAAACAAACCCATACTTAAGTTGGCATATGAGGGGGCAAATGCTGCCCCCATTGCTGTACCCTGCTTTTGTCTAAACAACTCTCCTCTAATTAAACTAGTTAGGCTAATTTATAAAAGAGCCTAATGAAGACAGTTGAAGTCAGTTCTCAGTTACAGTTGTCAGTTGCTAGTTGTAACAGCCAGCTGTAAGTTGTTCACAAATGTACTGTGCAGTAGATACCCAAAAGGACTCACCAAGAACTATAAGCCTGCCTTTTCTCTGTTGTAGTAATTTAGATTAGATCAGGGACAGTGCTCTTTAGTCATACAGGAAATTATAACTAATCAGTTAGATCAGTCAGAGTTTTTATAAATGTGGGATTTCTGTCCTTCAGTGTTGATTTCATTTTCATGGTGACTGAGTTCTGTATGTTTACTGGAAATTACTGTATTATATTTTTTAATCATTTTGCTCAATATTAAATATTTTTATTAACGTACATGGTGGCTGATCAATCAGTGTTTTCTTTAGTGATTTGAGAGTGCTTATACTTGTCTTGATAATTTCCTGGGCCACTCCAAAAGCCTGGCTGCTTAGGACATTTATTACTATTTGTTTAAATACCTAATTTTCATAATTGAATACCCCTTTAAAAGGGGATGAAGGCACTTTGACTGGCCGCAGCATTAGCCTATTATTTTGGAGAAGGGACACAACTGGAAATTGGTTTCAGGCTTTTCTAGAAGTGTTTGTGTATGAGAGATTTAAATTATTTAAGTGTGGGTGTATCAGAGGTCTTAAACGGAGACACATTACTCTGAAGGCTGTAATAAGGAGTTACATTAGGGGTCGACAGAAGTATACAGTCCAGTCCCAGGTTAGAGCATGCTCCTGTTGTGCTCTTATGGAGAAATTGTAGAATATTCTCATGTTTAAGTGATAGTCTCACATTGGAGTTACTAGTGAGGTTTGAAGCTCCTTAGTTACTGACAAGGGACAGTGGGAGACATCACATTATTTATAGGCAGTTCAGAAAACATATCCTAAAGTGCCCAAAAAGAACCATTTAACAGACAGGCCATTTTTTGGAAAGACAAAGGAAAATAACTAAAACAAGACAAGTGCTGAACAGCTTTACCAAGAAGGACTTTGCAAAACTCAGAGACATAAGAAGGGGAACCAAAAGGCACAACCAAGATAGAGAAACCAGTGCTAGCAAAAGAAACACCCCCAACACAGGGAACTGCATCAAAATCACAAGATTTGGCAAAATTAAGGGAAAGGCCCACTAATGAAAAAACATTGCTGCAAATAAAGCAAAAGAAAAGGAGGAGACTGCAAAAATAGTAACATCATTCATGTAAGACAGAAAATGAGGCATCAAAACTCCTGAACATAGAAAAGAAAAAGGTGACAAGGAAAGGTGCATCCTCACCTTAAAAAACACAGCACCCACCACCAGAGTAAAAAGATAACTGCTCAAAGGACAACCTTGATGCACACTATACTTCATGGCAACTTCAGCTCCCATCCAGCCATTACCCACAGGAACAATAACAGAAGCCAAATAAATGGAAGCAATACACTGAAGAAAAAGAGGACCAAATCTAAAAGCCTTTAAGATGACCAACAAGGCTGAATGACTAACATTGTCAAATGCTTTGCTCAGTTCACAAGAGAACAGCAGGGCATAATCAGAAGCATGAACAAAGGAGGCAAGAGACTTGAACAAAAGCAGCAAATCTTATATATGCCTACCAGAAATATTATAGGCCCCAGGGTCCAACAGATATTTCATCTTTGATTGCAGACATATCTGCAAGATTTTATAAAACAACGTATAATCAGTACTTCAAAAAGAAATTGGATGCCAGTTAGACAAGACCCCGCAGTTACCCTTTTTCCAAAGGAATTTAATGACTATCCATAACAAACCAGAATGGGAAAAACAAGAGAAAACCACTCATTAAACAAATGCACTATACAGGCAATAAAGCATCAAAGAGAGAGCAGCAAAAATGGTAAGAAAGACCATCCAGTCCTGGGGCAGTATCAATCTGGAAAGAGGCAATAGCCTCTTGAACTTCAAACAAAGTAATAGGGCATCAAGAGCCACCCTAAACCAGCAAACATCACAGGTATAAGCCAAGATTCCACATAAAAAGGTTTGCCATAATACAAAGTGGACAAATAATATTTAACTTCTTGCAGAATACCCTCCTTAGTGTCAACAACATCACCTGAAGAAGGCAACAAACTGTCAATAAAGGTCTCCTTCCTAAAAGTACATTTACAACATAAGGGAGAAACTCCTCACCCCACCCTTTCAAAGAATGGGCTAGGTTCCAAAGAATTCTCACCCTAGCAAAGTTATGTAAATGCAACACATGGAGGTGCTGAAGGGCACTAGGACGCACATGATACATAGCAGACTGCAAAGCAATATAAAGGGAGTTGGAAGAACCCTTAAAAAGGGAATAATAAGAGAGGGAAAACCAAGAATAATGAGAAAAAAAAATATCTTTAAAGGCCAACCACCAAGAAGAAAAAGAAGATTTGAAAAACAGAGTAAAATGATCATGCCATAACTCAATAATGACCTCTTGCCAGGCAGAAGTAAAAGTCAAGCAGCAGTAGAAAGAGAAAGACCTCTATCCTTACACAATGCAGAAGAAACTCCAAAAGAAAAGGACAAACCTCAATAATCAGTAGAAGGCAAGAAGAAGAAACCACTTGAAAGGTAGGAGAACAAAAGCAGTAATCAATTCAGGTGTGAGCAGCCCCATGAAAGTAAAGGCAGGAGGACTACATACAGAAAGACAGGCCAAATGTAAAACATACTTACAACAATGGACAGTAGAGTCTTGTCTGACCCTAGAACACCCTGGTAATACACCACAGTTAAAGTCACCAAAAAAAAAAGAATAGGACAGTCAATTAAAAAATAAGGTTGCAAAAGTTGAAATAATAAGAGATGTTCACATACTGGAATAAAAGCATAAACAATCACTAAATGTATAAAAGAATGCCTACACAACAAATCCACCACCAAACCCCTATCAGATAAAACTTGAATAACATCCCTAACAACCACAACAGATTTATAATAGAGTAATCCAATAGCAAACCTATGATCTGTCCCTAAAGACCAAACCACCCCATCCCTCTACAAAGATTCCCATCGGAAAAAATGAACACAGGAAAGCCTACCCACATCCAACAAGGCAAACAATATCAGAGTGTAAGGCAGAAACCCAGGAAAAAAACAAGTGTCAGAGCAATGACAACATACCATTAATATTACAAAAAAAGTCAAAGACAAGTTAGCCATCAGTACCAGGATGAGAAACCCCTTCAGAACCCCTCTAAAGACACTTGTTTCTAAGATGTCAACACCTAGAAGCTGAGGTCCACTGCTGAGAATCAGCCATATCAGTACACAAATCAGATTCACAACTAACACTGTCCTTACAGCAGTACCATCATCAGCAGAAAAGGTATCAGACATACCAAGTAATGTTTTATTAGACTGTACCATATCAGTACCAGTAGGGACAACAAAATCAACAGAAAAAAAGAGGCACAGTGGAGTGAGAACCAGAAGCAACAAAAACAGGACAAGGAGGACTTGAAGGCAAAGAAGGCAGAACAGATGTCTCCAGAGAGGAAACAGAAGAATAGAGACAGAAGAAGTGGGGTAGACAAGTGGCATAGACAACAAACTTCACTGGGAAGAGTGCACAGGAGCAGCAGCAGAAACAGAAACTTCAGAAAGTAAAGTCTGAGATGACTCAGTGGATACAGATAATACAGAAGGTACAGAAGGACAAACAGAATCAACATGAGAACAAGAACATAAGCAGCACCACTTTGGACAAGCTCTAGCAAAATGAACTGTGAAACCACAATGAGTGCATTTTCTAACAGGACAGTCAGACACCAAGTGAGAAAAATCACCACAAAAAAGCGGGATTAAGTTGGTTTGCATACCTCAAAATGCCTCTGTGACCAAATAATGAACACGCACAAGGTACATGGGAAACACCAGAATCAAGAACATGCAAAGCCACCCAGGCTTCACATACCTCATCCCAAGTTCCACCAGCATCAGAATCAAAAGATTTCTTAACAGAAAAAAAATCAGCACATCAAAAAGGTAAATTCTCCATAACTTGTGCTTCTTAAACATAAATAGAATGAAAATACAAAATAAGTTTACAATTATAAGAAACATCTACTTCAGAAAGCACATAATCAGAGCAGGGCTCCTGCTATTTATAGGTTCATAGGTTCATAGGTTCATACTAGGCTATCTGCCCTAGGGCATTTATAAGCCTAGCCAGAGTGTGTTTCGCTTTTGCCACCCATTTTAAATTAATTTTGCTATGCCCTTTTTTGAGGTTAGTATACTGTGCCTCTGTATAACAGTGACACAGAAGTGATACCCGGGGTAAACCTATGATCCAAAAGAAAAAATTAAGCCAGCAACTGGTGAGCCATGAAGAGAAATAATTTATTGAGACTTCTCAGAAGTACTGAGACTTCATGAAAGCTTAATTCAAACAGACCGGTTATGGCCTGGATTTTTCCTGGCCTTCTTCAGTGTGATATAGAAAAAAGCATGCCAAATAAAAGAAGTCCTATATAGTAAAACAAAACATATGATTGGCTGACAATAGACAGCACAGTCATTAAACTCATGAATATTCATGATGCATTGGAAAATATTCAGACATCACAAAATATAATTCATAAATATTCATTAAGCCCTGGATTAAACAGGGCACCAAGTTTGGTTATCCATTTCTTTTCTTTCATATCAAGTTTACCATGCCAACCAGATTTCTGACTTCGATCATCAATGAGTTTATCAATGATAATAAAGTGAAATTTAGCTGTTTGATGTTTGAGTGTATGTTTATATAGTGCATTTGTGTTCCTTTTACACTTGATGTCACTCAAGTGTTCTGACATACGTAATCTGAATGGCCTGGAAGTTTGACCAATATAAAAAGAATGGCAGCTGCAACAAGCCATGTAAATAGCCCAGTCAGTATTACAGTTGGCAAAGAATCGAATATCATATACTATACTACTGTTTTTACTGCTAAATTCCTTGGATTTCAAAATATGTTTGCAGTTACTACAATGACCACAAGGAAAACACCCAATAAGTTTGTCACCCAAGATTGTGGTCTGATACAAATGAGGTAACATAGAATCAGAATGATGTTTATAGTGATTGAAATGTGCTGCTAAGTTCTTTCCTTTTCTGAATGAGAAAGAGCATACATTAGGTATTAACGTATTAATGTTACCATCCGCCTTCAGTATATTCCAATTGTCCTTGATGATATTCATAAATCTGTTAGTATTTCTGCCAAATGTAGTAGTGAAGCGTAATATGTTTTTAGGTAAAGATTTTTTCTTATAAGTCAATAAATCTTGCCTACGTAGACCCAAAGCATGATTTTTAGCCATAGTAACATATCCTGAGTTATAGCCCCTATTTATGAATCTGCTGTATAGATCTTGAGAATGATGTTAGAAACTGACCTCATCTGAGCAATTACGTCTAATTCTAATAAACTGTGATTTGGGAATGTTCCTGGCTATATGTTTTGGATGATAGCTGGAGGCATGGAGTAAGGTGTTATATTGAGGAAACTTCCTATATACTTCAGTATTCAAGGTATTATCCTGATTTCTTGTGATCAGAACATCCAAAAATGTTATGGAGTTCTGGTCATATGTTATAGTAAATTGTATTCCCCATTTATTATCATTTAAGTATTCCGCAAATTCACTGAGATACTCAGTGTCAGATCTCCATACCATCCAGCAATCATCCAAATATCTCCGCCAAATATCAATCTCAGGCAAAAACAAATTGTGAGTGTCATCATAGATCAAAATCTCCTCAATGTATGCCATAAATAGATCAGCATATATGGGGGCAAAGGATGCCCCCATTGCTGTACCTTTAGTCTGTAAGAAACATTCCTTATCATAGAAGAATACATTCTTTGTAAGTACATGCTTGGTGAGATTATTCAAAAAAGTGTTAAAGCCAGGTTGGTAAATGTTTGACTTTTGAAGCCAATATTCAATGGCATCAAGACCAGCCCAATGAGGGATATTGGTATATAGTGAACTTACATCTAATGTACATAACAATCAGTTCCCTTCTATCTGCATGTCATTAACAATGCTTAAAAATTGGGTGGTATCCTGTATCCTGGATCTAACACAAGAAAGTAAGGGTAGTAGAAAGTAAGGAAAGTACTTCTGAGAAGTCTCAATAAATTATTTCTCTTCATGGCTCACCAGTTGCTGGCTTATTTTTTTCTTTTGAATCTGCAGCTTGCCGTGCAACTTCCTACGCACAGGGGAACTTATTTCTGTTACACGTGTTTATCCTTCCTGCTGGGGATCTATGGTGTGCTGTGTTGGCGTGTTTGTCCACGCTCGTATGGCTGACTTGTTTATTTAATATTTTTGGACATCCCTCTCAAGTTTGGATTTATCGTCTATTTTTTACATAATTTCTTGAAGTTAGGAAAGGGCAATGACTGGTTTTCTGAATATCTCCCGGTGAGTTCTTTATTATAACTATGGGCAATGACTAAACATGCGTTGTGTTGATGTGGGTGCTTACCAACGTTTTTTCGTGAGGATATATTAACCAACGGATTCAATTGTCTTCAACGGTTTGGGGCAGTGTTTACTTTAGATGTACCAAGTGTTTTACTGATTGGGGAACTTTCATTACAATTTGGTGACAATAACCAACGTGTGCAATTGAAGTCTCCTTGCGATTGTGACGAACTCATATCTGTTTGGGGGACATTTTGAACGTTTTGTTCGCTAACGTGTTTTACTACATTGCTGTTGGATATATCGCCATATACAGGAACAGACAGTTGGATCTACTAGGTCGTTGGATATCAGTCTTCGAATTGGGAACATGTTTATTGTGCTTGAACATTATAAAACTGGCTTTTCTGTAATTTCATTATATTTATGAAGTAGCGACATTATTCTTTTTTTGGACATTATTGGATACTACTCATGTCTTTGACTTTAGCCTAACTCCTACATATATTCGCTATTATTGTTTTCTCTGCTATAGGGTCATTGAACAACATTTATGCTCTATGGTTGTTGATTATAATTGTTGTTTGCTTACTTTATTAGGAGACAAATCAAAGTGCTAGTAATCTATGTGATGCACATGTTTCAAATTCATTTAATTACCTATTGTAAATTATATGAATGTCTAATATTAGTGGGGTACTTCTGTCAGTGAATATCATTGAAACCACAGGGACCATCTTTGAAGCATGTTTTACATGTAAACACCTATATGATTTTTTAGGAACGTATATATATGCTTTTCTACAGATTTGAATAATACATGGTTTAAATATATAATCTTGTCCCAGCTTATGTGGATTTTTCCACTTATGCTTGGATATCAGTATGTTTTGAACTAGTACAATTGTCAAACATTATTTATATATTTTGGCTAAACATTTTTGCTGGCTATCAGGATTACATCCTGACATTATTCAATGGTCTGCATACAAATTCCATTTGGGCTGTTCATATTATTCAGGATCTAATGGCTTAATTTTTTGGATTTTGTCTTGAGGATCTCTTGGACTATATATATATATATATATATATATATATATATATATACATATTATTGTGAAGGTTATATCACTATAATAACTTCTTTATAAACAGATATAATTGGGGTGCCACACATTTGACCTATTTAGAAGTCTGGTACTGTGCGTTTGTTTGTCACAGTGTTTACTCATCAGAATTGGAGTTTTTCTACCATTATTGTCCTGTATTGAACGTGGTAATTGTTTGAAGAATCTGACATAAATTAAAATATTGCCATTATTGTCCGATTATTGATTTCTTCTCAATACAGGGCGTGGCTATTTTTATATATTACCGACTTTATATTACTGATGGAGTTAAATAAGATGCTTTTGGATTTACCATCTGATAAGGATGATCTTGCACTCTTTGGTATTGGCCAAGCTACTGCAGTATCAGGCAATACTAGTTCCATGAAGCCGGAACAACGATGTGAAAAATTATTTGGTGATCTTAACAAAAATATGAAAACACTCAGATCTTTTGTTTGGCACCTCAAATTACTCAAAGCATATTTGGTCAAGGGCATTAGTCCGAGGGGTCTGATGGTCAAAATTCAACCGTTAGTTTCTGATCCTGATGATATTTTAACCACTGAATGGTTATCCATCCAACAAGAATGCTCTATGAAGTTTGTTGAATCCTTGTCAAAATATTATACTAGGATTATAGACAAGGAAACCTCTAAGGTGTCACAACTAATAGAAGATTGTAATCAGTATCAGAATGACACATTTTTTTCTGTATCATTATCTAAACTTAGTTCAGATTTGTTAAATTTTGATAATCACTTAAAAGAAAGAAAACTTAAAAAATTTTCCCGTGATCAGTCTGATTACAAGAGGGGGCAACCCTTCAAATACACTAGACATGTCAGATTCCAAGAGTTGCATAACAGAAATACATCAAGTACCAAAAGGAAACGTCCACGTTCCATTTTGAAAGGACGTGGCAATCACACTGACACTACCGATTATGATACATCATCGGGTACTGACACGGAAACACAGCACACCATGGAGCCCCCATACCCAAAGCACTGATTACACATCCTTTAGGGAACACCGAGGAAAAGGGGCAGGAAACAAAAAGGGTTACAAGTCTACAGAATCTCATGGAAGTATTAACGAACAAGTGAATTATGTTATGGCTAATAATGTTTGTAACATCTCTAGCACTGTAATAACACCTGAACAAACATCTTTATTGAATAAAGGTCTATCTTTTATACCTGTTTTTTTGTGCCTGAAGACACCTTTGCACAGGATCTATTTGCATTTTGTAGACTCATTAACCTCAAATTGTTTTTTTCAGGATAAGGGGGAAGAACAACAGCCACAAATGGATATTTTTAAATATCATGCTTCATCATTTATACCTCCGATGCATCCTTCTGTTAACCTATTTTTACGCAGTGTACTTAGTGATTTACATTTTGTGTCTAACACTTGTTTACCCATGCCAAATAATATGACGGAGAATGAACTGTCTTGTTTGAGAGAACTAGCACAAAATAAAGAACTTGTCATTCTTCATGCAGATAAAGGTGGGGCGGTGGTGGTGATGAATTGGAGTGATTATGATATCGAGGCCCACAAGCAACTAGGTGATGCTCGATATTACACCAAAATGCCACTGGACCCCACCTTTATGTTCAAACAACAAATTGACAACTTTTTAGATTCTGCAGTTGACAATGGAATAATAACAACTAAAACTTTAAGTCACCTAACTATCACTGATCCTGCCAGACAATATATTTATTTTTTGCCAAAGATACACATGGATCCTTTACATCCACCAGGTAGACCCATTGTTTTGGGTACAGGATCACTTACTGAGCCACTTTTTGAATTTCTGACCAGATATCTGAAACCCGTACTTTCTTGTGTTAGATCCAGGATACAGGATACCACCCAATCTTTAAGCATTGTTAATGACATGCAGATAGACGGGAACTGGTTGTTATGTACATTAGATGTAAGCTCACTATATACCAATATCCCTCATTGGGCTGGTCTTGATGCCATTGAATATTGGCTTCAAACGTCAAACATTTACCAACCTGGCTTTAACACTTTTTTGATTAATCTCACCGAGCATGTACTTACAAAGAATGTATTCTTCTATGATAAGGAATGTTTCTTACAGACTAAAGGTACAGCAATGGGGGCATCCTTTGTCCCCATATATGCTGATCTATTTATGGCATACATTGAGGAGATTTTGATCTATGATGACACTCACAATTTGTTTTTGCCTGAGATTGATATTTCATGGAGATATTTGGATGATTGCTGGATGGTATGGAGATCTGACATTGAGTATCTCAGTGAATTTATGGAATACTTAAATGATAATAAATGGGGAATACAATTTACTATAACATATGACCAGAACTCCATAACATTTTTGGATGTTCTGATCACAAGAAATCAGGATAATACCTTGAATACTGAAGTATATAGGAAGTTTCCTCAATATAACACCTTACTCCATGCCTCCAGCTATCATCCAAAACATATAGCCAGGAACATTCCCAAATCACAGTTTATTAGAATTAGACGTAATTGCTCGGATGAGGTCAGTTTCAAACATCATTCTCAAGATCTATACAGCAGATTCATAAATAGGGGCTATAACTCAGGATATGTTACTATGGCTAAAAATCATGCTTTGGGTCTACGTAGGCAAGATGTATTGACTTATAAGAAAAAATCTTTACCTAAAAACATATTACGCTTCACTACTACATTTGGCAGAAATACTAACAGATTTATGAATGTCATCAAGGACAATTGGAATATACTGAAGGCGGATGGTAACATTAATACGTTAATACCTAATGTATGCTCTTTCTCATTCAGAAAAGGAAAGAACTTAGCAGCACATTTCAATCACTATAAACATCATTCTGATTCTATGTTACCTCATTTGTATCAGACCACAATCTTGGGTGACAAACTTATTGGCTGTTTTCCTTGTGGTCATTGTAGTAACTGCAAACATATTTTGAAATCCAAGGAATTTAGCAGTAAAAACAGCAGTATAGTATATGATATTCGATTCTTTGCCAACTGTAATACTGACTGGGCTATTTACATGGCTTGTTGCAGCTGCCATTCTTTTTATATTGGTCAAACTTCCAGGCCATTCAGATTACGTATGTCAGAACACTTGAGTGACATCAAGTGTAAAAGAAACACAAATGCACTATATAAACATACACTCAAACATCAAACAGCTAAATTTCACTTTATTATCATTGATAAACTCATTGGTGATCGAAGTCAGAAATCTGGTTGGCATGGTAAACTTGATATGAAAGAAAAGAAATGGATAACCAAACTTGGTGCCCTGTTTAATCCAGGGCTTAATGAATATTTATGAATTATATTTTGTGATGTCTGAATATTTTCCAATGCATCATGAATATTCATGAGTTTAATGACTGTGATGTCTATTGTCAGCCAATCATATGTTTTGTTTTACTATATAGGACTTCTTTTATTTGGCATGCTTTTTTCTATATCACACTGAAGAAGGCCAGGAAAAATCCAGGCCGAAACCGGTCTGTTTGAATTAAGCTTTCATGAAGTCTCAGTACTTCTGAGAAGTCTCAATAAATTATTTCTCTTCATGGCTCACCAGTTGCTTTTCTTTTGAATCTGCAGCTTGCCGTGCAACTTTCCACACGCAGGGGAACTTATTTCTGTTAAACCTATGATCCCCCATCCACTCATTAAGATTCCTCTTGAAGAGAGTCAATGAGGTACTCTGCCTAACCTGGACTGGGATTTTATTCCAGAGTGAAGGGAGCCTTTGGGTGATAAATCTGTCCCTCCAACATGTCCTATTTATTTCAGTGCTGAGGTTCAAGTCTCTCGAGTGCATAGCTCGATGGGATTTGGATTTTCTGAGGTGCAGCATGTCCAATAATTCCGGGTTGGACATGGCTTTATACGTCAGGCACAGATCGCCTCTGAGCAGGCGGTATGCCACTGAGTAGAGCTGGAGTTTCTTTAACTGGGCAGCATATGGCATCTGTTTGAGCCCTTTGATCCTCTTGGTGAGGTACTTTTGGGGTCTTTCCAGTTGCTGCAGGTGTCTGGAAAGGTACATCCCAAAAGGGGCATTGTACTCAATTATGGGCCAGATGAGGGATGAGTAGAGAGGCACGATCACCTCCCCTGATCTAGATGTGAATCCCTTCATGATTAGGTGGGCTATATAAAATGTTTTTCTAACCACTTTGGCCACGTGGTTATCAAATGAGAGATTGCTATCAACTTGGGTCCCCAGGTCCCTAATTAATTCTTCCATACTTAATGGATTACCACCTATGTGGTAATTTGTTGGCACTTTGTTTTTGCCAAAGGGGATGACTATACACTTTTTGGCATTTAGCTTGAGGCCATGGCTCTGGCACCAGTTGTCTGTTTCTATGAGGCCCTTTAGTAGGATGCTTGTGTCAGCTGGAGAGTCGATTATGGCGCCCAGTTTGCAGTCATCTGCGAACTTGGTCAGCCACAGTCCTTCCGTGTTGGCCTGTACCTCTGAGAAATATATACCGAACAAGAGAGGTCCCAGGACTGAGCCTTGTGGGACGCCACTTGTAACTGGTTTGGAGTCTGACATGGCTCCAGCAATTCTAACCATATGGGTTCTGTCCTTGAGCCAGTTTGCAACCCATCTAGTGACATAGGGGTTTATATTTAAGCTGGTGAGCTTATCTATAATGCACAAGTGGGGTATTGTATCAAAGGCTTTTGCGAGGTCCAGGTAGGCTGTATGGACCACCTTCCCCTTGTCAATGGCCTTGATGACTGTTTCAAAGACATCAGCCAGGTTTAAGAGGCAGGATCTGCCCTTAACAAAGCTGAACTAGGTAGTATCCAGTGTCTGTACGTCCCCAATATCTTTATTTATAAGATCCATGATGATCCTTTCCATAGCTTTGCAGACCAAGCTAGTCAGGCTTATGGGGAGATAGTTTCCAGGATCCATTGAGGCACCACCTTTGTGGAGAGGGACCACCGTTGCTGTACACCACTCTTTGGGTACATATCCTGTAGTAAGGCTGAGATTGAACAGTAGTTTTATGTTTGGGTTTAGCTCTTCATGGAGTTCATGTAGGCCTTAGCCGGGACACCGTCTAGTCCCATTGATGCTGTGTTTTTTGTTTTGGAGAGGGCAGCTCTTACCTGAGCATCTGAGATTTCAGGGGGGCAGCACTCTGCTGGGATAGATATTTGCCCTTTTGGTGGGGAGGGTTTGCACTGAACCTGTCAGCTAGGATGTTGGCAATGTCTGTGGGTTCGGTGTATTTTTTGTCATTTTGGACTAATTCTGAGCATATCTGGGAATTCCCACCCAGGTTCCTAAAATAACTAAAGAAAGCCTTGTGATTATCCTTAGTGTCCTGTGCAATTTTTCTCTCGAAGCTGGCCTTAGACGATTTTATGAGTGCCCATAGTTTTTGCTAATACTGATCAGAGATGCCTTTCCTTTTTGGGATTTTGCTCTATCATGTAATAGCTTCCTCCTTCTATTGTATAGTTTGTTTATGGCTGGGGTCCACCAGACAGGACGTCTGCCTTTGGAGGATTGGGTCTTGGTTTTATTTGGGATATGATCCATGCATTCCTGAAGGTGTTCATAGAATCGCTTATAAAGGATTCTATTTTCCACAGGCCCGGGGGATTTGAAGGATTCCACCTCAGTTTTGAGGAGTGTGAAATTTGCTTTAGAGAAGTTTTTCACTGTGGTTTTCTGGGCAGGGGTTGGGGTCGGGATGTGAATATCCAGTGAGATTAGTTTATGGTCTTATCTTACCAGTGAGGGATACACTTCTGGTCTGGAGCATAGAGTCCCCATGTTGGTGATGATCAGGTCCAGTATGTTTTCCCCTCTTGTGGGAGTGTTAACAAGTTATTCCATAGCATTTGAGTTTATAAATTCTAGGAACCTTTCGGCTAGGGTGTTGGAGCTAGAGTAATGCTCCCAGTCTATGTTTGGGTAGTTGAAGTCACCCAATATAATGGTGTTTGGAGAAACCTCCATATTTTCCAGTGTTCTCAGGAAGGCCAAGTGGAGTTCCTGGGTTTGGGAGAGTGGTCTCTAACAGGCTATAAACTGGAAGGCAGTTTTACCCACTGTTAGTTGCACATGGATAGTCTCTGATGCTTCGTGCTGTGCCACCAACCTGGAGGTGTGGGTATCTTTGATGAATATTGATACCCCCTCCTTTTGTGGTTCGGTCCAAGTTTTGGGGCGAAAAGCATGGTATGAGGTATATCCTGGTAGTGCTGGGTGTGCGGGAGCATTGAACCAGGTTTCTGTTACTGCACAGATATCGATGTTCTCCATGCTAAGGAGAGTTTCGAGTGCATGCATCTTGAGGTTTAGACTTCTGGGCTTGAGTAGCATTACTCTTAGTTTCTTATCCCTTGTGATACCTATGGAGGTGGGTTTGTCTTTTGAGCCTTCCCTAAAAAAGCACTATGGGGGTAGCAAGAGCCTTTGCCAATATCCGAAAGCCCAGGGGTGATAGGTGCAAGCAGTCCCTAGTGAAGCATCGTGGCTTGTCGAGCATGTCATCCCAGGCTGACAGGCATTGGATCCCCTTTGAATGACACCAATACTTAAGCCAATTGTTGAAATTGATCATCTTGTCTTCATATTGTGGCATCATTCTTGGTGAAGGTAAGATGCTACTCAAGGTCAGGGTCATACCGGCCTGGGCTCCTCTATGTTTCTTTTCATGTAGTCCAGGGAGGTACGTCTCAGGTCATTCACACCAGCATGGACAATGACTGAGTCATATTTGTACTTGCCTTGGAGTGACCTGAGTGCTTGTGTTATGTGGCGGATCTTAGCGCCCGACAGGCAGCTCACCGTGACCTTCTCCTTGTTCAGCCTGGTGGCGGGAGCGGGATGTCAGTGTGCCGTCACCTATTACAAGTGTATCAGGTGTGTTGTTTATCCTTAAGGGCTGTGACTGTCGGCACACTGGCTTTGTTGAGGAGCTATATGTTGCACGTTTTTTTTTGTTTTGGAGTTGCTTGCTTGGTGTCTGCTTGGAGGTCTCTGCTGCTTAGGCAGATTTTTATTTAGAGCTATGTTTTTGTGTGTTTATGTGTTTGGTTTGCTGTCATGGTAGGTCTATGTGAGACTGGAATTGTAGTGAGTGTGGTTTCCTTTTCCTCCTGACTCGTTATGCCAGTACTCAGTTGAGAGAGCTTAGCCTCCAGTTTGGCTAGATATCAAAGGCTTTTGAGAGGTCCAGGTAGGCTGTATGGACCACCTTCCCCTCGTCAATGGCCTTGATGACTGTTTCAAAGAAATCAGCCAGGTTTAAGAGGCAGGATCTGCCCTTAACAAAGCCGAACTAGGTAGTATCCAGTGTCTGTAAGTCCCCAATATCTTTATTTATAAGGTCCATGATGATCCTTTCCATAGCTTTGCAGGCCAAGCTAGTCAGGCTTATGGGGAGATAGTTTCCAGGATCCATTGAGGCACCACCTTTGTGGAGAGGGACCACCGTTGCTGTACGCCACTCTTTGGGTACATATCCTGTAGTAAGGCTGAGATTGAACAGTAGTTTTATGTTTGGGTTTAGCTCTTCATGGAGTTCATGTAGGATGCAGCCCGGGACACCGTCTAGTCCCATTGATGCTGTGTTTTTTGTTTTGGAGAGGGCGGCTCTTACCTGAGCATCTGAGATTTCAGGGGGGCAGCACTCTGCTGGGATAGATATTTGCCCTTTTGGTGGGGAGGGGGGGGTTTGCACTGAACCTGTCAGCTAGGATGTTGGCAATGTCTGTGGGTTCGGTGTATTTTTTGTCATTTTGGACTAATTCTGAGCATATCTGGGAATTCCCACCCAGGTTCCTAAAATAACAAAAGAAAGCCTTGTGATTATCCTTAGTGTCCTGTGCAATTTTTCTCTCGAAGCTGGCCTTAGACGATTTTATGAGTGCCCATAGTTTTTGCTAATACTGATCAGAGATGCCTTCCTTTTGGGATTTTGCTCTATCATGTAGTAGCTTCCTCCTTCTATTGTATAGTTTGTTTATGGCTGGGGTCCACCAGACAGGACGTCTGCCTTTGGAGGATTGGGTCTTGGTTTTATTTGGGATTGCATGATCCATGCATTCCTGAAGGTGTTCATAGAATGCGTTTATAAAGGATTCTGCGGTCTGGGCCGTATTTTCCACAGGCCCGGGGGATTTGAAGGATTCCACCTCAGTTTTGAGGAGTGTGAAATTTGCTTTAGAGAAGTTTTTCACTGTGGTTTTCTGGGCAGGGGTTGGGGTCGGGATGTGAATATCCAGTGAGATTAGTTTATGGTCTGATCTTACCAGTGAGGGATACACTTCTGGTCTGGAGCATAGAGTCCCCATGTTGGTGATGATCAGGTCCAGTATGTTTTCCCCTCTTGTGGGAGTGTTAACAAGTTATTCCATAGCATTTGAGTTTATAAATTCTAGGAACCTTTCGGCTAGGGTGTTGGAGCTAGAGTAATGCTCCCAGTCTATGTTTGGGTAGTTGAAGTTGCCCAATATAATGGTGTTTGGAGAAACCTCCATATTTTCCAGTGTTCTCAGGAAGGCCAAGTGGAGTTCCTGGGTTTGGGAGAGTGGTCTCTAACAGGCTATAAACTGGAAGGCAGTTTTACCCACTGTTAGTTGCACATGGATAGTCTCTGATGCTTCGTGCTGTGCCACCAACCTGGAGGTGTGGGTATCTTTGATGAATATTGATACTCCCCCTCCTTTTGTGGTTCGGTCCAAGTTTTGGGGCCGAAAAGCATGGTATGAGGTATATCCTGGTATTGCTGGGGTGCTCTCGGGAGCACTGAACCAGGTTTCTGTTACTGCACAGATATCGATGTTCTCCATGCTAAGGAGAGTTTCGAGTGCATGCATCTTGAGGTTTAGACTTCTGGCGTTGAGTAGCATTACTCTTAGTTTCTTATCCCTTGTGATACCTATGGAGGTGGGTTTGTCTTTTGAGCCTTGCCTAAAAAAGGCACTATGGGGGTAGCAAGAGCCTTTGCCAATATCCGAAAGCCCAGGGGTGATAGGTGCAAGCAGTCCCTAGTGAAGCATCGTGGCTTGTGGAGCATGTCATCCCAGGCTGACAGGCATTGGATCCCCTTTGAATGACACCAATACTTAAGCCAATTGTTGAAATTGATCATCTTGTCTTCATATTGTGGCATCATTCTTGGTGAAGGTAAGATGCTACTCAAGGTCAGGGTCATACTGGCCTGGGCTCCTCTATGTCTCTTTTCATGTAGTCCAGGGAGGTACGTCTCAGGTCATTCACACCAGCATGGACAATGACTGAGTCATATTTGTACTTGCCTTGGAGTGACCTGAGTGCTTGTCTTATGTGGCGGATCCTAGCGCCTGACAGGCAGCTCACCGTGACCTTCTCCTTGTTCAGCCTGGTGAGCGGGATGTCAGTGTGCCTAACGATAGCATCACCTATTACAAGTGTATCAGGTGTGTTGTTTATCCTTAAGGGCTGTGACTGTTCGGCACACTGGCTTTGTGAGCTATGTGTTGCACGTGTTTTGTTTTGGAGTAGTGGTTGCTTGGGTGTCTGCTTTGGAGGTCTCTGCTGCTTAGGCAGATTTTTATTTAGAGCCTCCGAGTATGTTTTTGTGTGTTTATGTGTTTGGTTTGCTGTCATGGTAGGTCTATGTGAGACTGGAATTGTAGTGAGTGTGGTTTCCTTTTCCTCCTGACTGGTTATGCCAGTACTGAGTTGAGAGAGCTTAGACTCCAGTTTGGCTATATGGTTGCATCTCTCACATGTGTTGGAATTTGCTGGGAGGAGGAGAGGGTTGTCTGTGTACATGAGGCAGTTGTAACATTGCCTCAAGATTCCCAGATTCACCAGCTGGACTGGAGAGGAGATTGACAACTGACCTTTGGACATGCTAGAATAGTATTGGGAATTCCTTTATAATTGAAAAAAAGGGCCAATGGGGAACAAGGTACTCAAGGGGAGTTTGTGAGGGTGTAGTGCTTTTAATTTTTTAGTGCTGACCTATATAATTGCTTTAGTGAGCAAGTGCCAGGTAACTTAAATGCAATGTGCTACAGGTAACTTAAATGCAAAAACGACAAACAGTAACTTTTATTCAAGTGAAACAAGGAAATAAGTACAGTAAGCAATGCAGATATCACTAGGGATCCACAGAAGCGCTGAAAAGCCATGTTTTAGGTGGAATTAGCATTTCAGGGAAATAACAAGCAAACAAACAACAAGCATACAAACAAAGCTAGATTCAGCAGGCCTGGATCTAGTCTATGCTACAGCAAACAAGGTGTACCAATTTCAGTAAGAAACAGTTCAAATATGTAGGCACTATAAGCCTTTAACCAGAAATGCACGGCTCAGAAGGGCAGAGTCCAGCCTCTCCTCCCACAAGAGTGCAGACCACAAACCTTCTTAATGTAAAATAACTGGCCTGAAGCCCAAGTGCTTAAACCAGAACCAATACACTTTTAGAATAACAGACACTGAGCCCTCAGTCAGCAGTTCCCAACTTAGAAGGATGTAAGCTACCTATCCTGCCACCACAGTGCAGGCCACAAACCTTCCTAATGTAAAACAACTGGTCTGAAACCCAAGTGCTTAATCCAAAAGACTTAGAATGATAGCTACACTTTAATCAAGTTACTACCAAGCAGTAATAAATACAATTGAATACTTTAAAGAATGCCTGGATTAGTGCTCAAGTTATACAAACAAAGCTAGATTCAGCAGGCCTGGATCTAGTCTATGCTACAGCAAACAATGTGTACTAATTTCAGTAAGAAGCAGTTCAAATATGCAGGCACTATAAGCCTTTAACCAGAAATTCCCAGCTCAGAAGGGCAGAGTCCAGCTAGAAGCAGCCTCCTGCTCTTCAAAATAAACATCAGCAAAAGCACCCCTCCCCTAGTGAATAATAGCACACAAAGACTGAATAGACAGACAATGGTTTCAGTAAAGAATACCAAATAAACTTACATGGAAGAGGCTGACCTGAAGCAAAATTAAGATGATCCAAAGGCTTAGAAACAATTCTGGACTGCATCAGAGAGCTAAGCTAATTCCCAGGAGGAGAAACTGCCAATTTTTCCACAACAGCATAAGACTTGGCCTGAGAAACAACTGCAGAAGCAACAGAAGAGACATCACTAGCAGAAATAACCAGCAGAGCAGTAGGGGAAGCTAAAACAGTAGAAACTGAAACAGTAGAAGCCAAAAAATATCCTGAAGCTCCATTTCATCACCCCAATCAAGCACAGACAAAGTCCCCTAGTCATGCAACACAACTGAAGCCTGTGAAGAGGTATGTGACACAGATAAAGTTGTTAAATGGAAAGAAGACCATGAATCAGTAATAGAAGGCAAAGTACAAGAAACAACAAAAGAAACAGAAACACTAGCTGCAGAAACAGCCACCATCTTGCCTCACCCCGAAGTGAAAGCAAAGAATTCCTAGGACTTAGACTAAGCATCCTCATTGGTCCTTTTGAACCTATTTAATTTTTTTTTAAGTTTTTAGATTCTGGTATTTAAGCCCTGCATATGCACAGGTCTCTGTTTGTTTGCACATAATGCAGCACTGCTGTGCAATTGTGTGCCATAGCGAGACCGATAAATTCAACAGGTTTTTCCCTTAGATACAGCTGTAGCACATTAGTGTAGCCCTCATCCTTAATACTTTCCTGGTCAAAAAAATACTGCTAGTGAGCTGGGACCTATTAAACTACAAAAAAAACAAAACAAAAAAAAAAAACCAACAAGACAGAGATATCCATCCACTGAGCTCCTACTCGATCAATCCTAAATGTCCCCCTTGGTGATAACAGTCTTCAACCTAGTATTATGGACAGCTGTACCACCCTTGTTTCTCCTGACAACCTTGCTGACTTGGGTCTCTTGAGGCAGTGTAGCAATGGCCTCATGAACACCTACAACCCTCTGCTAATAAGTCACTCTAGTGCAGAGTGTGAGAGATGTATCTACACTAAGAATCTTGAATCCATGCTCTCTCACACTCAAAATATTAGCATGGAAGAGGTTGTCAACCCACCCATCAGTACACATGCACATAGTACCACTACTTGTATACATAGTACGCATCTAACACAAAGCTCAACATACATGGAGTTTCCCTCAAAAAACTTAGCAAAACAACAGAGTCCTCCAAAACACAAGACTGCTACAATTAACACAGTTCCCACAGCATCTATGACACATAGCAACACCAGTGTCTCACCTACCAAGCCTGTAAGGCATGGCACTCAAAAAACAAATTTTCTAGTCAATGGAGATTCAGTGGTGAGACACATGGATGTCCCACTCACCAGGGTGGACAAGGAGAAGGTCACAGTCAGTTGTCTGTCTGGTGCCAGGATTTGTCAGATCATGCATGCACTCAGGTCTCTCTGCAACAAGTACCATTATGTCTCTGTCATAGTTCATGTTCGAATGAATGACCTGAGACATATCTCACTGGACTATATGAAGAGAGACATGGCTGAACTCTCTGAGTATGTGTCCCAGACAGGTATGTCCCTAGCCTGGAACAGCACACTACCCTCACCTTGAATGATGCCACAGTATAAACAAAAATGATTGATTTCAATAATTAACTTAATTTTTGGTGTCATTCAAAGGGATCCAGTTCCTGTTAGCCTGGGAAGCCATGATGACAAACCTTGCTGCTTTTCCAGTCATAGTTTGCACCTAGCACCTCTAGGCTTTTGGCTGCTGGAAAAAGCTCTTACCTCCTCATAGTGCCTTTTTCAAGCAAGGTCTCGAAAACAAACTTACTGGCATGAAATTTGCCAATCATAACAAAATAAGCGTCATGCTGTAAATGCTAGCAGCCTAAACCAAAAACTGCACACTCTGGAAGCACTTCTGACACTAGAAGATGTAGATGTCTGTGAAGTCACAGAAACATGGTTCAAAGCCTCAGAGAGTACCCTACCCTTGCAAGACTACAATGCCTTCCACAGATTCAGACTGCAAAATGAACATGTGAGAACCAAAGGAGGTAGTGCTTCTATCTATATTAGAGATAAATTCAGCTCCTGCCTAGTTAGACTAGATAACTCCATGGAGTTACTCCAAGTTCAAGTTACATTGGGCAAGACCCCCATTCAACACCTAGCCAGTTATTGATCCCCTTCCATGGGTTATGACACACACAAAACCTACTTGACTAAACTGGAGGCAATCCAAATATTACCGGACACTCTGGTTATGAGGATTTCAATTATCCCACCATCAACTGGGAAACATATGCTAGTCCTAACTTGCTAGCACAAAAGTTTCTTAAATTTGTTAACTCAAATGCCCTGGAACAAATTTTTCATACCCCAACAAGAATAACAAACATACTGCATCTGATCTTGACCAACATGTCAAACAGATGCACTACCTCAACTGTCGGATCCTAATTAGTTAAATCTGACCACAAATCAGTAACCGTCAAGCTGACATTAACACCAGAACTCACAAAGGGTGAAATCAGACTAAAAAACTTCACCAACATAAACTACACACTCATAGGTGAAGGTATAAATGCACTCCAAACCCCACCCCAGCTGGAAGTGGTAACTACACCAAAGCTTACACTAAGCCCTGCACAATCACTTGCATAAGTGTATAGACTCAGCTGTACCAGAAAGAATCAAAGCCAGAGCTGCAAGTAAAAGCAAGCTGCCATGGTGGACATCCAGCATCGACAAACTTTACAACAAATGCAAAAAGTTGCTGTCCAAGAAAACATAGGCGAGACCCTGACAATGGAAAAGCACACTCCTCAGCCTTGGCAGACAACTTGTCAAATCCTCTAAGGGCTTCACTGAGAAAAACTTGGCAAGCGCAGCCAAGGATAACCATAAGGCCTTTTACAGATATGTACATAGCCTAAAAGCTAGGACCCAAGCATGTACAGAACTAGTGACCAATGGTATCACACACACATTGACCTCACAGATATAGCAAACCTGCTAATGGATAGGTTTGGTGAAAATTTCACTCCGTTATCCCCTCCAAACCTATCAGAAACCATCCCCCAAACTCTTCCCCATCCTAAATATCTGAAGAACAGGTCATCAATGCCCTGTCCAAGGTAAAAAACACAGCCTCTTTTGGACCAGATGACATCCCAGGCAGCCTTCTAAATCAGCTAAAACATGAACTAGCATTGTACCCTTTTCAATCATAGTCTAACCATAGGTTTTGTTCCTGCAGAATGGAGAACAGCAACAGTTATTCCCCTCCACAAAGATGGCCTAGCAACCAACATGGGGAATTACAGATCCAGAAGTCTGACCAATCTCATCTTTAAGGCCATGGGGCATATCATTATGAACCTCATAAATAAAGGCATAGGCAGCCTCCAAACTCTGGATCCTACCCAATTTGGCTTCATCAAGGGCAGATCCTGCCTGTTAAATCTGGTGGATTTTTTGAAAATGTGACCAGCGCCATTGACGAAGGCAAATCAGTGCATACAGCATACCTCAACTTGGCAAAGGCTTTTGACTCAATCCCACACTCATGTATTACTGATAAACTTAGAAAACTGAATTTAAATCCCTTTGTTGTAAGATGGGTTGCCAACTGGCTGACAAACCAGGCACACACTATCAAAGAGGGTGACTCAACATCAACCAGCAGACCTGTTATCAGCGGGGTGCTAATGGGTGCTACAGGTCAGTGCTGGGCCCCCTAGTGTTTGGTATATACTTCTCATAAGGTCAGGTCAAAGCTACAGGGTTTTCCCTGACCAAGTTTGCAGATGACTGCAAACTGAGTGCAATTATTAAATCCCCAAATTATGTCAGTATACTCCAGGAGGGTTATATGCAGACAAATGACTAGTGTCTTTGCCACGGTCTCAAACTGAATGCAAAGAAATGCCTCATCATTCCCTTCAGCACAAACAATGTTCCTTCACACTATCAAATCAACAACGATACTCTAAGTACCCACAAAGCGGTAAGGGACCTGCGATCACAAGTTGACTGTGACCTTAACTTTGACCACCAGTAAGGAAGACGTTCTACATAGCACACTTGATTAGTAAAGGCATCATATTGAGAGAAAAAGAGGTGATAAGCCCTCTATGCTCAGCACTAATCCAGCCCATAGTTGAGTATAATGTTCCATTCAGCATGTACAGGACAAAAAGCACTGCAGCAGTTACAGAGACCTCAGAGATTTCTAACAAAGAAGATCAAGGGACTCTAGCACATGCCTTACACAGACCGACTAAAGTCCCTGTCACTATACTCTGTGTCATATAGATTTCTTTGGGGAAACTTATGCCTGGCTTACAGAGCAATCTCAGACCCAAACCTAATGAACTTACTGCATATCCATATATCAAACGAGACTAGGGCTACCCATTCCAGGGACCTAAATATGGCCTGTGACTTAAATGGGACATGCTGGAGGGACAGATTTATCGACAAGCAACTGCTACATCCTTAGAAAAGGCTTCTTATTAATGTAAAACAGAGCACCTCTATGACATTATTCAAGAGGAACCTGGACAAGTGGATAGGGCACCATAAATTCTCACTGGGGATAGTGCCACCCAACCCTCCTGGACATGGACAGACATTACTAAATGCAATCTTTGGCATTAACTAACATTTCTATGGTATTACAAAATGGCTAGGCTTGAAATGACTTCCGGGTCGATAGCCTAGTAATCTCTTATGATCCTGTGATCTTATGACTGGTTATCAGCTTAAATAACTGATTTACTTGTTGTCTTTTTTCAGCTGCATTTGATATTCAAATGAAACCAGATGATTTATCAAAGTCTTTGTGAATTTATTTGGCATTCTTATTTGTATAGCCCCTTTTTGGGACACGATTGTAAAACTAAGTATATTCTACAGTTTTATGACTGAATATTACAACTATATATGTGTAAACTTTTGTTCTGACATAATCAGCCATAACTTACCTACCTTACAAGTAAGGACTAGACAATCACTCTGTTACATGCTTAGACAATAACCACACAGTGACCAAGTGTGAGAATCAAACCCTGTACTTTGTTTCTATAAGGTAAAAACCTTAACCATTATATCAACCCCAACTATGTACTGTATCTATTATATTTAATGAAATGGTTAATGGCATAGTATCTTTACAGGTTTTATTTATTTCCTTTGCTATCTGGATAGTTGAACTGGTCCTGAAACTAGACTGTTTCCTGCCATGACCTGTTCTAAATGGAAGCAAAAAGTATACGGCAGTATATACATAAACAGGAACAAATTATATAGATTCACAGTAGTGAAAACAAGGTATATACTTATTACCAACATCCTGTTTACCTTAAACATGTATAAACTTGACTAATATATGAATGATAAGGAAAAAAACACTATCTGAGAAAAAGAGCTAAAAGAGAGTAACCATGATTATGATGGTCGATGTGATAATATATGTCTTAAATAAAACAAATGTTTACAGAGTTTTACAATTATATCAACACTCACAGATTGAGCTCCTGACAAGCATGCAAATGGCAAAGCCTCTACTAGTCCTGAAAGGGTCATCTGTTTTACATTCCACTAATTACTTTTATACAACTTCAATTTCCTGAATCACATTATACTTATTATATTATCTTCAACCTTTCAGACAATCCAAAGGCTGATGTTCTCAAACAGTTAAACACCTCATTCAGGGCTCTAAATTACTCTCCCTATAATCTAAACACACACCTACAGTAAGAATGTTTTTTCCAAAATTAGAATATGCAGGGCTAGTTCCTTCAATGAACATGAATCACCTACTACTGTACCCTACTAAAAACTGCCAAGAAAATGTGCTAGTTTACATCTCTAGCTGGCAGTTATGAACATGACTGCTTCCCTCTAAAAGAGTGCAGGTGATTTCTCATTACCATTCATGCTTCTTTCCTCTTCTCCTTTATTACACTTAAACTATTGCAAAAAAGGTTTCTGATTAACCCCAAACAAACCATCTTGTATTTAGACCCTGTAACTATGTCTTTAGAATGATATAAATCAGTGTGGACTACCTCTAGAAGAACCATTGTTTGACCTGGCTAGGAAAAAAATGTGTCTCCAAAACTGCCCCAACAAAGTGAAATTCATTCCATTCTCATATAAGAAATGAATGTAGCTACTCCTTATTCAGAAAAAGACCCACAGTGCAACCTGGGCTTCAACTTATGAGTTCAGATGCTGTCATTGTAAATGATGCCTTAATGATAAGACCTGTGCCAGTATTAAGTATAACTGGAACAACTTCTTCAACTAGATATATTAATAAGTACTTCTAGTGTCAGATCATTCTGTAACTGAATACATTATCCCTGATATTTATACTGCACATATTTGTGTGCTTTATCTGTTTTTACCTTATACATTATCAGCCATAACATACCTACTTTACAAGTAAGGACAAGTAAATATGTTGTTCAACTTTTTCTGTATTTGATAGTGGTATAGTAAAACAGCCCTTTGACTGATTGATTGTTTGACTGATTGATTGATTAACTGACTCATTCAGTCATTTATTTACTTATTTATCTGTTTATTGATTAACTTGTTTATTTATCTTGACCAGTAACTGCAGATTCCCTCAACAGCACCATTCTTTTTCAGCCTATATATAAAGAAGCATAACTGCATGTCTTGTTTGCAGTATATTGCTTGGGATTACTGGATGTCTCCTGTTTGCAGTATGCTACTTGGGATAACTGCATGTGTCCTGTTTGCAGTATGCTGCTTGGGATAACTGGATGTAACCTGTTTGCAGTATGCTGCTTGGGATAACTGGATGTGTCCTGTTTGCAGTATGCTGCTTGGGATAACTGGATGTATCCTCTTTGCAGTATGCTGCTTGGGATAACTGGATGTGTCCTTTCTGCAGTATGCTGCTTGGGATAACTGGATTTGTTTTGTTTGCAGTATGCTGCTCGGGATAACTGGATATGTCTTGTTTGCAGTATGCTGCTTGGGATAACTGGATGTATCCTGTTTGCAGTATGCTGCTTTGGATAACTGGATGTGTCCTGTTTGCAGTATGCTGCTTGGGATAACTGGATGTGTTCTGTTTGCAGTATGCTGCTTGGGATAACTGGATGTATCCTCTTTGCAGTATGCTGCTTGGGATAACTGGATTTATTCTATTTGCAGTATGCTGCTTGGAATAACTGGATGTATCCTGTTTGCAGTATGCTGCTTGGGATAACTTGATGTATCCTCTTTGCAGTATGCTGCTCGGGATAACTGAATGTATCCTGTTTGCAGTGAGCTGCTTGAGATTACTGGATGTGTCCTGTTTGCAGTATGCTGCTCAGGATAACTGGATGTGTTGTTTGCAGTATGCTGCTCGGGATAACTGGATGTGTCCTGTTTGCAGTATGCTGCTCGGGATAACTGGATGTATCCTGTTTGCAGTATGCTGCTTGGGATAACTGGATGTTTCCTGTTTGCAGTATGCTGCTCAGGATAACTGGATGTATCCTGTTTGCAGTATGCTGCTTGGGATAACTGGATGTGTCCTGTTTGCAGTATGCTGCTTGGAATAACTGGATGTGTCCTGTTTGTAGTATGCTGCTTGGGATAACTGGATGTGTCCTGTTTGCAGTATACTGCTTGGGATAACTGGATGTATCCTGTTTGCAGTATGCTGCTTGGGATAACTGGATGTGTCCTGTTTGCAGTATGCTGCTTGTGATAACTGGATGTGTCCTGTTTCAGTATGCTGCTTGGCATAACTCGATTTATCCTTTTTACATTATGCTGCTTGGGATAACTGGAAAATGAGAGGATTATGTTATTTTCAGCATGGTGTGACAGCTGTTGGGGTGAGACCAGATTCTTCAGTCAGCAATAAAATTGTCAAAAGTGCACACCAGTAGATATTCATAAGCCAATGCACATCATGCTTAGTGGTGGAACATATGAGTGCACATCAGTAAATGTTCATAAGTCACTGCACATCATGCATGGGGGTGGGCTATAGAAGTGCACATGAGTAGATGTTCATAATCCACTGAACATTATGCAAAGGGATGGGACATAGGGGCACACACAAGTAGATGTTCATAAGCCACTGCACACCATGCATGGGGGTGGGCTATAGAAGTGCATATCAGTAGATGTTCATAATCCACTGCACATCATGCACAGGGATGGGACATAGGGGCACACACAAGTAGATGTTCATAAGCCACTGCACATCACGCATGGGGGCAGACTATAGAAGTGCACATCAGTAGATATTCATAAGCCACTGCACAGGGTGTGGGACATAGGGGTGCAGAGCAGTAAATGCTCATAACCGATGGCACATCATGCATGGGGGCAGGACACAGTGGTGCACACCAGTAGATGTTCCTAAGCCACTGCACATCAGGCATGAGTGTGGGACATATGGGTTCAGACCAGTAGATGTTCATAAGCCACTGCACATCCTGCATGGGGTGGGACATAGGTAGAACACATAGAAATTCCCTGAAAAGATGCCTCACTTTCTTCTCCCATGCATGAAAGAATGTTGGATTAAGTCCATTGGTAAGTGAAACACAGACACCACTGTAGAGGTAAGGCACCAGCAGTTGCAGAAGGCTGGCTGCTTAGGGACAAAAATATTTATATAAAAAAGGGTCAGACAAGTCTCCTAAGAAATAGTGAATGTTCTGCATGGAAAGCAGAACACTACTAAAAGACTTTTGTCAAAAGTAGTGATTCATGCACTGGCAAAGCCCACAACCCCTGCTATTTAGTATAGTCACCATTAATCTTTTTGGTACACAAAAAACAGTTATAGGTGTATAGGTTCATAGGGGATTATTTGTGTTTTTCTTTTCTGCAGTAAATTCAGACAGAGCAGCATTTATCAAAGCACATTGCTGAAAGTTGCCATATTCCAGCACATGTGTTTCAGTAGAAGCCATGGCTCCTTTTTTGCCTTGTTGCATGATAATTGACATCACATTCAATATGGAGACAAGGTGGAATGATGACTTCTTTGTGTCTCTTGCAAACCAGCAATATGTTACTATTGAAGAACATTAGTCTAGTTGCAGAATACTTTCATACAACATAGTTACTTGTAAGCCATCTGGGGTGCTACAATCAGAGGCACCCTTTAGTCTCACAATCCCCAGAACTCGTAGCTATGCATTGGTGCCATAAGGCTTCATGGGCAGTAGTAACATACCCAAGCATGGGATCTGTGCAGTGTGTACACATTTTCTCCTTTTCATATTCCTCGATTAACATTGACTCACTTTACTTGCCAGACATTTATCAATTCAGTAGAGCCCAAACTCTTGAGCCTGGGAAATGAGTGTGGAATTCAATGCACTTTCTGCCTCTTGAACACATCTAGTGGCGTTTCAAGGTGAAAGGAGTCTTCTCTGATCACTCTATTAAATAGTGAGTTGGTTGTAAATTGGTGTTTTAGTTAACAGAAACTAATACAATACTGCATAAGGGGTAGGTCCTAAAGTATGTCTGCCGAAGTTGATGAGAATGTGACAGCTGCAAATAGGGGGACACAGAAATGCTGAAACATAGAATACATTAGCTGACTGCTTAGTGTTGGAAAAGATGCAAACTCTGTATTTGAAGAAATCTAAGATATATCTAATTTTAGCAAGGATGGGATATCATTAGGTACAACCCTGTCAGTTTCAAAAACTAAATCATAAATTGTAACCTTTTAGGAAAAAAACTCAGCAGAGACAATGAAAATGGAGATACGGTTGCTGATCACACATACACCATTTTGGCAATCCAGCAGAAGGATTAGGTAATGAATGAACAAAGTACAAGTTTGTAACTGAACTTAACAATGATCAGATTTAAATTAGATGAGTGAAAGGATAGAGGATAGAAAACAATCTGCTACTTGAGTTGAGAGAAAAGAAGTGGACTGTGTCAGATTTATGAAGGACAGGTGAAAGGCCTGAACTGTGTGGCAGGCAAATTGCATCAGAATCAAAAGAGCAAATTTCTGTTTCATGGCCAGAGCCAAATGACAACCTGATATATTTTTGAGATTAATTTTGTACATCTGTTAAAGGGGTAAGTCCACTGAATATAAGAGTTTGTTTTCAGGGGCATCCTGGGAGCACTGTCTGGTCAAGAGACCTACAGAAGCGCACACAGTAGTCATATTATAGTGGATGAAATCAGTCCCTGTAATTGTTACTACCCAATGCAGCTTGTTAACAGTGGACACTCTTACTTCTCTGTAATAACTGCCAGATTTGAATATGATATCTAAAATACCACTTTTATTTCATCTATGGAAAACTGGTGAAGAAAGTAAATTGAGAGAAGCATGTATGTTTTGAAAATCACTTTTCTGTACAGACATTCAGAAAATGTGTCCAATTCTTCATAGCCATGCATGAATGTCAGATAAAGAACTTGAAGTTCAAGATGTTTCACGTGGCCCTTTTCAAGATTTACTTTCCCTTAGTAATGAAAATGTTTGTTAATAGTCAAAAATTCTGAAGTGTGTGTACTAGATTAAATTGAACAGGGAAACTGATAATGTCATACAGGAAACAGGGAAGAGAATCTCTGTTGAACGCTACAGGACAACGGAGGTGGTCAGCACCATGACACTTGGTTGAAAAAAACATATTTATTAAATATCACAAGCTTTCACAGAAAACATGATATCTCACATGAATCTAAAGGTTGTTAAATCCAGGTGGACTCACGGCCCATTTTGTGTCACATGACATAAAATCAGTCAATTCTTAAATCTTCAACTTTTTAGTATTAGTTTCAGTCTGATACTCCAATTTATACTCGATGGGCTATCAGCCTTTAGTCTATGTATCCCCTTCTATTCATTTCTGTCTGTGATGTTAAAACGATCACCATAATTTTTATTTTAATAGTTTCAAGAATATTAAAATAAAATTACTGTTCCATCCCAGCAACATTTTCATGTTTATATAAACCATTTGTCCATGTCTTTCTCCGAAATTCTGAATAGTGTTCACAGATAGTTTCTTTAAGATTTTTTTATTACACTTGCCTACATAAAATGTATCACATTTCTACACTGTGACAAATGGTATGATATGCTGAGGGTCACAATTTGAAAAGTGCCACAATAGAACACTTTCCCAGTGAATGGATGGCTAAAATACTTGTCCATTAAAATATATTTATGTTGTGCCCAAATTTAACATGGAATGGCATGTTTAAATACAGTCTCTAGGAGTCACTAAAATCCTCACCGATTACACTACCTGCCCAGCATGAGTCAGACAAGTAGCACAGTAGTGAGAAAATGTGATTCATAAACAGGTATGGCTGTTATGAGAAAGACCTCATTATATTCTTGTTACAATGTCGCTGAAATGAACACTAGCACTATCTGACCTGACCACTCTAGTGCTCTCCCTAGTCACCCATGTGTTGTGTTAACAAAAGTAACTCCCTACATGCATGCATGCATGCACGCACAGATGCACGCGTGCGCACACACATACACACACACACACACACACACACACACATATATATCCACTCATCAACAAACAAGTCTCCCCAATCTTAATCACACTCATACATACATTCACAAACACAATCCAACCACACATGAATACAAATTCAGGCTCTCAGTTCCCTCCCTAATCCCTTTGTGAAACCAGCTATACAAATACCCACTCTCACACACACACACACACACACACACACACACACACACACGCGCGCGCGCGTGTGTGCGCACACACAAACACACCCACACACACAGACACACAAACACACATTCATTCATACAACCTCATTCATGCTCTTACAGACATTTATTTATTTATTTATTTTTATTTATTTTATTTATTTAACATTTGTTGACCGGGAAAGTCCGACTAGGTTCCACAGATCCTGTTTTCAGCCGAGGCCCGGGGAGAAATGCTCCAGAAGCATGTCTTTAGAATGTGGGAGGAAAACGGAGTACATATATATATATATATATATATATATATATATATATATATACACATTCATGCCCACACACATACTCATACATTATCAACCCCCACTCCCATGTCTTCTCTGGGGGGGGGGGGTGACATGACTAGAGATAGTTGCTCCCCAGACTGCCATATTTCACCTGCAAGACCACTGTCTGCCCT
Source organism: Protopterus annectens (assembly GCF_019279795.1). Classification (NCBI taxonomy): domain Eukaryota; kingdom Metazoa; phylum Chordata; order Ceratodontiformes; family Protopteridae; genus Protopterus; species Protopterus annectens. Next base: position 336,131,242 of record NC_056727.1, on the reverse strand, counting down.
GATTCCCTGTGAGGGTAAAAATCTCAGTGATGCAGCATTCTATGCATCTCAGGCTTAGCAAAATCTAGAAACTTTCTGATTTAAGGCTTCTGCTTTACACTAAGCCTTTATGAATCTCCAGAGTATGTTATTTTACCATAAACACTGGGTCAAATCTGTCATTATTTTCTATATGGATTTTGGCTTTTCTTCTATTGTATTCTGTAAGCCTTCCTTAGGTCTAAGTTTGCCCCACTGTTAACATATACTACTCTCCAAACCTGTGCTAATCCTGTTAAAGCTAATTGTATATTTTTCTGTTCTAGAATATGTATTTTTTCTTCTAATTGCATCCTCTTTGTTAGGCAGACATAGCATATGTTTTATGTCTGTCTCATCTAATAGTTTCATCTTTGTATGCAGTAGTATACTCTTATTATAATCTATTTTTTTAATTCATGGAGAGTGAATTCCATTTGTCCAATGGAAAATACATCATCTGTAGTATATTGTGAAATTATCAGCATTTCTCCATACACAGTATTTGTAAGTATGAAGCACTGGTGCATCCTAGTTTTATGCAGATATTTATTAACCCTGGTACGTTTCTTATAAATAGAGGATATGATCTCATTATTAGTATTACTTAATATTAAATCCATGAAAATAACATCTTCTCTGGAATAGTGTAGCTTAAATTTTAAAAAATCTATAGTACGTGATATATATTCTAAAAAGTATAAAACTATTTTTTATCCCCTCTCCAAATTATAACAATACTACCCACAACATGGTTATAGACAAAGTACTCATATAAAAAGCATTATTTGATTTAAATGCAAATAATTGTTCCCAAACTAATGGAGAATTTCATGTATATCAAATGATATTTAAAAAAAAGTGCATACCAAGATTATATATCCCACGCTGTGAAGGAGGTATGGGCCTCCTTGAAATTTCGAAAGCATGAAAATAAGTCTTAGAAGGCATCCTTGCTTAGTTAGCAGAATCATTTTGGAAAGGAGGGGGAATGGAAATCAGACCAAATATTTGCTGATTATCAGGCAGCAACATAATGTGCCAATAAACAAAACAAAAAAATATATAAATAACAGGATCAGAGGAAGATGAAAGAAAAATGGAAAGCCCACAATTCTTGTGGCAAGTATAGAGAACTTCTGGAGCCACTACATATTGTTTAAGATTTGACTCATGAATGGTTATGGAGAGATGAAGGAGCATGACTTCAAGTTGTAAGCCTTGTGGCTGGCAGGACCTCAGCATATGGGCCAGTAGTTGACATCTGTGGAGGTTGGGCCATGAACAGGGATTACAGACATGTGACCTCCCTCTCACAGGTTGTAATTTTCTGTGCATAATCATGGAATGCAGAATCATGTTAGTAATATGACACTGCTGCAGTACCATAGAAGCTAGGTTTTCCACTGATCAGGCCACAACTATCAGGCTCTTATTCTGAGCAGCCAATGCAGCCATAATCTCACCATATCTGTGCTCTTGTCCTTCATGCATGACACATAGCTGGTGTGCCACACGATCTGTGGCATGGGTAAGGCCATGGATGTCTGAATGATGGTAAAGCTGTGCCCGTTCATTTGACTGCAGCAGGAGGTGCACATTCTCTAATATTTGGCCATGTCCATCTCCTCATGTACGTCTACATTGATGACTTATGTATGTTTTTTGTGTGGGTCTGCCAGCAGCAGTGCTCCCTTCTGTAGTGTGTTGATCAACATCCTCAACCTGTTCAACATCCACTGTGTCATCATCCACTGAATCTGTCGACAGCTGGGACTCCACATCTGAGGATACATCTGGTGCAAAATCCATGTCAGCTTCACTGATGGACTCTCCAAAAACCAAATGTCCTTTGTGCCAGGTGCCACGCTACCATGCTGAGACATATCATGAACAATATCATGTTCACTGGATGGGTTGCTGAGTGATAAAGACAGTTGATGTGTGATAAGGTACAAATACACATATCAGGACAATGTGCCTACAGCACATAATGAATATAAAACTCAGTTGGCATATATATATATTTCACTGCAATGTTACAAATAATACTGACTTGACTTGCAGTCTAATGTATATATGTTTTACAGAATGTACATACCGTAGTTACATAATCTATTAACATGGCCAACATATATGACATATGTGATGCATAAAATCCTAGCAACACACCTGGCAAACACTCAAGGAATGTTGTTTTTGATCCACTGTTCTGAACTTCAACTAGTGTAGGGAAAAAGACATCACAGATCACATCATTCACAACTTGTATGTGTGAACACAAATAAAAAAGACAATGTGTAGCATACACATACCAATCGTATGTGCGCTTGAGGACTCCTGCTTTGTAGAGCTCATGGTATGTATTGTGGATCCTACAGTGAGAAAGTAAACAGAAAGGCAGGACAGTCATGTAGTTATCAGACTTAATACTGACAACATCACAGATACAGCACAGTATTATGGGCTGCAAATAGTCATGTGATATACATTGCAACTGTACACCAGAAGGGCCTGTACTGAGAAATATTGACAAAGATTTCAGTCATCCCATGTGCTAAACATTGCTAAAAGTTCTGATAATGCCACTGTAACATACCTGATCTTTCTTCACTTGATAATGCATGGCTTGCTCCTCCACTGAATGTACTTGTAGTGTTCAAGGTAATGGAAACAACAATATAACAGTAAACAGCAGGCCCATTACACAAGGTGTGGGCAACAACAAGGTGGTGTGCACAGCAACAGTATAGAGATACTCACCTGCTGTTCCCTGCTGTCACCCAAAGTAGATAGTCATGTGAATATTAATGCAATAAACATTACAGCTGAAGTTTGCACTGCTCTGTCTGTAACCCACATCTACCAATACATGTAATTATAATTATACTTATGTTCATCATCCTCATTTTGTGTGGAATATTGTTCATGGTTCATCTCTGCTGATATAAATCAAACACAGGAATACATGAGTGTGCATGCGTAGGCAATGTGCAGTGAGTGTCAAAATATTCATCCCTGTACTGAACATGGAAACATACATATCTATCCTGGAACCCCCACTTCAATTCCACTACCGGGGATTTGTCAGTCCACTCTTGATCTATGCAGTAAGGCCAAAAAAATGGTGGTCATCAGGGGGTGTTAGTGATGGTCCACCACCAGTGGCATCCCTTAACCTCTCATAATAGGTTCAAAGGTTCATAGGTTCATACTAGGCTATCTGCCCTAGGGCATTTATAAGCCTAGCCAGAGTGTGTTTGGCTTAAGCCACCCATTTTAAATTAATTCTGCTATGCCCTTTTTCGAGGTTAGTATACTGTGCCTCTGTCTAACAGTGACACAGAAGTGATATCCGGGGTAAACCTACAATCTCCCATCCACTCATCAAGATTACTCTTGAAGAGAGTCAATGAGGGACTCTGCCTAACCTGGACTGGGATTTTATTCCAGAGTGAAGGGAGCCTCTGGGTTATGAATCTGTCCCTCCAGCATGTCCTATTTATTTCAGTGCTGAGGTTCAAGTCTCGAGCATAGCTCGATGGGATTTGGATTTTCTGAGGTGCAGCATGTCCATTAATTCCGGGTTGGACATGGCTTTATACGTCAGGCACAGATTGCCTCTGAGCAGGCGGTATGCCACTGAGTAGAGCTGGAGTTTCTTTAACCAGGCAGCATATGGCATCTGTTTGAGCCCTTTGATCCTCTTGGTGAGGTACTTTTGGGGTCTTTCCAGTTGCTGCAGGTGTCTGGTAAGGTACATCCCAAAAGGGGCATTGTACTCATTTATGGGCCTGAGGAGGGATGAGTAAAGAGGCATGATGACCTCCCCTGATCTAGATGTGAATCCCTTCATGATTAGGTGGGCTATATAAAATGTTTTTCTAACCACTTTAGCCACATGGTTGTCAAATGAGAGATTGCTATCAACTTGGGTCCCCAGGTCCCTAATTACGTCTTCTGTACTTAATGGATTACCACCTATGTGGTAATTTGTGGGCACTTTGTTTTTGCCAAAGGGGATGACTATACACTTTTTGGCATTTAGCTTGAGGCCATGGCTCTGGCACCAGTTGTCTGTTTCTATGAGGCCCTTTTGGAGGATGCTTGTGTCAGCTGGAGAGTCGATTATGGCTCCCAGTTTGCAGTCTTCTGTGAACTTGGTCAGCCAAAGTCCTTCCGTGTTGGCCTGTACCTCCGAGAAATATATACCGAACAAGAGAGATCCCAGGACTGAGCCTTGTGGGACGCCACTTGTACCTGGTTTGGAGTCTGACATGCCTCCCTCTGTTGGCTACATGAAGAATCATCTGCAAGCAGTGACATCTACAGGCTTTACAGAATTGGTTGTGGTTTCCAACTGCATTGATCATTTTGGTGAGGTCCGTCCATATTTCATTTCTCCACATAGTATCCCCTGAATGGCCTAGAAGCCTCCCTTCATACTAGCTGAGCACATCAATGATGATGCAATTTTCCTGGGGGAAAGGTTGTCATGCCTAAAGATAGTGGGTCATCTGGAATACATTGATACAGACATGATAAGTCTCATGGATGAGCACATTTATGCATTTGAATAAATGAATAGCATATGTCAAAATAAACAATATGCATTCCTATGCAATGCAACTGTCTGCATAACACTATCTGTGAGAAATAGTGACATGATATATAAAAAGTATCAACAATTGCATCATACAACATCTGTAAAAATACATAACTTGTAATAGCTGTGCTCTTCATAACTGGGATTAGAAACCCTGACATTTTATATATATATATATATATATATATATATATATATATATATATATATATATATATATATATATATATATAGTTCCAAAAACAACAGCATCAAGCCACAATAATCTGCTTGCATTTTATATTATGATACTAAATCACTTAACAGCTAAACAACTTACAAAAAGCAGCGGAATACCTTTGGATCCATAGATAGTACAGATTCATAGTAAACTGACACAGTACTGATAACACCTTTGTTATGAAGCATCATTGAAGAAATATCCAACACAGCATAAGTATATGAAATAACACTGTTTTAGGAGTCATGGTTTTATAAATATCCATGGCATCAACATCACATACTAGATGGCTTCTGTAGCTAGATCACAGAGTTCAAAGAATTACCAGTAAGAACTGCAGATGATCCATAAATCCTCCTCCATATACTGCTATCATTTGCACTGGAAGTCTGTCTATACATCTGCATATGGGACTGAAGTAAACAATTTAGTATAGAATCACCTGTATGCATAAATTTCAAGACATCACTCTAGGAACTTACGACAATTTCTGTAAAACTTAACATTTGGATAAAATATTCATTAAAACAAGTAATGTTTGAAATTATTAACTTTAACAGATGTACTAATTATCACTACAGTAATTCCACCAGTTGCCAATGTACCTCTCACTCAGAATCACATAATCAGTGCACCTTTTGTGCACTCAGATTTAAGTCCCATTTGTGCTATACATAATTAATAAGGTTAATTAAAATTCAAGCTTTTTTAAATCCAGTTCACATACATACAGATAAAATGCCATTATACACTGAAAAAAACAGATGCCCCATGTAAACACCCACTAGATATTGATAAATAGTACAATGTGCAATGTGCATCATGTGCCTGTTATCTTCCAGTAGTCTTAGAACATGACATCAGTACCATTTTCAAATACTGATTATGATGCATTTACTGATCAGACCATTGCTAACTGCCAACTAAATGGTACCTCAGTGAGCAGTTTTCTGTGTTTCTATTTTTCAGATATGAAATAATTGAAAATCATGATGGTGACTTCGAGGAGGCCGCAACATGTCCGTACACCTAAATGGACTGAGGAGGAGATGACACAGATATCTACAATCTATGCTGGATTGGAGCAGAGGATAAAAGTCAGACCGAGGAACTTTATTATAATTGATCTTTGGAAATGGGTCTTGAGGGAGCACCGATGAAAGACAGGGATTTTCCGCACTGGAGTGAAGGTTCATCACCTGGATCAGAGGGACACAGTCGGGCTCTGAAGGAGGGTTGATGAGGTGCAGAGGCATCCTGTAGATCCCTACAGTAAATACCAATATTCTATGTATTCCTTAGTATTCCTACAGATTTTACAATATTTATTTGACCCATATATATCATATATATTTTGTTATAAACATGTTTTAGCTGCTGTGTGAATTAGCTCATGGGGATAATTCAGTGAATTTTTACTCACATCCATTATAGTCCCAATATCTGACCTACATAGATATATATATATATATATATATATATATATATATATATATATATATATATATATATATATATATATATAGATATATGTATACAATATATATATCACATAGATACTTTTATAACCATGTTTTAGGTGCTGTGGGAATTATCCTATATAGAAAATTGAGTGGACTTGGTAATTACTATCCTCTTAAGTGTGGGTTTGATTCCCATGTCGTTAATTTATTGAATAATTTAATAATAACCATAACTATGTCCTTTGAAGATGCACATATGTTGTATTACATCTAGCTACATAATTTCACATAACCACTGTTTTCGTGGGTCTATATTACGTTATCGAATACTCATGTATTCGAAAACGTAATAGCCGATCCCTAATTGTCGAAAATGTCAAACGTCGAACTTGTCAATGGAGATCTCCGTACAGTGCGGAAATGGAAGTTTTCCATTGTCTGCACTGTATGGGGATCTCGGAGTTGGTATATTTAAGTAGTGGGGGTGTGGGGGGGCAGCATTTAAATAGTTTGTTTGGGTGGGGTTTTGTGCTTTTTTTATTGTTCAACATTTGATGGTTCAACAATTAGGGGTCGACTATTACGTTTTCGAATACATGAGTATTCAATAACGTAATATAGACCCGTTTTTGCGCATCACTGACACCTATAGTGCCTAGGGAGCAGATGACTGCACATTTCAAAGTTTTCCATTATAGTCTCAATGTAATATCTAATGGACCGTTACAAGCTGGAAAACGTACACATGGGTTCCTATCAGAAGCTCAAGTTTTCAGAAATTCGAAACTGATATAGTAGAGACATCAGAAAGCTGAAAGCTTTTCAATGGAGATCATAGTACAGTGAGGATCTGGGAATTTACCATTCTCCCCACTGCAGTACAATCTCAGAATTGGTATATATAGTATGCAGGGGGGGATGGTGCTGGGGGTAACAGCCCCCCCACAAAAACATAGAAAAAATGTAGATTTTTGTTGTTTTGCAAAGTTCAAATTTTCAGAAACTCGATTATATCATCTCAACAACATGAATTTCAAGTTTCTGAAAGCTTGAGTTGCTGACATAGACCCATACACATATATAACTTACTTACGTCATTCTTCCTACACAAGTACACAGACACATTTAATTAATGTACAACTTAATGCCCATAATTGTGGTTAAACATGTTTGGTTGCATATGTGTTTTTTAGCTGTTATGTTCTTACTATGAGAAGTGTAAAAACTGCATGTATTTTCCATATTCTGACATTCACCACAAGATTTCTAATAAACAGCTGCAGTAACTGATCTCTACAATGAAGACCTAGTACAATTTAGCTTGGCATGTAAAACAACTGACCGGTATGTTAACAATCTGGCATTTTGTGGGTTCAAAACCACATAGTGAAACATGTCACCTTGGTTAACTTCACGCATAATACTTTTTTAAAAATCATATTGCAGTAGTTTATATCATGCTTTATGTTGTGCATGATAACTACTCACTAATCTAGTTTTTCTAGGAATAATGCCATACTCCATAATGGCCTAGCAACATCAGTTGTTGAATAATGGTGTTTAAAAAGCAAGAGCTGTTTGTTTATGAGAAGCATGTGCAGCTTGTTAGGACACAGGCTGTTATGTCTGCATTTTGTGCGCTGTGTGTTCAGATCTTGAAAGGGGACACATACATCTTAAACAGTTATACTGATGACATATTCCCATAGGATTCCTTTAGCAAAATATTTTACACATTGATATTAATTTATAATTTGAGAGTTGTTGCAAATAACTCAGTTATTCATCGAATTACTGCTGATATATCTGTAATCCGTAACATTCAGTTAACATCAGGTATTTATCAGTGGTGCCAGTACATATTGATAAGTCCTGTTATATGTCTGAGGAATTTATCAGGTAAATATTGTATTCTGTTTAAAATGCTGTGAAGCACTGTTTTATTATGAAGTTGTTGTTGTGTCTTTTGGCTTTTCCCGGTTAGAGGTCTCCGCAGTGGAACGCTAATGATTGGCAGTTGATTTTTACTTGCTGAGTTGCCGGCCCTAATGCACAACCTTCAACGAAGGTACGCCCATTCATGCATGTGTCCACAGAAGATGCTCTAGCTGAGAATCGAACGGGACAACGTCTTGCTGGGAGGCGACAATGCTACCGCAGCACCACCACCGCGGATTGTTTTATTATGAAGTACTGTTTTATTATGAAGTACTGAAGTTAAATGCACTACATACTCAAATTCTAATTTTGAGGGACTATATTGGGCCTACTAACAGTGGCAATGAAGGGCATGGAAGATGTATGTCTTTAACTAGTGATGTGCAATTTCAAGTAATAATGGTCCACACACATACCCTTCTGTGTCCATAATGTACAGCAACATATATGGTTCTGTTCACACAAGCTGGATGTTACAAGACACTCCTCAGGATTCATAAACACTCTGTGCAAGAATAAGGTACTCTTGCACGGAGTGTTCTGTGCCCATGTAGAGCAGCAGCCTGCCTTGCATGTTCATGAAGGCACGCTGTTGTATTCTCTACATGGACAGGATCCATGTACAAGTGCAGGAGGCATGTTTGAGCAGTGCACGGACACTAAACATGCCCCCTGCACTCAGAAAGTGCCATATGGCACATTCTAAGCCATACTGGCATAATATTAGAGCTTAGCTCTAATATTATGCCAGTATTCAGTGTCCGCAGACACTGGCATATAAAAGATAACATCTTCAGTGTCTGCGGACACTGAAAATGAAAATGGCAAGAGGAAAAAATACAGGGGGTGTGTCACAGCTTTTGAGACACACCCCCTGTATTGCTAAAGCCATATGGAACTTCTGCATGCTGCAGAAGCAGGACATGTGTGCAAATGCACACACATATCCCTCAACCATACAGATATTCACAGAATGCCAGATGTTAGTCTCATAAGGGTGGTCCACTCCACATATGAGATGGCTGGCTGGCAAAATAGTGAAAAATCATTAAAGAGTGAAATCAGAAATAATAACGATGCAGTTTCAGACATTGTACCCTTCAGAAAAGTCATGGCAATGCAAAGCATATTATCCTATCAACTTTCTAAGTTGGCCAGAGTAATATTTAAAATTTGTCCCTATTTCTACCCCCATCATGTCAGGCTTTGTCCAGATGTCCTGCCCTAACAGGCAGAAAGCAATGTGCATACCCCTAAAATAAAATAAAAATAGAACACAAAGTTAAATATTTTATTTTCTATTCCCGATAAAGTTTAAGTATAGCTGAGTGGGTGTGTGTGTCATGCAGCTATGCATAGCAAGAGTTTAAACAGCTAAAGGAGTTAAATAGAAACATACAGCCACAACAGTAAAAGTGGAACAGTATAAGATAATTATATATATATATATATATATATATATATATATATATATATATATATATATATATATAGTAGAACAGAATAAGATAGTATATATATATATATATATATATATATATATATATATATATATATATATATATATATATATATATATAGTGGAACAGAATAAGATAGTGTATATATATATATATATATATATATATATATATATATATATATATATATATATATATATATATATATATATATATATATATATATATATATATATATATATATATAGTGGAACAGAATAAGATATATATATATATATATATATATATATATATATATATATATATATATATATATATAGTGGAACAGAATAAGATAGTATATATATATATATATATATATATATATATATATATATATATATATAGTGGAACAGAATAAGATAGTGTATATATATATATATATATATATATATATATATATATATATATATATATATATATATAGTGGAACAGAATAAGATAGTGTATATATATATATATATATATATATATATATATATATATATATATATATATATATATATATAGTGGAATAGAATAAGATAATGATAAGCTCCTTAAAGAGAAAATAATTGAACAAGAACTAAAAGCAGAGGACTTAACCAAAAAATAACAGGACTAGAAAACAGCTTCAGACAAGAAAATCTGAGGTTTATGGCCATTGGTGAAAATGCAAAGAGAAAGGACTGTAAAGTATATATGGAAAAATTATTATACAGCTGGATGGGCATTCCAGTGCACCAATTAAAAATTAGAGCAGGCTCACAGGGATAATGGGCCAAGATCTGCAATGAGGAAGCATCCACATCATGTCCTAATAAAAATGAACCATATCAATTTAAGGAAGAAATTCTATCCAAGTTATGGACTAAAGGGTGCATCCCAAATTTTAAAGACAGAAAAAACATTTGCAGACAATGACTACCTAGTGCACTCTAGTGCTCGAAGAAATGCATTCATTCCAAGTATTGACAAACGTAGGGAGCAGAATGTCAGGATTAGACTCTTATATCTGGTCACCTTTCAAATCTTCTATCCTCTGTGTGTGAAAACATGAGTATCCTAACCAAGCACTAAAGGACTTAAGGAAGAGAGCTTAGGAATTTAATTGGGAAGACACAATGTTTGAATCTGAAGTCACATATAAAATAAGACTCTGAACTTGCTGACCATAGTGCCAGCAAAACTATTCCTGTTTTTTCCAAGAAGACTGCTTGAAAGCAGAAAGCTGTACCTAAACACAGTAAGAAGGCTAAGTAGACACTGAATCCACCACATGTCATGGCTTAGAAGGCCAGATGATGAGCAAAAGTTAAAACAGCTCCAACCACTTATCTTTTATTTAAATCTTGGGAAAGGCTTGATTGCTATAATGACTTTTATACATTAACTGTCAACATGTGCTGTTAAAACTTAATATGCACCATGCGGCTTGTAATAGAATTACACGATTTGTTGCTCCTATAATTTAATTGTACATGTATGGTTTATGAGTATTGATTTTGCAGCATTAGAGTAGTTAGACTACTGATGGGAGTCTATTCTTAGAATGATCAATTTAACAGTACAAAAAACACTACATTACAAAACAATAAGGCCTAGAGCACCTACAGTCTCGAAGGGGTTGATTTCTGCAATATGCCTTTCATAAGAAGTAGCTTGATTGGTATATTAGTGGGGTGGGTCTCCAGATGACTGCCCCCTTTTCTAGAGAATAGACAGATTCTTTAATTGTCATGATGCAATCACTGGAGAATAATAAGAGAACATTGAGATAAGAGGCATAACTATATTGAAATCTACCTATGGGAGTTGACAGAAAGACACAGGTTTTCAACATTTTATTTTAGTTATTTATTTATTTTTTTTATTGTAGGGCTCTAAGTAAACAAAGGGTGGTCTGACAATGAGATGGCGAGTATTTTAATCCCATTGTAAAGTTTGTTAATGAGTAACAGGTGAACTTTCACAAAATGAAAATAATTTTCCCTAGACCCAGACGATGATTCTGTCTAGCTGGATAGGTGCACACATTCCAGACCAATACCTCTGATGAGATATAGCTTAAAACAGAATGAAAGGGCTTCTACAACATTTGTATATAGTTATGTATACCAGGGAAAAGGAGAAAGGAATTTGGTTTTATGTAATATCTTTTTGACCAAAGACCCAAACATTTATCAGATCTTGAATTTTGGATTGTATCTCATTCTGACAACAACTGTGAGAGGCTCTATGGTTAATGTCTTCAGAAAGGGATACCGAAAAGTGATAGACCAAAAATGCATGTATATGTCATGACATACTATGCTTTCCTGCAATGTTAATAGTTTAACAGTTACTAGGAAAATGGGAAATATATTAACATGTATTGTTAAAAGTGAAACACACATAGCTATGCTTCAAGAGACACATCGAAACAACAAAGAACATGTGGGACTTATAAAGGATTCTTGAAGGGAAGGCTATTTTAGCAGTTTTGAAAAATATAGAAAGAGATGGATCTTAATCACAATGAAGAAAGGAGTGGACCTGAGAATTTTTGAGAAATGCAAACACAGGCAAGGCAGATACATTGTCGTGAATGGAGCTTGGCAGGGCAATACAATAACAACAGCGGCAGTCTATCTTTTGTCTGTAGCAACTATTTACAAAATTAAACAAATAATGGGGAATCTAATAGCTTTTTAAGAAGGCTTGTTATTGTTTTGGGGAGAGTAAAATATTATATCTAGTAAGGAGGAATTTTTCGAGGGTCTAAGTCAGAGGTGATACAAAAAGAAGGAAGATTTCTAGACAAATGCATAAAGCTGTTTGGGCTAGAGGAAATGAAATCTAGCTTGTTGGGCCAAAATGTATTTACACATGTTTTTGCTAAATAAAATACTTGGGTGAGGCTTAATAGATATAACATCTGAAGGGAGCATGCCCATTGAATACATTTTTATGACGCACATCCAGTAACTATTTCGCATTGTGCCCCTATACAGTATAAACTGATGCCTAGTATAAGGAGTTTCTGGGAGAGGGACTGGCATTTCTCCAAACGTTTCTTAAAAATAAAAAGTTCCAGAAATTGATGGACCTAGCATTTAACAAAATCTGCCAAAACCTATTAAAGTATATGGGGGGGCTTGTGGAGGAATGGGATAACAGTAAAATCAGGCTAAAAGTGCCACAATAGTTAAGTTTGGTCAGCTATGGGAAAGTGGCAGTGTAAAATATTTCAAAGCACTTGTGGGAATGCAAGAATTACATGACCAGAAAAAATAGATGAGACTGAAAAATAAATAGGAAGACTGATAAGGCAAAATAAGACATGCAAAGTTATTTAGATAATATTCATCTATACAGAATTAAGCCTTCAAAACAAGCATCTTTTGAAAATAGTTCCATGGCAATGAAATTATTAGTCCAAAATTAAGGCAACAAAAAGTAGAGAGAGTGACAGTGAAAATTAGAAACCAGAAAAATTGGGAAATAGTGACAGACCAAGACAGAATTTTAGAAATACTTTATGGCAAATTATATCAAAGGAAGAGCAAAAAGACAACGATGAGCAAGAGAGGGAGACTTTTTAACTGAGTGAGGTCTTTCTAAAGTAGATAACTCCAATAAACAGATACTGTTAGCCAAAGCAACAGTAGGAGGAGTCCTTTTTTCCACTCCTTTGTGGTTCGTTTTTTCAAACTTCACTGCCATTTGAGCAGTAAATTCCTGGTGTCTAGAGGCAGTGCATGCAGCTTATCCCCTCTTGTGAAGTGGGAGAGTATAGGACTGGAATCCCTTTTACTGCCTTTAAGGTATTCAAGTTTTGCTACCCTACTACTTGTCTAGTGTTTCCCTGTTTTACTTTTATTAAGTAAGGTATCGCTGGTGAATAGTGTGCCCCCCCAAACCCATGTTATGTGTAAGTGCCATTAAGGCACATAGATGAAAAATATTCCCTGATGTTTAGTGTCACTCTCAATCCTTGTTCTGTTTCAATGCAATTAACAAAAGCCTTCTCACTGGTGTCTAGTGTTTCCCACCATCCGTTTATGTTTTAGTGCCATTATGACACAAGAAGTTATCCCTGCTGGCTAGTGTTCACCCTGATCCCAAGTCTGTAAAGATATCACTGGTGGATATTGGTTCACAAGACCCAATGCTGCAGACTTTGCTTGTTAATCTAGGTGTGCGTGGAAGCATGACAGCCATCCCAACCCACTTCTGCACACTCACACATTCATAAATTCATCCCTTATGCATGTACACAAACACACGCACATATATCATTCCCCCTCACTGCCCCCCCCCACTACAACTTCCTAGGTAGGCACACATGCTCACACATACACTTATACGTGCAGCCCCTCACATACAGTGAAACACACAAGCACCCCTAACACTACCTGACCACTAAACTTTCCAGCACTTATATTTACTGCAATGGATGAATATGGTCTAACTCCATTAACAAATCAAAGAAAGAAGAAAAGAAAAGAAAAAACAGAAAGAAAAATTAAACAAATAAATAAATAAGTAATTAAGTGCAGTTGTTATAGGGAACCAGATTAGACTTAGGGAATCTGCATCCCACTAAAATCACAGTATAATCAGCAATGTGCAAACACAATATGTTACATAGCAGCCATTGTAAAGAAGTAAATAAATAATATCATTGTATATAGTGCAGTGATTTATGTGAACAACAATCATGCAAAAATACAAGTATAGTAGGCTATTGAGCTATGAATGCTGATTATTAACTGTAATTTAAATGTTGCTAAGAAATTTAAATCGAAATTCAATTTTATTTTATAAAGGTGCTACTGCCTCTTGGTCCACGTCATGTTTTAGAACTGTCTTTGGACCAGTTCATTTGCCTAGTTAACTAAGATAAATAAATAAATAAATACATGGTGACATGCATATATACATACATATGTATATACATATATACATGCATAAATAGATAAAAACTAAATTCTGTTGTTAGCATGTTATGGAATTGATGGAAGCATATGAATGTTTCAGATGGAGTAAAAGAGAGACTTTCCCAAGAAAGCTTGATTCAAAGGAATGAGTGTTTAGATATGCGGAATGAGGTAGATTCTGGATTAAAGGGAGAGAGACCGAGATACAACTGAAATAAAATTCAGAAATTAGGAGATTCACATAATCATATACTCACAGTGTTACAGTAGAGAGATGATGTTGTAACTGCTATGTGTTCAGCTTGTGTTAGAAGGGGAAACTGAAATTATCACCTACAGTTAGCCTCTGTTGCACTATGTGAATATACCATATCTGGGCATGGATTACAATGAGATGTACTCACTGCTGGTATATTTTGTTCACAAGAGTGACCTAAGACTAAGCTAGCTGGGTTTAAAATGACCTAGTGTAAGCCACATTCAAACATTGCATAAAGTTATTATATCATAGCTTATTAGGTTATGTGCTTTTACATTTTTGAATATGTTGTAGGCTACTTTAAAATATGCTTTGCTTTGTTCTTTTATTTTATAGTAATGTTGTACTGCAGAAAACAGCAGTGCATGTTCTAGTTTAGTTTCTAAATGTAAATATTATAGTAGTGCACTGTTTTATTGGCACAGTATATTTTACAAGGTAGCAAAAATCAAGCATGCAGAGAAAGTCTTGCCTTTCCCTGTAGACAGACACATACACACACACACACACACACACACACACACACACACACACACACACACACACACACACACACACACACACACACACACACACACACACAAAAACACACGCACACACTTACTGATTTCAGATAATGGTTAAATGACAACACGGTAGCAAGTTATAAGATGGTATCATTGGTGACATGGTAAAATAACCAATATTTGAAAAGAATAACATCATGGTGAGTTGACTGCCTGAGAAAGAGAAAGATGCAGCCTCACTTCTACCCCAGATGTCATGGGTTCATATAGCGGTCAAGGCACTGGAGGACTGGACCAATGACTGATGCCATTGGGTAACAAATGTTGATTTATCCATCATGAGGTGAAGATATTGGCTGTGGTTTCCCACAACAAAACTACCTGAGAAAAGGTTAGCTGACTACATTGCCCACAACTTTAGACTCAGAGAGCATGAGCTTACCAAGTAAGATGCATGCTTGTAGTCTACCTGGACAGGCCTCCAAAGAATTGCATATGCAGTCTAGATGGACACCACAGCTGTGTAAAAGCAAACACTCACACTAAATCAGTCAAAGCAGCCATTTCCATGTCTTTCTAGCCAAAAGGAGAAACTATTTGGAGAATGCAGGAAATCACCTAACACCCACTACTTGAAGACCATGGTCTCTGGATCTCATTTCCTTTCCTATTGTGTTATGATAGTAGAGGTCAGAGGAAACAAATAGACCTATGTGGAGTAGAAACTTGATGGTGATGGATGACTGAGAAACAGGTAAGAGAGAAGGATAAAAAATATTATTATTATGGTGTGCTATAGTAAGCATTTATTTAATAGCTTTACTTAGCAACTTACTTTGTTTTCAGATTGTGAATGCTGATTCAGGAGAATGTTTTAACTGGATAACTTTCCTAGAAATGAGTGCCTTTTTAAGGGGTAATCGAGGAATGCATTTTCAGTCACTTGATGAGAGTCACGCAGTAAACGGGTGAGAACCGAAGAAAACAAGCAATGGACTATATGGTAAAGCTTGTTATCAGCTCATAGACTTAATCCTCTGTGCTCAGCTGTAATGTGTGAACTTTGTTATTGTAAGTGTTAGAAGTGTGCTTAGACAAAAGAGAAAAAGTTGAAAATTAAGTAATCCAGCAGAGTACCAAGACACATTTTGGACATCGAATAAAACTTTAAGTTTGTTTACTTTGAGTCATTAGCATGGGAGGGACAATAAGTGGCACTGATATATACATGTAACTCTATATATAAAAACACAACATAGCACAAAGGCATTCAACAACATCCCACACTCGGGTATTATGAATAAACTCTCTGAATTAAATGTTAATCCCTTTGTAACTCACTGGACAGCAAACTGTCTCACAAGCTGTAACCTGGAAATTAGGGTAGGTGACTATCTTTTCCAAAATAACACAGGGGGTCAGTGCTTGGGCTACTGCTTTTTGGCATTTACTCTTCAGCGATCAAAGCTAATGTTAAGGATTTATGGCTGACCAAGTTAGCAGATGACTGTAAACTTGGTACCATCTTAAACTCTTGAGACAGCATTAAGATCCTGTAGGAGGACTATTCCCAAACAAACAGCTGGACTAAAACAGATTGTCAAAAAATGTATAATAATCTCTTTCTTCCCCATGAAGATCACGGTCAGGGATGTGTATCAGTTAGTACGCTCCTTATGGACCAGATAAAGCTACAATAAATAAGTACCAAAAATCTCTCTCCGAGTATGTGTGGGTATCTCCAAGTGCTACTTGTTGGAATTAAGATAACTAAGCAATTGGACTATAGTGCTGAACTATTCAGTAAGAGAAAGGCCTTTCTTCCTGCATTAAAGGACTGGGCTATTATGTCCAGCTATCTTTCTTTGTCCAATTGACAGCATGGAAAGGCTCTCAGAAGCTTATTTTCATTTTCCAGAGGAGACAGAGAATAATTTAATCATGAATTGTTAAGAACATTTACAAATGTCCAACTCACTGAAGGTGAGGCAAGCCAAATGTAGACTAATAGAATCAGTGGGGGAACTGGGCATTCCCTTTGAAGTAAAACAGATCATCCTAAAATATCAATTCAGGCTAACAAGCCATGAGCCTATTTGTTCTCTGCCCAGCACAAGACACAATGGGCACAACAGTAGAGAATTCATTCCTTCCAGTAGCCAACCTCTTGGATGAGGAACTAGATTTGCAAGAACTGGACTTTACTGATCTGGGTCTAACAATCAGTGACCAGCTTTGGTAGATTAGGTAAAGATTGGATGGAGAAGGGACATAGCATGATACTCAGCTCATCAGACGTACAGTAGACGGGATAGATGGGAAACCATGTGAAAAAGCTTACAGTTTTTTTTTAAACTGGCTAATATAATGAGGATTAATATGATTATAATGTGAGTTCTAACAAATTTCCTCTGGAATTTCTGTTTAAGCTTGTGATGTTAAACATGGATACTTTTATAGACGGAAATATGGGTTATTAATGCCTTAAGTACTATAACAGTGTTCCTCTTTAACTAGTTTTAGCTTTTAATGCATGTTTAGCTTATATTGGGATTAATTAATGATTTGGCGTACTGTTCATATAACTGCATGAGTTAAGGGGGAGAAAATGAACTATCAGTGCACAGCTATCACTACCGTTACATAGATCTTAACATTATTTGAAAGGAAAGGTTGATACAAAGCTAATATTAATTGAATTATCTAAATAGTCAGTTGGGGCATTGAACCGTTTTGAGCCCTGAACCATTTACTTGTTACCAATGGCATATAACCTTCCTGTTTTTGTAGCAGGTATGCATTCAAGGGCTGCATGAAGGGTTTGGAAATGAAGGTGTGGTAGGGCAGATGGGATCATTGTAAATAGGGGCCGATTATAAGGAGTATGCTGAAGATATGGTAGAATGTGTGAGATGTTTTATTTAACGAGACATTACCATTTTAGCACAAAATTAAAACTGTATATTAATGTTGAGCATTTGAGTGGTACGGTATCAAGGCTAGAATAGAGATGATGGGTTAGGGCACATTTAAAAAAGAATGACTTACATAATATAGTCAGCCCATGGGGTACACATGTTTGCTTGGAAGTTATGAGTCATATATCCATAGTGTTTATTTTTAAACAATTTTGAGCATTCATTAGTGTTTGTAGTTAATTTAAAATGCCTAAGTGCAATAGTAAAATTTGTTTTAAATAATAGAACAGCAAAAGTTGAGCTTATGATGGTAACTATAAAAGTCTTGTCATAGAATATTAAGGGACTAAATCCCCCTGTTAAGTTATACTACACACTGCAGGAACTTTATAATGACAATAGGCAAATAGCATGTTTATAGAAATTAAAGTGAAGAGACATAAGTTGCCTACTATTTTGTGAGAATGATGAAGGTGGTATGTAGCAACATGTGGACAGAATCAGCAGATGGCATCTTACTATTGATTGGATACTCATGTGGACGGGCACTAACTGACAGCAAGATAGGCCAAGGGAGGTAGATGAGCATTAGCCAAAATCAGAGTTCCAATAATTCTTGGGGGAAACTTTGATGTTGTACTGGATTATATCCTAAACAGAATACCAGTGGACAAATCTAGACTGCAAATGCACTGGCAGATGCTACAAGAATGGCTATTGGAGTCCTGCCTAGCGAATGTGTGGAGAGTATTTGCTCTAATAAAAGATAATTTACATATTCTGCTCTGCAGACTAGGATAGCTAGTAGAATTGATTATTTTTTTATTTAGTCTCCCTTACTATTTGTGTTAGAAGTTAATGCATTAAGCCTCTACTTGAATTAAGAATATGCCCCTTGTTTGAAAGTTAAACATTTTTAGATACTTGGTTTGCAGATTATTGCACTATTTGGATATATAACCCACAAACCTACATAGGAGGAGTTTTAAGGCTGTTTCTTTTATTTAACTAGATCTCAGGGCTAAATGTGAAACCGGTGAAAAAATATTTCTCTTTCCTCAGAAAGAAGCGTGTTTACCATTAAAGGTAAGTCTTCATCCACAGGATATCAGATGAGGTCTTACACGTCTTAAATTATTTAGGAATAACAATATTGCATAGACACAGTAATGCTATCTCAGATAACCCTAACCCTCTGTATACATTCTGATAAAGGAAGGTCTATGTTTGGTCAGATGTTAAACTTCCTTTTTTGGCTAAAATATTGATGATCCATATGGATTCACCACCAAAGATTTTGTTCTTAGCAAAAAGTTAATGATAAGTTTTATTTGAAATGAAAACATTCAAGAGTACCCCAGAGAAAATGAATGGCAATGGAAAGGTATGGAGGTTTAGTCTTCCAAGACTTGTCGAGATATGAGGTTGCATCCAACATTGTGCATTATATCCAGACAAGAGACATCCCTAGATTACGTTGGATTACTGTAAATGTATTACTTATGCATAAATTAAGATAATTCCTTCCCACTAGAGAGAGCTAGAAGATCTGGTATCCTGTAAATCTGAAAAGTAGGGATACACTATGGAAGCATGATAACACCTGCATCCCTCTTGGGCAGGGACAATTAGGTATTAGGTGCTAATTTTAGTGTCTGCTTGAACCAGACACCTTTGGGAACATGGTTGAACTTGTCTAGGCTTATAAGTGCCCTGGGGCCATTAGCCCAGTAACCTCCTATGATCATCTTGATAGGTGACAATCTATTTTTATAAATATTGAATAAAATGGGATATGCTTTTCTGGACAGATTTATTCTAAGATAGGATCAAATCTCAAATGACTTATTTGGAATGTCAGGATAGATGTGGTATAAAAACAATACCATGGTGGCAGTAAATACAATTAGTGGTTATTGGACACAGTTTTTTTGGACAACCAAGGACGTCTAGGTGCACTTTTAGTAGGTAAATAGGGTACATTTTTAGCTAAGCCATACATTTTATCATTAGCCTATAAAACATTAGATAACTACAGCCTGTGTATTTTCGAACAATATAAGAATAAATGGACAGAGTAGTTGCAAATGCCCATAACAGAGGAAAGTTGGCCTTCACTGAGTTCTACCTTAGGTAATTCATGGAGAAATTGGAGTTAATGTGTCAAAGAATTTTATCAGTATGAAACATGGAGGCCTGGAGTCCCTGTGATTTTCAATACCTGAACTTAGATATATGAAATATCTGTAAGAACTAAGAAGGACATTAGGAGTTATGATGAAATTGTCCAGATATTAAAGAGTACTAGGGATAATATATATATGTGTGTGTGTCTTGTAAAAAAATTGCATATTGAAAATTTTCCATTTGTATTTGCCTCTTGTTTCAGCTTGGTGGAAAGGTCTTACATGCATTCACCAATTCACCAAGTAAGCAACTGGATAAATGAATAAATAAATAAATAAGTAAATAAATAAATAAATAGGTAAATAACATTTGTTAAACCAGGTGTGCAACGGCTTCCGAATGTTTCACAAGCAGAACAGCTATAGAGATACAAAGACAGTTATAATACTGATAAGATGCTGCTGCCCAGGAATCAAGAGCTCCAGCATGTTTTTTTGTAAGGAATTCTCCTAATACGAGACAAAAAATAACAGCAAAATGAACAGCTCAGCATGACCTTTATTTTAACTGCTTCCTTAAGGGCAGCTTATTTACAGTACAGTCTGACAGAAGAACTTGAAACTATAAGCATTCTAGACAAAACTGTTTTGCAAGTAGAAATGTAAACTTATTTTATAAAGCCATCCTCATTCCTTGCAACTGGAATGCTACAGTACTAATTCATGAGGTAATGAGACACAGTATGGAAATGAATTCCATGGCATTCACACTTCATTTAACCTTTGGCCACTTGATTGGAGCAGACAGAACAAACACAATAAAAGTGTTTGTTTACATCATGAAAGATAGTTTGCAGGCTTATGGGCTTAACACATGTAGGTCCAGGAATCATTTCAACATCTCTGTTGTTTTGTAACCAAAGCCTTCATTATAAATATTAATGCAGCAACTACACTCAGAGATTCTTAAAGGATATTGTTGGGTAATAGACCTGTATTAATGATGATGCTGATTTTGATGGACCTTTCATTAACTGTGGGTAATTCAGGATTCTTCACTACCTTTTTCTTACAATTTTTCTGTCTTAATGAATGTGCTCTCAACCAGCAATATAGTTAAATTTTTCTTCCATGATGAAACCCTAAGGAAAGTTATAGGTCTTTTAAAACCATATATAAAAGTGCAGGTGAATGTGTCTGAAAATATTTCTTTACATCCTCAAAACATGTAATTTGCTTATCCAGTATTTCCCCAGGTTTGTGTGTGTGTGTGTGTGTGTGTGTGTGTGTGTGTGTGTGTGTGTGTGTGTGTGTGTGAGAAAAAAACAGATATATTCTTTCTGCAAAAAAGACATCCTCAATTTTTTGAAAATATCCACAGAGTTGTCATTACTTATCTCAACATGTAAATTATTCTATAGTTGGACGACTTGTTCTATAAATAGCTTAATTTTCTTTAAAACTATTACCATGTCTATCATTAGATTCCCTTGCAGTCCACATGGATTTAAAACCTGTATTTCTAATTGTCATTTTTTGTATGTTAAACAAATAATTAGCCCTAAACACTCTAAATACCATAATAAGATCCAGTAAATGCTCTAGTACTTTAGTGGATATAAGCCCAAAATCCTAAGCTTTTGCATACCTGCGACACACTTTTTTTCCATCTTCTGTATAACCTATTAATCTGAATCATGAGATAAGAGTTATTTTGGAACCACAAAGGAGCAGAAAGAAACCATTTTCAGAATATGGACCAGAGCATATTTTTAAGTTTTTGGTACTTGAAATTTTAGATGAGGGGAAGAAAGGAGGAGACATAATGAATCGAATAGAGATAGCTGAGCAGAAATGGATTTTATTTTTTTAATGGGAAGTAAATAGTGTGGGAAGAAATAGCCAGGGAATTGTTATGGCTAGGCTTGTATAGGGCCTAGGGCTGATAGTCTAGTACCAACCTATGAACCTGATAAACCACCTGGTTTGAATGGTGTGTTATCCCTGAAACCTTTTTTAAAAGCATGTCCACTTGGATATTGATTTGCTGCTTAACTAAGTGCTTTTTATGACTTGCTGTTTTTATTTGAAACTTAGTTTCTGTTGTTTTTACACATTTTTTGTATTGTGCTTTAAGATTGTTAAATATTTTATTGGTAATGAATGAATGCTAAGCAGTTGATTGGCTGTTTTTTACTTTAAATTGAATGTGCTTGGTGTAATCAGTTAGTCTGATGAAGTGATCTGAACATCGCAAAAGCACTTACTTCTTTTAGCTCCATTTGTTTCTTAAAATAAATTGTGTTGAGCCTAGCAGTGTTGGTTCATTTTCTTTTCTCTACTGTCATAAATTCCCCTAGTGAAGTCAACATCATCCAAGACGGCCTTACCCAAACAAATGACTGATGCCAGACCCATGGACTCAAACTGAATGCTAAGAAATGCATCATTATCCCCTTTGGGGAAAATGGTGTCCCCACTAATTATCACATTAACAACAAAGTACTAAGCATGCAATTAGTCGTGAGGGACTTGGGCACCCAGGTTGAAAGCAACCTGACTTTTGACCACCATATTGCTTCCTTTGTGTGGAAGGCTTTCTACAAGGCCCATCTCATAAGTAAGGGTATTTCATCCAGGAACATGGAGGTCATGACATCCCTGTACACCTCTGTGAAGACCGTTAGAGAAGGGTGAAGGCTGCCAGACTAGCCAAATAGAATTTGATACATAATTCTGGAATTTTTAAATATAAATGTAAAATACAGGTTTGTTTCTTAAATGAAAGAAAATACTGTAAAATATTGAACTTCAAGATTGTAGCAACATTGCCATTTGCTGTAAGGAAAACTAAGGCAAACATTTCAAATCTTTCTTTTGAAGTTACAATTATTTCAAATCTATCCTTTGATCTGTAGAGCTCGGAGTCAGCCTGTCTGGGCTAACACATTCTATCTATTGTTTTAACTTAAGGAATAATTACTAGAGTGTACACGTGAAATGTCTTTTATTGTTGTCGCTTCCTGAGCAGGTGTTAGCTTGCTAAATAATGTAACCTGTTCGCCTGGGAACCCCAGGCTAAGTGTCAAAATGATGTAATGTGTATACTGGGAAAACCTAAGTGTCAAAATGATGTAATCTGGTAGAAATGTTTCTTAGTGATTTTAAAAACTATTGCGGAGAGAGAAACTGTAAGCATTTTGATCTTGGACTATCCAACTCAGCACTGGCTTATGCTCTATGTAAGTAAGTTACTTTAGAAGTATGTTTTCTTGTAGCAATAGCTAGGAATTAGAAAATATTACACTAAGTGTTTTTCTGTTATGTCAGAACTGTACTACTGAATTGTTTTGAGTTTCTGTGTGATCTCTGAACTCTTGAATAGCACTGTGGTATAGTAGTATTGTCTTGTGTTTTTAATATTTATTAATAAATATTTTTAAACCCTTTTCAACTGTGGCTGGATTATTTAGAGATCAATTAAGCTCTAGAGTACATTGCATGCTTATAAGTGATCCTGTACTAAGCCCTTCCAATAAGCCTTGATTGCTTAGTTACACTACTATTGGATAACAATATTGCACAGTAATAATTGGACACCCTTTTAAGGGCCTTTGGGTAGCTGATAATTATTAGCTGGTGGTGGCAGGAATTACTACCGTATAGTCTGGGTATAGGGCCACAGCTGGAGAATCTGTGTAAGCCTTTCCCAGGAGTGTCTGTGAAGTTGTATAAGTACTTATCTCAAAATATGTGTGTGTCAGCTACTTGGGCAGGGACACGAGGAACTGATTGGACAGAGAGGGTACTGGAGGTTAACTTGTCAGCTAGGCTGAGATCTGGACCCTATAGCTGTGCCAGTGGGGAGTCTTACTGGGGACCTGGAGAGCAAGGGAGCAACCAACCCCAGAGTGACTGTGATCTCTGTGTACTCTTAAGGGAAATTGCACTTTACTGTGTGTATTTGTTCTCTTTTCTTCATATATGAGACATGTTCTCTGGTGTTAGTGGTGAGGATTGATGCTCCTTGATTGCTGGCCAGGGCACGGGCATCACATATTAATTGGTGGCAGTGATTGGGATACCCACCTCACATATTAATTGGTGGCAGTGGTTGGGTTATCCACCTTACATATTAATTCGTGGCAGTGGTTGGGATATCCACCTCACATACTAATTGTTTGGCAGAGGTGGGATATCCACATCACATATTAATCAGTTGGCAAATATAATTGGCTAGTAGTGGTGTGGGTAGAGTAAATCCTGTAGCTTATGTACAGTGATCTCTGAAGGTGTTGCCACGCAGTGAATACTCAGAGTTCAGATCACAATTGTTTTATTTCTTTTGTTAGCTTAGTTAGTCAGGGTGAGCAGGCAGCATATCAGCAGAGAAGTATGGAAAGCTGACAAGGAGCCATCTGCTGGAGATGTGCCAGGCAAGGGGGGGCTGGTGCATGGTATCCTGACTAAGGCAGACCTGATTGCAGCCTACAGCTGCATCAGAAAGCAGCATCCTGGAGGACAATCATACTGGCAGTGGAGATACAATATCCTCAGAGAATGGACAGCTCAACCTTTCTGCAGTGGATTTAAAAATCCATCTGGAGCTAAAGAGACTTGA
Source organism: Protopterus annectens (assembly GCF_019279795.1). Classification (NCBI taxonomy): domain Eukaryota; kingdom Metazoa; phylum Chordata; order Ceratodontiformes; family Protopteridae; genus Protopterus; species Protopterus annectens. The sequence goes on along the minus strand of NC_056727.1, from coordinate 336,106,167 downwards.
GTTGGAGGCCAGGAGTTTGGAGATAGAAGCCAAAGAAAAGGAGCGTCAGAGGAGGCATGAGAGGGAAATGCTGACTCTTTGCCAGAACCATGGAAGTAATGGAGAAGGGAGTAACTGTCCCCAGAACCACAACAGGTCAGTACATTTCTTCTGCAATTTAAAGAGGGGGGACATTTTGTTAGCTTCATTCATATGTTTGAGTGGGTATGCAAATAGTATAGTGCTGCACAAAGGCTCTGGGTATGGTTTCTAACCCCCTTACTCCATGGGAAAGCTGTAACCTTTTTGTCAAAGATGTCTGACATTGTCTGTTTTGATTATACTGCTGTAAAAAATGTCTTTTAGAATGTTTAAAGCTGACACCTGAAATGTATAGGAAAATGTTTCCTGAGCATAGACACAAGGCAGATGAAAGTGTGTGTGAATATGTTGCTGAACTGAGCACTTATTTTCATAGATGGGTGAGTGGATGTTAGGTCACCACTTTTGAAAGGCTGGCAGATATTTTGGTAAGGGAACAAGCCCTTAGTACTTTGCCTGAGGACATGAGGAACTGGATAGCTGATAGACAATGTGTTACTTCAGATTAGTTGTGGAAGAAGAGAGACCTATACCTGGCAAGCAAGGCAGCCCTGCACAGGAAGGGGACCCCCAGTACTGCTCATGGGTCTAAAGTAACCCATGGTGGGCAGCACAGACTGTCACCACAGAATCTGCCAGTAGCAGGGGAAGCCACTAGTCAAGGTACACGTCCAGGAGCTGGGGTTAAATGTTTTGAATGCAACCAGTGGGGCCATGTGGTATACAGATTTCCATGGAGGCAAGGTGGGGAACCAAAGGTGAGGAAGCCAGTAAGTGGGAAAGACAAAATGCCAATAGTAGGTTGGGGTGAGACAGCAGGGTACTAAACTATCATCCTGCAGATGTCTTGAGTGGGAACGATTTGGATGAGGCAGTACCATGTGCTTATGCAGTTACACGCAGTGAGGCTAGGAGACAAGTATGTGGGTCGGGTAGCCTGGGGGAGACCCAGACAGACTGCATACTTGCAGCCAGGACTGGTGAGGTGGTTACTTCAGGAAGTGAGCTACACTGTAGCAGTGAGACTGAAGGTGAGCCACAGCTGCTTGTGGGTACTGATGTTCTCTTGGCCAGCGTAACTGCAAAGGTAGAGGTGAGCAGTAGTATCCAGGCTGACAGTGAGGCACCACTGTCAGAGGATGCCAGACTTCCTGTGGAAGGGAAGCTGTGAAGGGTTACAAGGAGAGAGTTGAGACAGGCTCAGCTCTCAGACCCTACATTGCAAGGCCTGAGTCAGGTAGCTAGGGAGGCACCTGATTCACAACTAAAGGGTGAATCTGTATACTGGGACAAAGGGTTACTATACAGAGAGTTGAACCCTGCAGGAGGGCTAGAAGGTGAGAGAGTACAGCAGTTGGTAGTGCCTAGAGCCTACCTTCTGGTGCTTCTAGCCATAGCCCATGATATTCCCTTTGCAGGTCATATGGGCATAAATGGTGAAAAGAGGCGTATTATGCAAATTTTCTATTGGCCTGGAATTGCCAGAGATGTAATAGGGTACTGCAGGACCTGTGAGCATTGCCAAAAGGTAGGCAAGGCAGGAGAGAACATGAGAGCTCCTTTGATGCCTTTGCCTGTGATTGAGGCAACATTTCAGAGGGTAGCTATGGATATTGCGGGTCCTCTGAGCACCCCAAGTTCCACAGGGAAAAATTATATCCTAGTGGTTGTAGATTATGCTACACGATACCCAGAAACATTGGCTTTGCCCTCCATTGAGGCAATGAAGATGGCAAATGCTTTGTTAGAGATTTCCTGAAGGGTGGGTTTCTCAAAAGAAATATTGTCTGACAGAGGTGCCAATTTCATGTCAGACCTGCTGGCTTGTCTGTGGAAGTCGCGTGGGGTGAAGCACACGAAGACCACTCCCTACCATCACCAGACTAATGGTCTTGTTGAGAGGTTAAACTCTACAATCAAGTCCATGCTACAGACATTTGCAGATCAGTTTAAGAGGGAGAGGGACAAATATTTGCCCCATCTGTTGTTTGCTTACAGAGAGGTTACCCAGGAATACACAGGGTTTTCACCTTTTGAGTTGCTGCATGGGCATAAGGTGAGGAGACCTCTAGATTTAATTTGAGATAAGTGGGAAGGTGAGTATGAGTTTCACAAGGTGTCTGTTGTAGCATATGTCCTAAACCTCAGGACAAGGCACGGGGAACTCATGGGCTTGGCCCAGGAGAACCTGGCAGAAGCCCAACAACAGAAAAAGGTGTGGTTTGACATGAATATTTGAGCTAGAGAGTATGCTGTGGGGCAGCAGGTAATGGTTGTCATTCCTGTCAGACACAACAAACTGCAAGCAGCTTGGGAGGGTCCCTACAGGGTGGTAAGAAAGGTAAATGATGTTAACTACATGGTGGAAGTGCTAGGCAGATGGCTGGGTTACAAATTGTACCATGTTAACATGATGAAACCTTGCCATGATAGTGAGGCCCTTGTGCTGAGCATTTGCAGTGGATTGCAGGAGGAGTTTGAAGGTGATCTTGGGACTGATGTCCTCAGTGAGGCTCAGGCTGACACCTCAGTGGAAGGGGTAGCAATATCCCAGCAACTATCTCCTTCCCAGGTTCGGAAAATCCGAGCAGTGTTGCATGAATTTGGGGACATGTTCACTGGGAAACCAGGGTGCACCCACCTTGTGCAGCACCAGGTGAATACAGGACCCCAAAGGCCTATTAGGCAGGCCCCTTATAAGGTGTATGAGAGAGTCAAACAGTCTCTGAGGGAGGAGGTACAGGAGATGTTAGAACTAGGGGTGATTCAAGAGTCCAACAGTCCCTGGACATCCGCATTGGTGCTGGTGCCAAAGAGGGATGACAGCACCAGGTTCTATATTACAGTAAATTAAATAATCCTACAGAGTTTAATGCTTACCCCAAGCCTAGGACAGATGAGGCCCTAGAGCAGCTGGGTGGGGCTAAGTATCTTACAACCATTGATCTTACCAAGGGTTACTGGTAGGTGTCCTTGACTCCCAGTGCTAGAGAGAAGTCAGCCTTATTGACTCCTTTTGGCTTGTACAAGTTCACAAAGACGCCCTTTGGGATGAAGAATGCCACAGCAACTTTCCAGAGACTGGTAAATAATATCCTAGCAGGAGCAAGAGGATTTGCCCTTGGTTACCTAGATGATATTGCCATCTACAGCCATTCCTAGCCAGATCACCTTCAGCATGTCAGGAAGGTGCTGGACAGACTACAGAGGGCAGTCTTGTCCATTAAGCCAATCAAATGTCAGGTGGGTATGGCAGAGGTCTTCTATCCAGGACATAGTGTGGGGAGTGGTAAGATAAGGCCAGAACCTGCCAAAGTAAAAGCCATTCTGGCATGGTCTGCACCTGTTACTAAAAAGCAGGTGAGGGCATTTTTAGGGACAGCAGGGTACTACAGAAAGCTTGTCCCCAGTTATAGTACCATAGCTGCTCCCCTCACAAACCTGACAAGGAAGAACAGGCCAGATAAGGTAGTGTGGACCCCAGCATATGAGCAGGCATTCCAGAACCTTAAAGAAGCTTTGGGAACATCTTCTGTGTTAGCCAGTCCAGATTACAGCAAGGAATTTGTTGTACAGGTGGATGCTTCAAACCATGGGGTGGGGGTTGTACTTAGCCAGATTTCTTCAGACGGAGAAGAGCACCCAATGGTTTGTCTCAGTCATAGGTGCCAACCCAGGGAGGAATGCTATGCAGCTGTAGAAAAGGAATGTCTTGCCATAGTGTGGGCACTGCAGAAACTTCAGCCTTATCTGTATGGAAGAAAATTCACTGTAATGACAGATCACAACCCCCTAATATGGTTAAACAGAGCCAGCCAGCAAAATGCCAAGTTGCTAAGATGGAGCCTGGGGTTGCAAGCATAGGATATGTCAGTGCAGTACCACAGTTGGATTAGCAATGCCAATGCAGATGGGCTCTCAAGACAGAGAATGTGGTAAGATACACTCAGCTAGACCTAACCCTTTCTAAATGTGGTAAGATACACTCAGATAGACCTAACCCTTTCAAGTGCCATTTCTCAAGGGTCACTTGAAAAACTAGCTTGAGTTCTTCAGGGGGGAAGAAATGTGAAGACTGGTAGAGAAGGGGGAAGGCTGCCAGCCTAGACAAATAGAATTTAATACATAATTCTGGCATTTGTAAATATAAATGTAAAATACTGGTTTGTTTCTTAAATGAAAGAAAATATTGTAAAATGCTGAACTTCAAGATTGTACCAACATTGCCATCTGCTGTAAGGAAAACTAAGGTAAGCATTTCAAATCTTTCTTTTGAAGTTAAAATTAATTCAAATCTATCTTTTGATCTGTAAAGCTCAGAGTCAGCCTGTCTGGGCTAGCACATTCTTTCTATTGTTTTAACTTAAGGAATAATTACTAGATTGTACATGTGAAATGTATTTTATTGTTGTCGCTTCCCAAGCAGGTGTTATCTTGCTAAATAATATAGCCTGTTGGTCTGGAAACCCCAGGCTAAGTGCCAAAATGATGTAATGTGTATATTGGAAAAAGTGTCAAAATGATGTAATCTGGTAGGGCCCAGCAGAAATGTTTGCTAGTGATTTTAATAATTATTGTGGAGAGAGAGACTGTAAGCATTTTGATCTTGGAATTTCCAACTCAACACTGCCTTCTGCTCTATGTAAGTAAATTACTTTAGAAGTATATTTTCTTGTAGCAATAGCTAGGAATTAGAAAATATTACACTAAGTGTTTTTATGTTATGTCAGAACTGTACTACTGAACTATTTTAAGTTTTTGTGTGATCTCTGAACTCTTGAATAGCACTGTGGTGTAGTAGCATTGTCTTGTGTTTTTAGCATTTATTATTATATATTTTTAAACCCTTTTCAGCTGTGGCTGGTTTATGTAGAGATAATTTAAGTTCTAGAGTACTTTGCATACTTATAAGTGATCCTGTACTAAGCCCTTCCAATAAGCCTTGATTGCTTAGTTACACTACTATTGGATAATAATATTGCACAGTAATAATTGGGCACCCTTTAAGGGCCTTTGGGTAGCTGATAATTATTAGCTGGTGGTGGCAGGAATTACTACTGTATATTCTGGGTATAGGGGTACAGCTGGAGAATTCGTGTCAGCCTTTCCCAGGAATGTCTGTGAAGTTGTATAAATACTTATCTCAAAGTATTTGTGTGTCAGCTACTTGGGCAGGGACATGAAGCACTGGTTGAACAGAGAGGGTACTGGAGATTAGATTGCCAGATAGGCTGAGATCTGGACCATATAGCTGTGCCAGTTTGGAGTCTTATTGGGGACCTGGATAGCAAGGGAGCAACCAGCACCAGACTGACTGTGATCTCTGTGTGCTCTTAAGGGAAATTGCACTTTACTGTGTGTATTTGTTATCCTTTCCTCATATATGAGACACCCTCTCTGGTGTTAGTGGTGAGGATTGAGGCTCCTTGATTGCTGGGCCAGGGCAGGGCATCACAACCTCTCTTATTAGACTCATTATCAGGTACAGTGCCCCCTTTGGCATGTACCTTGCCAAGCACATGCAGCATTCGATGACACCACAGAGGTTCCTGACTAGGATAATCCAGGGTCTCAAACACCTACCCTATACAGATAGGCTAAAAGCCAAGCCCCTCTACTCAGTCTCATACAAACTGTTCACAGGTGACCTGTGTCTGGCATACAAGGCCATCTTAGACTCAACCTTGATGGAGTTGTTGCATACCCATAAGTCAAACTCCACTTGGGCAACCCACACTCAAGGTCTCAACCTGGTCTGTGACATTAGTAGAACTTATTGGTGGGATAGATTTGTGTCACAATGCCTCCCCATCTGTGAAATAGACTTTGTCTCCATGTCAAGCAGAGTACCTCACTAGCCCTCTGTAAGTGGAACCTGGATGACTGGATGGAAAACAGAAAATATACCCCTGGGATTCCACCTGTGTACCTGCTGGACAGGGAAAACAGGTGCTGACTCTGTGGGAACATGAATGAAATTCGTGACTAGGTTTATAAGGGTCTCTGGGTCAATAGCCTAGTATTGTCCTATGAACCTATTTCTTACAACTGCAAAATGCACAAAACCTTCAGATTACCAAAATTGGTTTGAATAAGATGCATGTTTAAAATGCAGCAGCCATCTACTAAAACAGTTAATCATTTAATAATACTATGCATCTCATACACTGTCAAGATAATATGCTTTCTACAAGTGTTTAAATGAGTTCAAAACCAGAAGTAGGTAAAAGTACTTTCTTTTTTTTTCTAGTCTCAGCATAATCATGGCAGCGCATCACACATGCGTACATAGCTTCTTTATGTTCTCTCTCCATATTTCCACATGCATTATGGGTAAATAGCCTTTCTATCAAACTAAGCAGATATGATCAGTTAACAGCTGATCTCACTGATTGTTCAGTGAGCTAGTATCATTACATCTCCCTTTTCTGAAAGAAAATTGCGTTCTCTCAGGACAGAAGCATTATGTAATTTGTATTCTGCTTAAAATAGTTAACATTATCATGCAAAATAATTTTAGGTTTTAGCAGACATACACATTTGAAAATACATGCTATGTGTAATTCCTAAACATGTCACAAAATCATTTAGCCCAATCTTAAAATATTTTGTTTGATGCTCAAGAAAATATCATTACTATTAAACATTTTCTAAATTTATGATGATAAAAATAATACTTAAGCATTAATAAATGCATTTAAGTGTAGAGTATCTGATAGTTTTCAGAATATAGCCATTTGGTTACTCAGGGTCTATGTTAAATCAGCAAAAGCTTAAAAAGCGAACGCTGATTTATCAATACCATGTAAGCGAAAGCTTACAATCCTGAACACTTAGAACAGCGATTTTTTTCCCAGGGAAAAAAATCACTGATCCACCAAAAAAAAAAAAAAAAAAAAATTAAAAAATAAAAACTTTGAAACATTACATAAAGTGGGTGGTTTTGCCCCCCACACCCCCCTACTTGAATATACCAACTCCGAGATTGCACTACAGTGACGAAAATGGCAAAGTAATAGAAGAGGCCAAGCGGTTTATTTCCCAGGGAAAGAAACTGCTTATATGCCATTTCGCTATTTTGCTGTTTCATGCTAACAAGTTCAATCAAGGCACATTTGAAGGAATGCGTCTTCGATTATGTAATAGGAACCCAAGTAGTCATCTACTTGTTGAATGGTCATTGATCTCAGTACTGCACTAAATATCTTAGCTCACATCCAGCTAATGTATTTCAGACGAGCTGGAATCCTGCAAAGGGTTAACTACATATAATGCAAGCATGTGAGTGTGGCCTGTCTGGACAAGTCTATCTTGCTTCACATAACTCCATCGGGTGTTTTATGTTTAATCTGGAAAATTATCAGAGAACTTCCTTTAGATGCACCATTACTAGTTAGGCATTTGTCAAGGTGCCATCTCTGGGTGCTTCGTGGCTTGTCCAATGGCTAGGGTCTGTTATTTTGGATTCAGAATCTTTGATTTCATTTCGATTTTGTATAATTGCTCTTTTGGGTTAAACGATCATTTCCTTGGTAGGAATATTAGTCTCATCAGCTCAGGCATTTATCTTCTCCATTCAGGTAGTCATCTCTTCAATTCAGACATCTCAGATACAGTGTGGATGTTTCTCTTGATTTTCCTTACTATAGTTCTATAATATTTTTGGGTTGATGATAAGCTTGGTCCAGCAAACTTTTCTACCTATATATATCTACTCTTAATCTCCCATCTTCTTTCCCATTCCAGCTTGAGATGAACTGCTTGGCCTAATTCAAAGCAGGTAAAGGATTCTATTTCTATTGCAAAATTATTTGCATGCAATTTGCAACATCGGTCCTTTCTTTTGACTGCTTCGCACAAAACAGCGTTTGGACGTAGTTTTAACTAAAGCTTAGGAGCACTTGTTTGGATTTACCTGCTCAAAATTAATTGTGTTAAACTCAAACATATAGCACTATGCAGAGTTGCTCTGTAAGACAGTAAGGCATTTTCTGGATCTAGATTACTATAAATTCTGTTAGCAGTCTGCACTGCTCTTTCTGGAGTATAATTCAATTTAATATGGCGAGGACTTGATGGACAAACCTATACCCCTTAATAAAGTTTTTCAGTTCCACAGACACCATCCTGAGTTCCGTTATCAGTTATCAGTTCTATGAGCATCCCCCCAGCTTGAGAACATTGTCTCAAATTAAGACATTACTTGTTGACTAGTAACTGTGGGTAGGTATATTATTTCAATGCCTTTAGACCAGTAGTATACTATCACTCAATAGTTTTTCCCATCATATTCATACTTCCCACACTGTGTGATCATCATGTATACTTAACAGCATGACCATGTTATAGTACATCAATAAGCAGGAAGAAATTAATTCTTACATGCAGTGACAAGCAGGTAAGAGGGTATGATAATAAAAAATGTCAACCAATTGCTTTTTGATAGCCAGTCATTCATTATGGGCATTTCTGTCAGACTTAGTCATTAGTTATTTTTACTCAAAGAAATTTTTATTAATTTTTTTACATTTCTTCAAATAAATTGATCCAAAAATAGTGAAACATAAAACAATATAACATAATCAACTAGTCAACTATTTACAAAAGAAACTGTATGCAATTGCCTAACTATGCAATCAATAACATCACATGTTTGCATATACAATATGCAGTCTGTATTAAGATGCTATGCTGACTAAGCAGATCAATTTGTTTTTTCTAATATTTCATTATATTTCTGCCAATAAATGATGTATGATGTTATCTTATCAGCTCTTTTATTTATGATTGCTACTTCCATTCAAGACACGAGGACTGCGATTTTCTTGAAATCTTGAAAAGTCGGTGGTGCTTTATGCTTCCAATAAGTTGTTACGGCTTTACATGCAATGGCAAGCAATGTCCATAGTAAAGGATATTTTACTTTTGGGACACATTGTGGTAAGGGTACATTAAACAAAACTAATGACTTGGTTAACTGAAAAGTATCATTAAACATTGTTTGAAAGAAGTAATTAATTTCAAATCAATAAAACATGTTCCCATTCTGTTTTTGTACGTGTTTTACATCTCAACAATCAATATGTTTCGAAGGCATTAGTTCCTATCTATGAGGGGCTAGAAAGGATCTATGTAGGAATTTCCATGAATATAGTTTCCACTGAACTGACTTGGTGGTAAGGCTTGGTGATAAAAGGATCATATATTTATCATTTTTGTCAGGATCCTTTTGATTAACCTGATTATAATAATTCCAATAACTAATATTGATATAGTTCTTTGTTTCTTTAAGTGTCTTATGAATTTTGGATTGATATCCTTGTCCTTTATAATTATTATTTATTAAAAGTATCACAAGATCTATGAACTTAGGAATATTATTTTTAAAAGTTGGTGTAATGAATTCCAGCTTATTTGTGATGTACTGTCTTATTTGTTGTATTGATAGCCACAATTTATCATCTAACTCAAATTTACTTTTGATTTGATCTAGTGTTAGTAATGTATTGCCATTGAGTATTTGTTACCAATAAATCACTTCTTTTTCTTTAAGCTCTTTAATTACATTGAATCAAAGGTAGTTATACATTCTTGTGTACAAGCTATAAGATGTAATATAAAAAATGCATTTATATCTGGTTCATGTTTATATATTTTCTAAATAGTATTATTGTTTCAGTAACAATTATACAATTTGCTTTTATACTTTTATTAAATTGTGTTATCTCTTATCACATTATAAAATACTTTTGTTGGATTTATATTATATTGTTTATGGGCTGATTTACTAATGACATTACATATAGATTCATGAATTAATTTCCATTTGGCTGCATAGGCTGAGTTCAGACATAGAGTAACTGTTTTAGTAATAGATGCCAATGAATAAATCTCTATAGGTGGTGGATTAATTCAACCCTTCTCCTAACCTTGTAAATGGTTGTTAAGCACAATTCTAGGCTTATTGTTAAACCAAAGGAAATTCAGAATCATTTTATTGCATTCCTGTTTAATTTCCTTAGTAGGAGGGATGGAAAAGGATTGCATATAATATAACAATTTCGGGAAAATGATCTATTTAATTATATACAACCTATCTTCCATTGTATAAAACATCTTATTCCATTTCTGCATCAATGATTTTATTTTACTTAGTATATGAATATAGTTAATACTTATTGTTGTTCTAGTGCTGCTAGTTAATAAGATTCCTAGGTATTTAATTTTATTATCAGGTGCTAAGTACTTAACAAAGTCATTATTTAATTCCCTTTTATTTGAGTTAATTAATAAAATGTTTAGTTTTGATTTCATTATATACAAGTCCAGAAATACGTTGAAAGAAGTTCATTGTTTGGAATAATTCAGTTAATGATGTATCTTTATCAGATATTTTCAACAGGATGTCATCAGCAAGTTATTCCCAGTTACTATGCCTTTAGTATTTGTATTCATTCTAACATAGTTAGCAAAAGGCTCAATTGCTAATTCAAACAATAAAGGTGAAAGTGGGCATCCTTGCTTAGTTCTTTTTCTAATAGTTATAGAAGTAGAGAGACATGACCCAGTCTTAACATAAGCCAGATAATTTTCATATCGTGTTTTAATTAAGAATGTGAATTGTTGTGAAAAAACATATTCTTCTAGTACCACCAATAATTAATTCCAATCTATTAAATCAAAGGTGCTATTGATGTCTAGACTCATGAGAGTCATGTCTTTTTTACTTAAATCAACTTAATCTATCAAGGCAAGAATTATTTTAATATTATTGTAGGTCTTTCTATCTTTTATGAGACCTGTCTGGTCGTGATCAATTAATGATGGTAATATATATTTAATTCTCTCTGTATGCATTGCCATAAACATTTTGTAATCTACATTTAACAATGAAATGGGCCTATAGGATGAGCATTCTGATGGATTTTTTTCATATTTCAGAATAGGTAAGATTAAACTATATTTCCAAGAAGGTAGAACTAATATTTCTTGTTTAACATGGTTAAAAGCCTTCAACAATAACTGTTTAGCTTCTTTGGGCAATAACTTATACATTTCAGGTGTTATGTTGTCATTTCCTGGTGCCTTACTGGGTTTCAGCTTTTAATTTGGTTCTGCAACTCAGACATTGTTATTTGCTTGTCAATGTGTCTACTCTGTTGTTCCTGTATCTTGAGGTTTATATTAGTCTAAATGAAGTTTCTGATTGTTTCTTTCGATTTCATCTCTATGGTGCTAGTATTAATTTTTTGATAGTGTGACTGAAATGTTTCTAGTATGCTGTTTAAATCTGAGACTTTCTTATTACTGTTAGGATTATATATTTCCTTTATTTGATTCATTTTGCTATTTTCCTTTGATTCCTTTGATTCCTTGGACTCATTGAATAAGAAATAAGTTTGATTTTTTTTCTAATTCTATCATTATTTTATGATGTGATATTTCAGTATATTCTTTATTTTTCATTGCTAAATCATTAGTTAATTGACCATGTCCTTTTTGTATATTAAGTTTAATAATATCTATTTCCTTTTGAAGTTAATTGCTTGTCCCATTACTTCCTTTAATTTTTGTACCAAGTTAATGTTCTTCCATATATGTAAGCTTTTAATGCATCCTATACATAAATTTCCAAAGTATCTTCATTTATATTTAATTCAAGAAATTGTTGTAATTATTTTATATAAAATTCTTTAAACTATTTTAGATTTGTTATATAGGATATCATTCTAGTGATTGTCACTTTTTGTTTGTTATGAACTTCTACTTCAAAAGTAATTGCATTGTGGTCTGTTAATGGACAAGAGATTAATTTAACATTGCTAAGAAAGGTGGTTATTTCCTTTTATATATATACTCTATCAATTATTGAGTGTGTGTTATACCTAAGTGAAAAAAATGTATAATGTAGAGAATTCTTGTCTGCATATTCATTAATATCTTTAAGATTATATAGTTCGACAGATTCTGCTAGTGTTTTTGATCTTGCAGTTTTCCTTCTGGTATTTATGGAGTCAGTATCTTTATCATCTAGTATACGATTGAAATCCCCAGCTATTATGAAGTTCCTTTTGGAGTGCTGGATTACTTCTTCTAACTGTTATTTAACTATATTTGCACTCAAGCCAGGTATCCAATAAATGTTAATAAAAGTATACAGTTTACCATTTATTGAGATAGCCAACATACAAAGCATCCCAGATTTATCTTGGTATGAGCTTATTATTTTTGGCATAATGACAGACTTTTTCCATAAAATTATTACCCCTCTTGTTTTTTTCTTATGTGATGAACTTGTTAATACTGTATAACCATTAAAGCAGAGTAAATTAAGGTCTTCAATTAATAAATGTGTCTCTTGCAGAAATATCAGTTGTGGGTTTATAGTTTTAATATATTTAAATAAATGTAGTCTCTTACATTTATTATTCAACCCATTAACATTAATTGAGATCACTTTCATATTTAAATACTGCTATATGTAGATTTAATTGAACTTGTATTCCATTAGACAGGATAGTGTATAAAAGTTCTTTTTTCTGTACAGCTATGAATCACAAAAACTCATAATTAGGCAAGTAAATAAAGACCAAAGAAACATTGTAGTATCAAAACCTGAACCATGAACCCCTTTCTATCCATGGGGTTATTATAACCCCTACATTTAAGATAACAATGCATCAAAGTGTCCCTCTCCCTATTACAGACACTATACTGTGAGCCTGACAAGTCATTACTTGATAGCGAGAAAGTGTGTTATCATACTCTAGGATAATTATAATTGTAAACTTATGGCTATTAACCAGTCTGACATATTGTAAATTCAGTCTGCTAAGGTTGACAAGAATTAACAATCCCAATAACATATCAAGAAATCATACAGGTTGATATGAATCATCTTTAACCAGAGAAATTGTCTTACAGTTATGCTTAAATATAGGCTACACTGCTTTACTTGTGATTTTTATAATGCAGGTTTACTATAAGTAAATCTTTCAACATTATATTTATGCATTTTCCAAAATCCTTGCCTTCTCATCTGATACGTCACCTTATTTATTTATTTATTTATTTATTTATTTATTGCAGTTGGTTTACCAGGATAGTCCATTGGGCCATTGAAGAACCCGTTTTCAATGGAGTCCCGGGGAGAAAAGCTCCAAAAAGAAAATAAATGTACATTAACAATTGACAGTAAATATGTAGGTGCATACTATAAAAGAACATAAGCAAAACATAAATGTACTTAACATTTGACAGTGACAATCTTGGTACAGGCTAACAAAGGAATAAAAGCAAAACATAAATGCATTTTAATGAACAAACATAGTAGATGAATAGAGTAGAATTTGTTAGTACAGGGCAAAGGTAGAGTTGGTTATGTGGGGTGGGTACAAGAGCATTCCCATTGAGATGCTAGGTGTAAGAAAAGTGACTTCTTGAAGGTAGAGTGGTTAGAGGTAGTGCGGATGTTTGGTGGTAGGGAGTTCCAGAGGCGAGCAAGGCTGAAGGAAAGGAGGTTTTTGCCTGGGGGATGATTTGGTTTGTGGACCTCTAGTAGATTTTGATTATTAGACCTTAGAACTCTATTTGGATGGTGCATTTTAAAGGCAGAGGAGAGGGAGGGACAGTTGGAGGGGTTTAGAATAAGCTTGTGGACTAGAGTTAGTTGAGTATAAGCAAGATAGTTGGGAAGTTCTAACCATTTTAGTTTATGAAGGGAGAGACAGTGGTGAGTGAAAGTCTTATGGGTGGTAGCGAATCTAGCAATTTTTTTATAGCAAGAGGTGAGCTGTTTTTTTAAGGAGCACTGAAGATTAGTAAGTAGTGGGGCACCATAGAGGAGGGAGGGAATGAGGAAGGAAGTAGCTAGAGTGATTTTAGTGGTAGGTGTGAGGTAGGCATTTTGTCTATATAGCATGCCAAGTTTTTGATGTGTTTTTTTGATGTTCTTTTGTAGGTGGGAATTAAATTTTAGTTGGTTGTCAATGTGGACCCCAAGAAGTTTGGTCTCTGATACTATTTCAAGAGGAGAGTTATTTTGACTGGTAACTAAGAATGAGTTTATGCTGAGGGGAGGGAGTTTGGAGGGAGTAAATAACATTAATTTGGTCTTGGTGGCATTGAGAGCTAGATGATTGCAAAGCATCCATTGCTCTGTGGAAGAGAAGGCGTCTTGAGTAAGTTTTTCTAGTGTGGAGATAGAAGAGGCAGAGCAGATGATAGTAGAATCCTCTGCATATTGGATAATGCTAGAGAAAGGGATAGATTTGTGGAAGTCATTAATAAAGATGTTGAAGAGAAGAGGGCCCAATATGGAGCCTTGTGGAACTCCAGTAGGGGTGCCTAAGAAGGAGGAAGTTGCTTTTTTCTATTTTACAGCTTGATTTCTGTTGGATAGATAGCTAAAGAACCAGTTCAGAGAGGAGGAGGATAGGTAGAGTTTGGAGAGTTTAGTTAAGAGCAGGCTGTGAGAGATAGTATTGAAGGCTTTGGAAAGATCAAGGAGTAAGGTGGAAACAATTTGTCCAGAGTCTCGGGCTTTATTTACTATTTCAAGGAAAGAGAGAAGGGCAGTCATGGTGCTATGATTAGGTCTGAAGCCATGCTGCGTGGGGGTTATAAGGTTGTTGTCTAGGAGATGAGGAAGGAGTTGGATTTGCACACATTTTTCAAGGATTTTTGAAATGGGGGACAGGATGGCTATGGGTCTAAAATTGGTAATGTTATTATTGTTACCTCCTTTGTGTAATGGTATAATAAAGGCTTGTTTCCAAATTTGGGGAACTGTGCCTTCTAGTAGGGAGCGGTTAATTAGGATGCTAATTGGGTAGTTCAGACTTTCGGCAGCAATGTTAAGAAAGTAAGAAGGGATATTATCAGGAGCATTGGTACATGGTTTCAATTTCTGGAGGAGTTTCTTAATAGTAGTAGTAGAAATGGGATTTAAAGTGAAGATAGTGCAGTCGGGTGGTGTTGAATTTTGGGGTGGTATGGGTGAGGATAGAATTTGTGTGGAAGAGGGGGTAGAGGAATTGGTGGATTGGGAGTAGGGTGTTGATGTAGAGATTGTGGGGGTGAGTGATGGGGTATTAGAAAATGGGGAGGAGGTAGAGAATGAGGAGGTTAGTTTTGAAATAGAGTCAATAAAGAAGGAATTAAATTGAGTGGCTAAATCTAGTTCTGGAGCATTTGGATCTGGGGTAGGAGTATCTGGTTTGCTGGGGTGGAGAAGAGTGGAGATTCCTTTCCAGAATTTTTGAGGGTTGTTTTTGTTTGGTTTTGGAGTGTAGAGAAATAGCTTTGTCAATCAAAAGAGATAAGTTTCTTAGCTTTATTGCGGAGCAGTTTGTATTCGTTGAGGAGTGGGGTTGTCTTATGTTTTTGGTAGCGTGCCCACACTTTGTCTCTTTGTCTCATGAAAGATAGAGTAGTTTTAGATAGCCAAGGGGCTGATTTAGTTTTTATTCTCTTAGTCTGTAGGGGAGCTTGGGAGTCAAGTAATTTTAAGAATGTAGAGTTGAAATATGAGACTGCATTGTCTAGAGGTAATGTTTTTAGACAAGTCCAGTTTACTGCATTTAGTGAGTTTGAAAAGGTTATTGGGTTGAAGTTTTTTTGGTTGCGGATAGTAATGAAGTTGTGGGTCCGTTGAAGGATAGTTGGAAGTCGGTGGGTAAAGGTGGGTAAGTGGTCACCTAGTGGGTTGGGAAGGATGCCACTTTTGGTGAAATAGTGGGGATGGGAGACTAGGATCCAGTCCAGTATACTCCCATTAGAGGGGTTTTTGGCTGGGTGAGTAGGCAAGTTGATCAGTTGTGAGAAGTGGTAGAGGTTGATATTAGTGTTGTTTTTTTTTTCAAAACAGGTTTATTGTTTTAACATATAGGTTCATAGGTTCATAGGTTCATACTAGGCTATCTGCCCGAGGGCATTTACAAGCCTAGCCCATCATTTTGTGGCTTACGCCACCCCTTTAGTATGGGGAACTATACCCATTATTTTGCTGTGCCTCTGTCGAGCAGTGACACTGAGGTAATCCCTGGGGTATATCTGCGATCTCCCATCCATTGGTCAAGATTTCTCTTGAACAAGGCCAGCAAGGTGCTCTGCCTCACATGTACCGGGATTTTGTTCCACAGCATAGGGAGTCTTTGGGTGATGAATCTATCCGTCCAGGACGTCCTATTAATAGCCGTGTCGAGGTTTAAGTCTCCGCCTTGTGGCTCTGATGGATCTAGATTTTTGAGGTGAAGCATATTCATCAAATCTGGGTTTGACATGGCCTTGTATGTTAGGCAAAGGTCACCTCTGAGCAGTGCGACTGAATAGAGCTGGAGTTCTTTCAGTCGGGCAGCATAGGACAGATTTTGAGACCCTTTATCCTTTGGTGAGGAACTTGTGTGGCCTCTCCAGCTGCTGCAAGTGTCGGGTCAGATACATTCTGAATGGGGCATTGTACTCAATCATTGGTCTGATGAGTGATGAGTAAAGGGAGACTATGACCTCCCTTGATCTAGATGAGAATCCCTTCATGATAAGGTGGGCAATGTAGAAGGTCTTCCTAACTACTTTAGCTACATGGGTGTCGAATGACAGACTACTATCAACCTGGGTCCCCAGGTCCCTGATAACTTCTTCTGTGCTCAGTGGATTGCCACCTATTTGGTAGCTAGGGGTAACCTTGTTTTTCCCGAAGGGTATGACTATGCATTTTTTGGCATTTAACTTTAGGCCGTGGCTCTGGCACCAGTTATCCGTTTCTGTAAGACCCTTCTGAAGGATATCTGTGTCAGATGTGTTTTCTACTACGGCGCCCAGTTTGCAGTCATCTGCAAACTTTGTCAGCCATAACCCTCCTGTGTTTGCTTGTACTTCGGAAAAGTAGATGCCAAACAAGAGTGGGCCCAGGACTGAGCCCTGTGGGACACCACTTGTGACAGGCTTTGAGTCTGACATGGCGCCAGCAACTCTGACCCTGTGGGTTCTGTCACTCAGCCAGTTTGCAACCCATCTTGTGATGTATGGGTTGACATTTAAGCTGATGAGTTTTTCAATGATACCCGAGTGGGGTATTGTATCGAAGGCCTTAGCCAGATCGAGGTAGGCTGTATGGACTGCCTTTCCCTCATCAATGGCTTTGGTGACTGTTTCGAAAAAGTCAACCAAGTTTAAAAGGCATGATCTGCCTTTGACAAAGCCAAACTGGGTTGGATCCAAAGTCTGCAAATTCCCTATGTCTTTATTTATGAGATCCATTATGATCCTCTCCATGGCTTTGCAGATAAGGCTTGTCAAGCTAATGGGCCGGTAATTTCCAGGGTCGGTGGAGGCACCGCCTTTGTGAAGTGGTACCACAGTTGCAGTGCGCCACTCCTGGAACGTATCCAGAGGTAAGACTTTGATTAAACAGCTGTCCTAGCTGTGGGTTTAATTCCTCATTGAGTTCATGGAGCACACAGACGGGGACACCATCAGGTCCCATGGATGCTGTGTTTTTTGCTTTGGAGAGAGCAGTTCTCACTTGGGCGCTGGAGATGTTTGGTGTGCTGCAAGCGCTTGGTATAGATATCTCTCCTTTTGGGGGAGGGGAGAAGTTTGCACTGAACCTGTCAGCCAGTATGTTGGCAATGTCTGTAGGATCAGTAATCTTCACATCATTTTGAACTAGCTCTGAGCATATCTGGGAGTTTCCTCCCAGGTTTCTAACATAGCTAAAGAAGGCCTTATGATTGTCTTTTGAGTCTTTAGCTATTTTTCTCTCAAAATTTGCTTTGGATGATTTTATGAGAGCTCTTAGTTTTTACTTATAGTGATCAAAGGTGTCTTACCTTTTAAGGATTTTGCTCTATCTTGTAGTAGCTTCCTCCTTTTGTTGTAGAGTTTGTTTATGGCTGGGGTCCACCAGACTGGACGCATGCCATTGGTACAAAGAGTCTTTGTTTTGCTTGGGATTGCCTTATCCATGCAGTCCTGCAGGTGCTGGTAGAAGGCATTTGTAAGTGATTCAGCGGCTTGAGTACTGTTTTCACTGCCTCGGGGCCTTAAAGGAGACCACACTAGTCTTTAGAAGTGTGAAGTCGGCTTTGAGAAGTTCTTTACTGTGGTCTTTTTATTTCAGGTGGGGTGGGATGAGGACCTCCAGCGAGATTAGTTTGTGGTCTGATCTCACCAGTGAGGGGTACACCTCCGGTGTTGAACATTGTGCTCCCATGTTCGTGATGATGAGATCAAGTATGTTATCTCCTCTTGTGGGGATGGTGACTAGTTGTTCCATGGCATTTGAGTTTATGAATTCCAGGAACTTTTGGGCTAGGGTGTTTGGGCTTGAGTAGTGTTCCCAGTCTATATTAGGGTAATTGAAGTCACCTAGTATGATGGTGTTTGGTGATACATTTATCCCTCTAGTGTTTTCAGGAAGGCCATGTGAGGTTCCTGAGTTTGTGAGGGTGGCCTGTAACATGCTACAATTTGCAGAGCAGTCTTGCCTATGGTTAATTGCACCTGGATGGTCTCCGATGCATCGTGCATTGCCACCAGTCTTGAGGTGTGAGTGTCCTTGATGAATATGGATACCCCCCCTCCTTTCTTGGTATTGTCCGGATTTTGGGGCCGGAACGCATGATATGAGGTAAAACCTGATAGCGCTGGGGTGCTCTCAGGAGCCTTGAACCAGGTTTCTGTCACAGCACAGACATCGATGTTCTCCATACTGAGAAGGGCCTCGAGTGCGTGCATTTTGAGATTTAGACTTCTGGCATTGAGCAGCATTACCCTTAGTTTTTTTCCTTTTTTGTGTTTTAGGGTGGTAGGTTTAGAATTTGAGCCTTGTCTAAAAAAGGCACTATGGGGGTGGCAAGAGCCTTTGCCAATATCCGCAAGTCCAGGGGTGCCAGGTCCAAGCCGTCCCTTGAAGCAGCTGGCTTGTCCAGCATGTCATCCCAGGCAGACAGACACTGGATCCCCTTTGAATGACACCAGTGTTTAAGCCAATTGTTAAAGCTGATCATCTTATCTCTGTATTGTGGCATCATTCTTGGTGAAGGTAGGATACTGCTCAAGGTCAGGGTCATACCTGCCTGGGCTACATAATCAGAGAGCTCCTCAATGTCTCTTTTCATGTAGTCCAAGGAGGTACGCCTCAGGTCGCTTACACCAGCGTGGACAATGACTGAGTCATATTTGTACCTGCTGTTGAGAGACCTGAGTGCTTGCGTTATGTGGTGGATTCTAGCGCGACAGGCAGCTTACTGTGACCTTCTCCTTACTCAGTCTGGTGAGCGGGACGCCAGTGTGTCTGACTATGGAGTCACCAATGACTAGTGTGTCTGGCATTGTGTTTGGCCTTAAGGGCTGTGACTGTTTGACACTCTGACTGTGAGGTCTATGTGTTGCAGGTGTTGTGTTCTGAGGTGGTGGTTGTTTGGGTGTCTGCTTTGGTGGCCTCTGCTGTTTTGGTAAGTTTTGGATCAGAGCCTCCGAGTATGTCTTTGTGTGTTTATGTGTATGATTTGAGGTTGTAATGGTACTATGTGAGACTGGGTCTATAGTGTGTGTGGTAACCTTCTCCTCCTGACTGGTCTTGCCAGTCCTATGTTGAGAGAGCTCAGCCTCCAGTTTGGCCGTATAGTTGCATCTCTCGCATGTATTTGTGTTTTGTGGGAGGAGGAGAGGGTTGTCTGTGTACATGAGGCAATTGTAACATTGCCTCAATATTCCCAGGTTCACCAGCTGAGCAGGAGAGGACACTAGCAACTGATCCCTCGACATGCTAGAAGGAATAGACAAAAAAACTTTAAAAAAGATTCCGGGGGACGTGGGTGACCGAGAAATGGGGGGGTTTCCTTTTTGGGGTACTATCTATGACAAGAGTGCCATATCAAGGTAATAAGTACTGTAGGAGCAAGTGCTACGTTTAACAGATAGAGAATAGTTTACTTGGAGTCAAGTAGAGATGATCTTTTTAATTTTAGGATACGCTGATTAGATCAGTAGTATAGTTCGAGGAAGGTAGTTTTAAGGGAAAATTTGAAGAGTGGACTTTAGGTAGCCCGAATAGTTTAAACCTGCTTAACCGGAGCTGCCCTAGTGTGCAACAGTGGCAACTCCGCTAAATCAGGCTTAATGCGCTAAAGCGTGCTTTATAGCAGGGGGCTGGAAAAGACAGGAAATGACCCAAAATGGCCAATAAACTACAAGTTACTGCCTTAAACCACTCCTCTGAGGACAAATGAAGGAGTTATGGAAATGACCCCTAGTGGCCAATAAAACTACAGTTTCAAGTCAGTAACCACCTCTACGGGGGGCAGGGAAGCTGCTCAATGTTAGTCACTGCCACTGATGAACACAGAGACCCTCCTTCAGCCCAAGCAAAAATGGCCTCACAGAAACTTTCAAACAGTTCAGGAACAGCAAGCCTGTAACTGAACTTTTTTAACTCTCAGAAAAGTGGGAAAAAGCAAGATTTTTTTTTTTGTTTTTTACAGAGATAGCAGAGGTTCACAAGTAATATCAAGTTATAACAGTGCAGTAAATGACCCCACACAAGAGTGCTAGGTCAAGGACAGAAAATATGCAAGTTTTAAGAAAAACGATTTAAAATTAAGTGCAAACAGGAAATTCAGCAAACAGCTTTTGGTTGTGCTCTAAATACAGCTACTAATACAGAAATCAAGTTTAACAAGCCAGAAAATGCTCAAGCTAGGCAGCTATGCAGAAAAACTTAGCAAATAAACAGAGAAAAAATACTTAAAATCTCAAAAGTGGCTCCCTTCTTCTCTCAGCATTTTTTCCTCTTGGAGGGTGTTTCACCAACAGCCAACAAGCCTGAAAAGACGCTCAAACCACGAGGCAACTAGGTTTTAAGAGAGGAAGATGAAGGAGTTATGGAAATGACCCCTAGTGGACAATAAAACTACAGTTTCAAGTCAGTAACCACATCTACGGGGCAGGAAGCTGCTCAATGTTAGTCACTGCCACTGATGAACACAGAGACCCTCCTTCAGCCCAAGCAAAAATGGCCTCACAGAAACTTTCAAACAGTTCAGGAACAGCAAGCCTGTAACTGAACTTTTTAACTCTCAGAAAAGTGGGAAAAAGCAAGATTTTTTTTTTTGTTTTGTTTTTACAGAGATAGCAGAGGTTCACAAGTAATATCAAGTTATAACAGTGCAGTAAATGACCCCACACAAGAGTGCTAGGTCAAGGACAGAAAATATGCAAGTTTTAAGAAAAAACGATTTAAAATTAAGTGCAAACAGGAAATTCAGCAAACAGCTTTTGGTTGTGCTCTAAATACAGCTACTAATACAGAAATCAAGTTTAACAAGCCAGAAAATGCTCAAGCTAGGCAGCTATGCAGAAAAACTTAGCAAATAAACAGAGAAAAAATACTTAAAATCTCAAAAGTGGCTGCCCTCTTCTCTCAGCATTTTTTCCTCTTGGAGGGTGCTTCACCAACAGCCAACAAGCCTGAAAAGACGCTCAAACCACGAGGCAACTAGGTTTTAAGAGAGGAAGATGAAGGAGTTATGGAAATGAACCCTAGTGGCCAATAAAACTACAGTTTCAAGTCAGTAACCACCTCTACGGGGGGCAGGGAAGCTGCTCAATGTTAGTCACTGCCACTGATGAACACAGAGACCCTCCTTCAGCCCAAGCAAAATGGCCTCACAGAAACTTTCAAACAGTTCCGAACAGCAAGCCTGTAACTGAACTTTTTAACTCTCAGAAAAGTGGGAAAAAGCAAGATTTTTTTTTTGTTTTTTTTACAGAGATAGCAGAGGTTCACAAGTAATATCAAGTTATAACAGTGCAGTAAATGACCCCACACAAGAGTGCTAGGTCAAGGACAGAAAATATGCAAGTTTTAAGAAAAAACGATTTAAAATTAAGTGCAAACAGGAAATTCAGCAAACAGCTTTTGGTTGTGCTCTAAATACAGCTACTAATACAGAAATCAAGTTTAACAAGCCAGAAATGCTCAAGCTAGGCAGCTATGCAGAAAAACTTAGCAAATAAACAGAGAAAAAATACTTAAAATCTCAAAAGTGGCTCCTTCTTCTCTCAGCGTTTTTTCCTCTTGGAGGGTGCTTCACCAACAGCCAACAAGCCTGAAAAGACGCTCAAACCATGAGGCAACTAGGTTTTAAGAGAGGAAGATGAAGGAGTTATGGAAATGACCCCTAGTGGCCAATAAAACTACAGTTTCAAGTCAGTAACCACCTCTACGGGGGCAGGGAAGCTGCTCAATGTTAGTCACTGCCACTGATGAACACAGAGACCCTCCTTCAGCCCAAGAAAAATGGCCTCACAGAAACTTTCAAACAGTTCAGGAACAGCAAGCCTGTAACTGAACTTTTTAACTCTCAGAAAAGTGGGAAAAAGCAAGATTTTTTTTTGTTTTGTTTTTACAGAGATAGCAGAGGTTCACAAGTAATATCAAGTTATAACAGTGCAGTAAATGACCCCACACAAGAGTGCTAGGTCAAGGACAGAAAATATGCAAGTTTTAAGAAAAAAACGATTTAAAATTAAGTGCAAACAGGAAATTCAGCAAACAGCTTTTGGTTGTGCTCTAAATACAGCTACTAATACAAAAATCAAGTTTAACAAGCTAGGAAATGCTCAAGCTAGGCAGCTATGCAGAAAAACTTAGCAAATAAACAGAGAAAAAATACTTAAAATCTCAAAAGTGGCTCCCTTCTTCTCTCAGCGTTTTTCCTCTTGGAGGGTGCTTCACCAACAGCCAACAAGCCTGAAAAGACGCTCAAACCATGAGGCAACTAGGTTTTAAGAGAGGAAGATGAAGGAGTTATGGAAATGACCCCTAGTGGCCAATAAAACTACAGTTTCAAGTCAGTAACCACCTCTACGGGGGGCAGGGAAGCTGCTCAATGTTAGTCACTGCCACTGATGAACACAGAGACCCTCCTTCAGCCCAAGCAAAAATGGCCTCACAGAAACTTTCAAACAGTTCAGGAACAGCAAGAGAAATATCATAACAATTTTATACAAGTAATTAAAAATAGGTATTATTATAATATTCAACAAAACAACTAAAGTATTTACAAAGACATCCACTACAATCAGATCAATTAATTAAACTAAAATACCATGCTATTGAAATTAAAATTTTTTAACAAATTTTGTAAATTATCCCATACAATATAATAAGATGTTTTTCTATTTGTTCTTGTCCTAATTGTGTTTATTTCCATATGGCACACTATATTCATAACATTTTTAAATTCGTTGAACGAAGGAGGTGTATCTGAAATCCAATTTCTAGTTATTATTTTCCTAGCCACTGCTAGAATAGACCATAACAAGGGAAGCTTAACCTTTTTAACACTTTGAGGTACAGGTGTGTTGAATAATATAAGAGATTTAGAAATAATGAAATTATCTGTAAAAAGAGCCTGCAAAAATTCATTAATTGACTTCCAGTATTCTTTCAATTTTATACAGTCATAAAACATATGAGCCCAGTCAGCATTAATTTCTACATTACATCTCTTACATAAATTATCTTTATTATTTATTTTATTCATCATCAAAGGTGTATAAAAAGATCTATGTAAAAATTTCCATGTATAAAGTCTCCAGACAATGGAAGACGTATTTCTATAAGCAGATTCCAAAATATATTGTTTATCTTGTTGATTTGGTGGGTCCCCATTAATAGAAGTGAAATAATTCCAGTATGAATCTACACTGTAAAAAGTTTCTTGTCTGATAATTTTATGTATGTATGAAAGTTTACCTTTATCAGAAACTTTATGTTGTAAATTTAATATCAAGTAATCAATCAGTGTTGGAATAGATTCTTTAACTGTTATAGACATTAGATCTATTTTATTAATGAGATGTTGTCTAAAGGTCTGAACCTCTAACCAGCAAGTTTCTCTTAGATCAAATTCTTGTTTTAAGAAATCTAGATTTTAACTTTATTATCAGATATCAACTGATACCAGTACTTTAGATCATTATCTATAGCTAAATGAGTTCCTTCAGAAGTAGATGACAAAAGCATACCCTGAGTATACATTATAGGGAATACAATAAAATTCCATTCCCTATACTTAGCGTGCATGAATATAAAGTTACGATAACTAATAATAATATTTAATGGGTAACAAACCATATGTTTAAGTGTAATAGGTGAAGTACAAAATTCCTTTAGTAACCATAACATGTAGTTATTTACAATCATATTTTTATGTGTTAAGGAGATTTTCATGAAGTGCATACTAATTAGCTCCCAATAATCTTTCCATTTTGTGACATATGACTGATCTATTAATAAAGTAATAACTTTTACAATAGAAGAGATAGTATATAAATTAAAGTCTGGAAAAGAAATACCCCCTTGAGACCAGCTATTAGTATGTTTCTTTAATGCAATCCTAGGTCTATTAGGTGCCCATAGGAAATTTAACATTAGTGTATTCAGTTTCTTGATAATTATTTTTGTAGGCGGAAGTATTATTGATTGTATTAAGTATAAAATCTTGGGGAATATTATCATTTTAATAATTGTAAGTCTCTCCTCCATAGTAGAAAACATATTATTCCAGGTATTAAAAAGATTTTGTATATTAAGAAAACAGGTATTATAATTATTATATATAATAGATTTAATATCTTTAGATAGTATTATACCTAAATAAGTTATCTGACCTGAATTGGGTACATATTTAGTAAAATCACTAATGAGAATATTTTTCGTGTATATATAGGTAGTATTTTAGTTTTTTCTTCATTGAATATTAAACCAGAAATACTTTTAAAATTCATCATGTTATCAAATAGAGACTGCATAGAAGAATTAGATCCTGCTGATGTAATTAGAACATCATCTGCAAAAAGTTAAATTTTGGATGTTGTATTTTCATCTATTTCAAAACCCTCTATGTCAGTACTGTTTCTGATCAAATTAGCCCAAGGCTCCATTACTAAAGTGAATAATAGTGGAGAAAGTGGACATCCTTGTTTTGTACCTTTAAAAATGGGTATTTTTTGTAAAACATAAGTTCCTACCTTAATATAAGCCAACGTTCCTTTGTATAAATGCTCAATTAGATTTACAAATGCATCTGAGAAGTTTGTGCACTTCATTAAAGTAAACAGATAGTCCCAACTTACTGAATCAAATGCTGAACTTATATCAAGACTAATAAGTGTTAAATCTTTCTTTTTCCTATTTGTAAAATCTATTAATGTTAAAGTTCTTCTTATATTATCAAAAGTATTTCTATTTACAATGAAGCCTGTCTGATCTATATCTATAATGCCGGGAATGATTGTCTTCAAAAATACTCATAAACATTTTATAATCAACATTAAGTAATGAGATGGGCCGATATGAATAACATCTAGTTGGATCTTTATTAGGTTTTAAAATTGGCGAAATAAATGTATATTGCCAAGATGGGGGGGGGGGTTATTAACTCAGTTTGGGCCAAAATAAAAACCTTATGTATTAATGAATATGTACTTTTAGAAAGGATTTTATATATCTCTGGTATAATACCATCATTACCTGGTCCTTTGTTTGATTTAAGCTTATTTATTTGTCTAATAACTTCTGTATATGAAATACTCTTGTCCAATAGTTTAATCTGTTGTTTATTAAGCTTTTTATTCATGTTTGTGGTTATAAACTCCTTTATTTTATCTTTAGGTTGCATGTTAATGTTATTATGGTTAATTTTGTGAAAGTGATTTCTAAATTCATCTAGTATTTCTGGTATACTAGAAACATTCTTCTTTTTCCTTAGAGAAAAGATTTCTTTGATATGGTTTTGTTTATTCAACCTTTTGTTTTATTTTTAAGTCTATGTAAGTATTTGGGGCTTATTGAATAAGACAAAAACTTGTATTTCTCTAAAGTTATTTTAACTTTATGAGTTAAAATTTCTTTGTATTTCTCATTTAGTTTGTTTATTTCTTCAATAACTTTCTTGTCCATAATATTTCTTTATTATTATGTTTATAAGAGTCTAATTTACTTTGAATATCTAACAATTCCTTATCCCAAGATTTCCTTTTATTATTATACCATCTGATACTTTGTCCATATAGATATGATTTTAAGGCATCCCAAACATAAACAATGAAGACTTCAGGAGTATTATTTATGTCTAAAAAATGTTTTACTTCTGAAAGTATATATTCTTTATAGTCTTTTAGTTGAGTTAAGTATGCTGGTATCCTTTTGATCTGAACATTATGAGTATTTTTTATCATGAATTCAAAAACAATTGAATTATGATCAGATATAGGACATGAAATGATTTTGGAATTAATTAAATCTGTTACCATCTGGTTAGAAATAAAGACCCTATCTATTTTTGAATAAGTTTTGTATCTGTTAGAAAAAAGGTGTATGGTAATGAATTTGAATCTATCTGATTATTAATATCATTCATATGATAAGAATTAGCAAAATCATTTAAATGTTTTGCATTAGATGTAATTCTTCTTTTCCTATAGTGGTAGTATCACTTTCATGTAGTATACAATTAAAGTCACCAGCTAAAATAATATCTCCTATAGAGAATGATATGATCTTATCAAGATGATGTTTCACTGTATTAATACCAATTCCAGGTATCCAATATACATTAATTAAAGTGTAAGTCTTCCCATTAATTTGTATTGTAACCATACAAAACATTCCTTTGTCATCCTGATAAGACTTAATGGTTTTAGGAATGGGCATACTTTTATTCCATAAAATAGCCACTCCTCTTTTTTTCTGAGTGTGCTCTGAACTAACCAATACTGTATATTTGTTTGTGGCTAGTTTATCAATATCTTTTTCAAGAGATGGGTTTCTTGCAGGAAGACTAAGTTGGCCTTATGTAAATTAATGTATTTTATTAGGCTTGCCCTTTTACATGGATTATTCAATCCATTAATGTTTAAAGAAATTCCTTTTAAAGATGTCATTTGGCATTTTAAAACTTAAGAATCTTATGATCAAAATAACAAATAACAAGATAAGTAATGTTACATCTCCTCCTTTAGGTGTACCTTTAAATATAGCTGTATTTATTGAATCTCTTATGGGATTTCGTATAGGATTCAATTTTGTTTGTAGTGACAATGAATGTACAAAATATATTGTGGATGTCAAAACTATATACAAATAACAATGAACAAGTGAAAATAATGTAAGGATTAAACCTTGCATCCAGCCTGGAGTTATAAACTCCAACTTAGAGTAGTATTTACCACTCAAGTTAACCCCCTACCCTAAGCAGCAGTACCTCAGCTACCACCGTATCAATTTAATACTAGTTATATTTAACTGAGGTTAACAGTTTTCAATTCAATTATCTAGCAAGACAAGACTACACATTTGGTAAAACAGCATCATATAAACTAAAATAAACCTTTTTTTTTTAAAAAAACTGTTCATACTACTATATACATCCATGTAATATAAAACACTTGTATTCAAATAGCATTCAAATAATCTTGATGTTAGAAATCAAGAGAAGAGAAAAATAAGTTCTAACATTCATTTAAATCAAAAACGTTGGCTAATATGATTCAGACATTACATATATTAAGATGCTTCCAAAAAAAACCTTGAATTGCTTGTATATGAGCATTTACTCAAACTCATTATTGTCAATAGAATAAAATATTGTATTCATAGAAATTGTTATAAATAATACTGCATAGTTATGCAGATTCTCAGAAACACTTATTTACATATATACATACACACACACACACACACACACACACATATATATATATATATATATATATATATATATATATATATATATACACACACACACACACACACACACACACACACACACACACACACACACACACACACACACACACACACATATATATATATATATATATATATATACACATACACACACACACACACATATATATATATATATACATATATACATATATATATATATATATATATATATATATATATATATATACATGCATACACACACACACACACACACACACACACACACACACACACACACACACACACACACACACACACACACACACACACACACACACACACACACACACACACACACACACACACATATACATATATATATCTGATCTCACTGAGTTGTGTCCTTGCCGAGCACTATCTTACTTGCTGTCCCTACAATACATCTGTCTGCTTTATACAAAATAATGCACAGCAAACACATTTTAGTAACCAGATTTTACAACCATGCTATACTACTGCTTTAAAATATATCACATGACAATTTCTTCCAGAATAAAGTTATAAAATTATTTATGCTTGTCAATCAAATGAATTAAATGAGTTATAGTAATGTATATGTTTGGAACATAAGATTTTAACACAGATTATTAAGCTGCTGTTAAGTAGATTTTCAAAAACACTTGAATAAATGTTTCATTTTCTATGCCTTCTAAAATAAGACATTTACTTACTACAAGAAACTGTATCATTTAAACTCATTATAACTGACATATTTTATGAATTATAACATAGATATTTAAGTAATTATATAAAATAACTCACATTTAGATGTTAAAGAGTTCATTTTCCTTCACATAGTCGCATTTGTATCATTTCTATTTCCTGGTAGAGTGACATTCCTGAATCTGTGATGTGTCAGTGTGATATCTAGGTCAAAGGTGAGACTGGTTGCTTTCAGCTTCTCTGTGAGAATTCTGAGAGTTGAAGCTTTTGAAGTAGCTCATGGACACTGTGCATGAGACAGCCCACATCCCAGATTGTCTCTCTTAACATTTTGGCAGGAAACTTATTAAAAACTCGTGACAAACATTCATTTAGCAGTGTAAATGCATCTAAACATGACAAAACCTTCACAATGTATTTTACAGGTTATTACAGCCTCTATGTAAGTGAAATGAAGCCCAAAATTATTAATAAGTAATAAAACTCAATATTTTTGTCCCAACTCAATATTTATGCAAATCTTATTATTTACTGTGTCTATATGATCAAAAGCATTTCTATATATTAATAATGAAAAGAAAAAGAGAGTAGAAAGTAAAAGGGTGTAAGGCAGAAATAAAAAAAATGTAAGAGAAAGCTATAAGAAGTATATACAATGGAATATTACTTACTGTTTATATTAATAGAGTTAAAAATAAAACATATTATTTACTATTATTTAGTTCTAATTATTATTAGTTAAAGCATGACAGATTATTTACAAACAAGCATAAGCAGTATAATCAAGAAAGTATAATTAGGAATAGCATTTGAAGAACATATAAACTTTTTACAAGGAATAAATGTTATTATTCTATTAATCATATTTTCATTACTCTTCTCTCCCTGCCCTCCCCCACCCTTTACCCACTACATAATCTAAATAGAATGTCATTGTTTAAACAAAGAACAGAAGAAAAGGAGAAAAAAAAAAAAAAAAAAAGATAAAGAAAAAAAATGTATCAAATTATTGACCTTACTTCTCCTTTTCAGAAAGAGAAACAAGTTGAATCACAGCTTGCCATTAAATCTCCAGATATTTTGACTAGTTATGAAACAAAACATTTCTTTGCACACAGAGAATAACTTTGATTAAATCTTTTTCAAAATATTTGTGGCTTCTTGGAAATGCAGGAACTATATTTAAAAAGATTAATAATGAAATAAAATGATGAGAGAAAAAAACATAGAACAAATCATTTGTTTTTTAGTCTCTTCTTCTTCTCTGAAGTCTTCCACGAAGTTTCAGTTGCCAGTCTCTTTAATGAAGGACTAGCCCATTCCATTTCCTCTATTTTATCCAAAATCTAATTTTTTTGATAAACAGTAAAGCAGAGTCTAAGTCATCGAAAATTTTAGGACCATCAGGAAGGAAGATTTTAAGCTTGGCAGGAAACAGAAGGTATGTTTTAAACTGTGCTTTTAAGCTCCCTTATTAGTGGCAGAAAAACTTTTCTTTTAGCTATTACCATGGAAGAATAGTCATTGTCAAAACACACAGTTGTCTCATTAATCTTAACAGGAGCTTTAGCCCAAGCAGATTTAAGAACCATCTCTTTATCAAAAGATGATATAAATCTAACTATAACTGATCTAGGATAGTTTTTGTTAGAGTTAGTATTAGCTATAGATCTATGTGCTCTTTCGATACCAAAAGAGAATGCTTCTGGTAAGTCTAAAGTTTTAGGGAGACATGTTGTTAAAAAAGAAGTAATATTGTTACCTTCAATATTTTCTGGCAGTCCAAAAATCCTAATGTTATTGCACCTAGATCTATTTTCCAGGTCATCCAGCTTTGTTTGTAAATGTGTATTTTGTTTCAGGAGAAACTCAATGTTGATTTCCTCTTCTTGTATTCTATTTTCCATGTCATTCACAGCTTCTTCTATGCCTGTCATCTGGATCTTCTGTTGTTGCAGGTCTATATGTAACAAGTCTATTTGTTTTGTAGTTTTTCTATGAAGGTGTCTATTTTAGTATCCATTTTATCCATCTTAGCAGTAAGTTGCTGGATTATAATTATCAGAGACTGAAGTTCTTTCTTGATGCTGGAGTCTTGAGAATTTGTCTTACTGGAACTCATTTCAGACTGATAAACTGACAGGAAAATTTCCAAAGTGATTTCTGACAGGAATATTGTTAAGATTTCCTTTCTTTTTTAGATATAGTTCAAGAACTATATAAAACAAACATATTTAGAAAGAAAATTACTTCAAAAAATAATTTTTTAAGTAATTAATTCCTGTCAGTGTAATGAAATTGGTGGAGCTGAAGAAATCTGCTGCTATCCTGTGTTCATCCTTGGCCACGCCCCCGATATTAGTGTTGTTTGAAGGAGCTTGGATAAGGGCCCAGTTAATGTTTACATCTCCTAGGATTATGGTTTCATTACTAATGTTACTGGATAGCCAAGAAAGGATAAGTTCAAGTGTAGAGATATTGTCACCTGGAGGGATATAGAGGGAAGCTATACATATTTGTTTGTAGTTATTGATTTGTAATATTCTTTCTTTTATTTTTTGGCACATTCAGTTGCTGCCTGTTTTTTATCTATTTCTGGTTTGATTTCCATTTCTGCTTGACACCGATATGCTTCTGCTAAACTTAGCAAGGAGGTCATCTTAGACTTATTCTCTTCATGTTTCAAAACTTTCACTATGTTTGGGTCTTGTGAGGTCAGCAGATATATATATATGCAGTACCACAATTGCAGAGCTATATATGTAATCAATTTTAAGAAGATCCATAGGAACAGGGAATATATAATCTTGGCATGCACTGATTATTATAAATAATTTGATGAGCATGAGGTATCATTCTTGTTTTTGTATCCAACCTATCCAACATCTTTTGAGGCCAGTCAGTTACTCCAAAACTGTAAGTTATAATTTAGGACAGGAATAGAAAATCATTTTATAGCTTGGACGTTGTTCCTAGATGTCAATGCCGTTTTCATTATTAATGTGTCTTCTAAAATATTCCTTACTAAGTTTTATTTGCATTTGTTCATGTTTTATTGTTGATTCTTCAATTCCCAAATATTTATATTCTCCCTCTTCCTCAAGTTCTTTTATATCATATTACTGTACCAAACTGATGTTTTCTTAGTGCTGTAGCTTTCCTGCTTTAAAGTTGCTTTTGCACTTTTATCAAGACCAAATGACTTATATCATCTGAAAAATATTTTGACCACTTGCTTGCAGTCATGCTTTCAGTTCCTCATCTGATGAACTATACAGTTTTAAATTATTTACAAAAAGAAGGTAAGTCTTTACACTTTGTTGTTTTCTGGGAGCCAAATTGTAGCCATGACATAATCTGTTTAATAGACAACTTAATGGGTTAAGGGGAAGACAAAAGAGCAGTGATGACAGAGTTACCCTAGAATATCCCCCTTTGAATTTTTATTCCTGAAATAATAATTTGTCTTTTATCATGGCTTAACTGCAAAGTGGTTTGACACTGTTTTATGGTTGCTGTAATGTACTCTATCAGGGTAGGGTGTATCTTAAACATATTTAGGCACTCTTTTATCCATGAATGTGGGATACTGTCAAATGCTTTTTTTGTAGTCTATCCTTGACATGCTTAGATTCTTCCCCTTTTTGCAGTTCACCATTACAACTTTATTTAACAGCAAATGATCCTTTGTTCCATGTGACTTTCTTTTATTACCATTTTGTTCTATTGCCATGATTGAGTTGTCTTCTTGATGACTACAAACGCTGTCGACATCAACTCCAGTATATAGTTTATATATCATCAGAAGGCACATTATTGATCTATAGTTTTTAGGATAGCTTGCAGGTTCGCTGTTAAGTAGGAGTACTGTTTTTCCTGTTGTTAATCAGGCTGGTGTCTGTTTGGGGTGTGCATATAAATAGTTCTTACTCATGGCTAAATCTTCATGTAAAGATGTTAATACTTTTAGCCAGAAGTTAGGTACTGCATCTGGACCTGTTTTTTTTTCCATTTAGGGGCTTTTCTTAACTGTGTTTCAATCTCTCTGCCCATTACATCATCCCATTTCATATCCTGTACATTTGAACTTCTTGTTCTTTCTTTTGCTTCTTCTATCCATTCAGCATCTTTGTTATTTTCCTCAGTATAGATGGCTCCATTAAAATGAGCTCAGCATACAACTGTATATTGCTTTTGAGGCTGTGAGCAGTGCTATAGAATGCCCTGTGGTTGCCCTTGACCTGGGAGGACAAATTTACCTCACATTTGGCTTTAGTAGACTTTATTTTTCCTGTGAGTTATTTATTTAGTCAGATGAGAGTTCTTTTATCCTACTGGGTGCTATACCGCCTAATTTTCGTCACAATTTTTTCCTTCTGTTATAGACCCTATTAATTTGTGATTCTACCAGGGTAGCTTGTTTTTTGAGTTAGTTCTGTACTTATTCCTGGTGGGTACAGCTGCCTTTGTGCAGCTATTAATATGGTTGTATAGGATGTCTGGAAACAGTTCCATGTAGGCAGCAGTATTCTCAGAGTTTATGCATGATTGAAATATGCCAGGTTATCATTAAACAGTAGGTAGTAGCCTTTGAGAGGTTTCTGAACATTCCAGGGTTAGCTGGGGTACTGGATTTTATTTTTACTTCTAAGGAGACTATTTTGTTGTCTGACCTTACCAGAGAGGAAGTTACAATGGTGAATGTGCAGCACTCTCCTATATTAGTAAGGACCAGATCTAGTAGAGTCTATATTAGAACACTGAACATTCAGAATGTCGAGTGTTCTAATATCGAACCCTGCCAATTGAAAAAACCAAACATCAAATGCTCAGAACAGCAAATTTTTTTCCTGGGGAAAAATTTGCTGTTCCAAAACACATACACACAACACAAGCACACCAAACAAACATCAATCCACACACGCACATCTAAAATCTTACACCTAACCCTGCACTAAACTATACACACACCACTAACTATCCACTTACCTTAACCCAAACCCTAACTCTAAGGTCCGTCACTATCGCACACTCACCTCACCCGCGCCCTAACCCTAACTCACCTAACCCACCCTAACCCTCATGTGCACACAATCGCACACATACCTAACCCACACCCTAACTCACCTAACCCGCTCTAACCCTTATGTCCACACAATTGCACACATACCTAACCAGCACTCAATCTCAAACTTATCTGAACCCGACCCGTAACTTTCCATCAAAGCGCTGAAAATACTGAAGCAACAGAAATGGATAACCAAATTATTTCCCTAGGAAAGAATTTGGTTTTCTGCTTCTTCGATATTTTCAGCGTTCGCTGAAAATGGGTCGATATTAGAACACTCAACATTTTAAATGTTCGGTGTTCTAATATAGACCTGATCTAGTATGCTGGTGTTGTTGCTGATATGGATGACATCCTTGCATTTGATCCAGATAAGCGATGCATGATTTGAGATTAGACATAGTGCTACAAACAATCAAGTCATAAACTCAGGCAAGACAATCACAGTAATGCAGCACTTCTATACTGCAGCTGCCACATAAGTGCCTGTGGAATAAAACCAGATGCAAGCAAATTCCAAGCAATAGCAGAGTGGCAAAACTTATGTAAGCATGATTATTTAATTGGACAAGTTTCTGCCAAACCTTTCTATAATGTTTCATCTTTTAGCAGACTTGTTAAAGAAAATTGTGCTCAGGTCTTGACAGCATGCTCTAGCCTAAGCCTTCAATAAAGTAAAATAAGTCCTAGCATGCTACAGTGTCATTAAACAAACAACAGTGAGTGCTAATAAGTAGCTATGACCTAGGTGCAACATTATTTCAAACAGATGAACATGTCTTATATCCTATAAACTATTGTTCCAAAATATTAAGAGACAATGAATAGAGATATTCTCTATTCATTCAATGAAAAAGGAATGCCTTGCAAGTGTGTGAACAGGTGAAAAGTTGACCAGATACCTGTTAGGATTCAAGAGTTTCCAGCTCCAAAGTAACCATAAGCCACTGATTTTATTCATTTTATTATTATTATTATTATTTTAATTTTATCACTTGACTACTGGTTAGGTGGGTTGGTCTGTTGACCCATTTCAGCAGTAAGCCAAGCTTAGTAAGAAGGGTCAAAGTAAACAATGAAGAACATTAGAGAGTACACCCATACAAGTTTTTCATTCAATGCTTTAACGTCATTAGAATATAAAACATATGTCAGTAAAATATAAAGCAGAAATATTTAAAGGAATATATACATACATATAGTTTGTTATCAAAATCCCAAATGTCATAAAGCTTTATAAATTTGGTCATCAAAACAGTGAGGCTAAATGTTGACAGTCTGCATATTAATTAGCTAATAAGGTCGAAACTAGATACCAATGATATTGAATTCCACATTTTCGATGTCCTCAATTTTTTTTCCTGCTGCCACTTACCCACCTGTTTTCCAGCAGTATGAACATATGCAGTTCAGTACTACACACCTCTGTAATTAATATTTTTTTCACCTGCACCCCACACACCTGCAAATTATATATATTCCAACTCCAAGATCGCACTATAGTGAGGAAAAGGGTAAATTTCCCAATCTGCACTGTACCGCAATCTCTATTCATAAAATCAACCTCATATTAGCAAATGTACAGTGGTAGTCATGAAAGGACAGTCAATGAATTGCAGTTCAACAAAATGGGAATCAGCCAATACACACTCGGCATTCTCAGGTTCGCCGGACTGCATTTATACATTTTGATAGTAAACCTATATAGATATCTGTATAGATAGATGTATATACCAAGACAAAACCCAAGTAATACTCTATCAACAAGGAGACTGAAAAAGCTTCCAGATTCACTCAAAAAAAATTGGAAGGCGAAAACATACAGAAATAACAGGATATCATGTGACTAGAACAGCAAATCAAATTAATGCTATTAATATGTGTTATGACAATATTAAATATCATATATAAAAATATGAATACAATAAAACAAATCATATTTAAAATAAAGGTTGCCACACTTTAGCAGCCCATAATTTTAGAACACTGCTCATCGATAAACCATCATTTAATCCGAGATAAACAATTGCATCAAGCGTAAGCTGCCATAGTAGTTCACAATATTCCAGTCTGTGTTCCCAAGCCCCACCTCTCACATTTCATGTCACCCATTCTAGCATAAAAAAATAAAACTTCTTATGCTCCTTACATTATAATGTGTGTTTAAAGAGTGTATTGCTCTCATTATTATTCTTTATGTCATAATAGTGTTATTAGTATGTTTTTCTTATAACCTGCTCCATTTTGCCAACATAAAACCCATGGCAAAAATCACAGAAAACAATGTACACAACTCCAAAGGTATTACATTCATATTCACCCTCCAGTCTAAACTCATAGTATGAACTCATCAATTTCCATACCTGCCGTTCATAAATGGACTTGCACTGCTGGCAGCAAGCATGCTTAGTCATCCCTAATTTGTTTTTCCTATGTAGGTTAAACTACTGCCTCTTTCAAACCTTTCTTTAAGATTCAGGTGCCACTAATAAACAAAATATGTAGCATTGCCAAGAACTTTGCTAACATCAGAGTCAGAGTCAGTCACTTTCCAGTTGTTAGCAACTATCTATATGCTTTTACTACCTCAGTTTCCATACTTAATAATCACAGTATGTTTATAGGTGGTAGTTTCTGACATCTGTGTAGAAGTGCTATCCAGGGGTCTACCTAATATCAGAAAAAATGCTCATAATGTTTTTACTCACTTCATATTTAATTTCATTTAACAATTTAATTGGGTAGCCTCCAGTAAGGAACATGTCAATCAATTTATTAATCTCCAGCATAAATTGGTCATCGTCCGAAATTATTCTAGAAACCCATACCATCTGACTCTTAACAAAGCTTTTTTTTTTCTGACGGAAAGAGTGGTTACTAGAAAAGTACAAAAATGTGTCAGTGAACATACATTTTCTATATAACCTAGAGTTTAATTTATGATGATGGAAATCTTTTAGCAGTGTTACATTCAGATAGTTAATGTTTTCCCCAGAGTATGTGCAGGTAAATTTCATTTAGTTGAATTAAAGTATGTAATGAAATTCTCTAACTGAGTTACACTGCCTTTCCATATTAAAAATATATCACCCAAGAAGCATAAAAATTGACTATTTGACAGTTGTATTCTGATCTAAGAACCTGGTCTTGGTCCCAATACCATAATATAAAAATGGCATATAGGGGCACATGCTTTCCTCATTGCAACATCTGCTACCTGCTTGAAGTATTCCCCCTCAAAGTATAAGAAATTATTAATATTAAGAAACACCGTTTCCATTAATTCTATCAGTATATTAATGTCCCTGTTCTCAAGATTGGTTTCAGACCATTCCATAGTACTTCAACTGCCCTGCTATCCTTTTCTGATTGTATAAACAAAAATCGTAACAATAACTCTCTTTCTTCCACTTTGTTTATCGACCTTTCAAAAGCCTTCGATATGGTCAACAATAATCTGCTTATTGAGGTATTAAAAGCACATTCACTGGACGCACAGGCATTACTCTGGTTTAAATCCTATTTAGACAACTGACATTAAACAGTCCTTTGAGACAATAAGCTTTCAACTCCCCCCCCCCCATAAACATTGGAGTACCTTACGGCTCTATCCTAGGCCCTCTTCTCTTTTCAGTGTTTATTAATGACCTAAATACTAAAATTCCTCAAGCCACCTGCATACAATATGCTGATGATTCTACTTTAATCTGCTCAGCTAGGTCCCCAACCTCACTCCAGACCCTCACCCAATCTGTATTTCATACTGTTGAAAATTGGTTCATGCAACACTGCCTCCTCCTAAACCCCAAGAAAACAAAATTATTACTCTTTACTCCTACTCTAAAATCACCACAATTTCTCTTCACTATAACCTCTAACAATGGAACCACCATATCCCCTGATACTACAACCCGTCTCCTGGGCATAACCATAGACAACAACCTTAGCTATGATGATCACATCAACACTACCATAAAATCTGTCAACAAAAAACTAGGTTCCCTGTATAGAATCAAACCCTTCCTTACGCCAACAGCCAGAACCACTATAGCCCAGACTCACCTGATCTCTACCCTGTTCTATGCTGCTGCCATTTATGCTAATCTTTCTAAAAACAAGCTTAACAAACTTGCCACTAGCTATAATAACGTAGCCAGATTTGCCATTGGCAACCTTTTAGAACCCACCACTGTCTCAAACTCAAACAATTGGGATGGTTAGAACTGCAGCACCAACTGCTTTGTCATCAACTTACTATAACCCAAAAGATACTTTACCACCCCAATAATACCCCAATCCTCTCTAATCTGACTACCCCTTACAAAAACCTTTCAACTCTTTGCTCAGCTAATAAGTTTCTAGTTTCCACTATTAAATCTAACAACAAAGCTAGGGACTTTCTATTCACTAACACTGTGGAAAAAGCCTGGGACCAGCTTCCAAGTGAACTTTCTACTCTCTCTTCCACACATCTTTTTTTAAAAACATCTCAAAGAGCATCTTAAAACTCACTGGCTTTGTCCCAGCACAAACCCTGACTGATTTTTCATTTTACCCATTCCAGCTCTCCCTTTT
Organism: Protopterus annectens; assembly: GCF_019279795.1. Lineage (NCBI taxonomy): Eukaryota > Metazoa > Chordata > Ceratodontiformes > Protopteridae > Protopterus > Protopterus annectens. The sequence goes on along the minus strand of NC_056727.1, from coordinate 336,067,978 downwards.
ACTTCACTTCTCCAGTCTACTATATTGCTCAAACCTTTCAATGTCCTTTTTGCTGTACTATGTTTCCTACCTGTACTAACAAATAAACTAACAAAAAAAAAAAAAAAAAACTTTTTATAACTTTTTAAAATGTATTACTATTTATGTTTTTCCCCTGTCAAATATTGTTTATTCTTCTGTATTTGATCTTAGTTTAATTCCCCTCTAAATAACTCGGCACACAATATTTTTTGTTTTTCTTTTTTCTTTCACAAATATTCAAATATTGTTATTATCTGTACTTGATAATAGCTTATTTTTTATATTAATATTGTATAATACGTTTTCTTTCTATGCTTGGAGCTTTTCTCACCGGGCCTCTACTGAAAATGGACATGTATCCAGTTAGACTAGCCTAGTCAACAAATGTAAATAAATAAATAAATAATAAATAAAGATTGTTAATCGTGAGGCAGGCTTCTTTAAAACATTCCAAACTGATACTATGGGATTCAAGAAAACAAATCTACAACACTGATAGCATCTAAACCATGGTAAAATTCATCTTTAATCTGACTTAAAAAGTACCATGAATCTCTAAAAATATACGGGCAGCTTTTTAAAAAATGTTTTAAGTGTCATCAATGTAGATGGCGAGCAGATGTGACTTTGATCCAGCTGCTACCACTACTGGTCACATGGGGGGATCACCAATGCTCCTATGGATTTTAGGGCTACCAAAAATGTCTGGAATTAATGGACAGTCAACCCTTACAAATATGCAAAGCTTATATTCAGTCTCACCCCAATCAAGTAAATCCTTTAAATCTTTTAAATATAAATCAATCTTATAGTAAGAAATATTGAACTTATTCCTAAAAACTCTTACATATTGCAAATTATTATTAAGTATGTTATAAATTCTAGCTGCATAATCAATACCATTCATTAGGACCATGCCACCACCTTTATATGGCTTCATAATTCTTACATTTCATGGTTTTACAAATTCCTTCATTAAATAGAGCTCATCTTTGTCCAGATTTGCCCCCAACTGGAAATCTATGTTGTTGCACCCATCTCCTTTAATCATTCTCATAACATTTTCAAATAATTGGAGTGATGGATATAGTGGTAGGTTATAACTACTAAGTCTGCAGTAATTAGTAACATTCTTGCTGTTAGTGGGCTGATTATGAAACAATATTATCTTGTTTTGACCACTCTTGCTTGGGTCATGGCTGAAACTGGTCTTTCGAGTAGTCTGCTTACCCAGAAAAATTAAATATTAACAAATAAATAAATGATGTGTTGTTATCTCAAGACAGATCCATACTACCCCTAAATCAATAAAAGAAGTGCAGAATCAAATACATGAAGGTCATCAAGGTCACACTAACTGTAAAGAATGAGATAAAATTAGTGTTATGGCTGAACATCAACCAAGACGTTATGTTAGTGTCAAAGATTCAGTTCTATAGTATGCTAAACCATCAGAGAGGTATGAACCCTTGATGCTGACACTATCGCCACAGAGTCATTTGGCAAAAGATAGCTGCTGACTTTTGCACCATTGAAGGCTTTAACTATTGTTGTTGACTGCTATTCTCCTGACATATAATTAATTTACACACCATTTACAACTAGCCAACAAATAATAGCCATATTCAAGATACTTCAAGGTATAGTCCACTTACAGAACTAGTCACCATCAATTGTACACAATTAATGTCCAGTGAACTCCTACAATTTGTGTCAGATTATTGTTTCACTCAGACTATGTGAAGCTGTCATTATTTACAGTCAAATGGGGAAGATGAGAGAGTGGTACAAACAGCCTAAAAGATATTAAGACAACCTGATCCATATGAAGCTCTAATGGCATATCAAGAAACTCCATACAATGCATCCCCCCTGGGGTAAGCTCTTCACAACTGATACTTGGAAGACAAATATGAACTAATGTACCAAGACCAGACTCAAAACTTAAGCCAAAGTTATTCTTTACCAAATAAGAAAGTATAACAAACAAAAAGTTAAAGTTTTTGTATAAAATGGTTTAGGACCAAGTTAGTCTGCATGAGCACTGCCCATCCTGTACCCTTGTAAGATGTCTGCTAATGTTAGATGAGGAGAAGAAGTGGGTCATAGGCAGAACAGTGGAGAAAAATGGTGAACCATGGTCCTTCATGGTGCAGACTAAATATGGCACAGTAGATTGATGTAATAGATGACACATCCTGGTCAGTGTTGACTTGACTGCAGTGTTCCAGAAAAGCAGTCTAATTAAGTAGCTCCAGGAATAACCAGACTGATGTCTAGAGACTCCATTACAACACTGATTACATATGTACCTCTGCTGAATATTTATGACAAGGCTGGAAAATTGAATTAAAAAAATCATAGTTACAAACTTGTCTAACTGCAGAATGCACTTAAACTGAAAGCCATTTAGCAGACATGAACTAGCCAAAGACAAATTTCTATGATCTTTGAGGAAGCACTTTTCCCCATTGTTACATGACCTCAGAGTTGAAATTTATAACTTGAGGGTGGATGGTGAGGTCTCTTTCCATATGTGGGAAATAAAGCTTTGTTTTATCATCAAAAGTATTTCCCAACATTTTTCCTAAAAAAAACATTTGGTTTATATGCACCTGATAGAGCACCATAAATTCATAATTTCTGATCAATGCAATTGAGTGTTCCTACTCCTGATCCAGTTGACTCTGTTTTGTCTATTGACTGTAAGTCTCAAACTTTTCCTTTCACAGGTTACCAGGTTGATTCTGACCTAGGTCTTAACAGTCCTTGTGTATTTTGCAGTGGAAGGCTAATACCTTTACCCATCTATCCATCCACAGCCTCTTTTTCCCAATTTTGCACATGGGCCGGGGTTCTGCTTCAGCAGTGACAATCATCTAGATCAGTGATTTTCAACCTTTTTCATCTCATGGCACACGTAAACCTATTACAAAAATCTCACGGCACACCAAAAAATAAATTAAAATTTTTGTCGATGTGACAAAAAAATAGGTATAATTTTGAGTGATTTAAGAAGTCGTTTCCTCTTGTTTTACTTGCTTTAACATTTAATAAGATATCTGAGCTTGACGTGTTTTGTGCAAGGTTGAAATATGAACAAGCATACTCTTAAGTCGTCTTCCAGGGTTTCCAGCTGCGATCTTGCTCTTTGTGCAAATCAAGCTTTTCCACAAATATGACATGAAGAAAGGAAGAAGTGTTTTTTAGCTCAAACATTTCTACTGCATTCTCTCTTCTGATTCTTTCTTCCCAAAGCATTAGTTTTTCTTTGAAAGCATTAATTTAATTGGTGGAAGTAAGAATATTTTTCATGCTCTCCTTGCATAATTTTATTAAGTGTGGTCAAAGATTGAAATAATTCAGCAAGAAATGCAACCTTATTGCACCAAAGCTCATCACTGAGAGAAAATATGCTGAAATCGTTGAGTTGTCAGAAAAGTTACAACTTCCTCCTTTAGTTCATGATACAACTCGACCACGAGATAATCACCTAACTTCTGTATGCTGCAGCAACTGCATGTGAGAAGCTTCCATTGAGAAACATAGTGCTGCACATAATCTTGAATTTAACGGCCTGCTTTTTATATAATAATTGACAATTGTGACAGTCTCATTAAGTACTTTTTTTCAGCTCAGCTACCAATGATATTGATGTTAGTACTTCTCTGTGGAGGAAAGAAGGAGTAAAAATAATTCTAGGATTCTTTCTTTGAGCCAGCGTAACAAATCCTTTTACACTTCCTGACATAAAGTGGGCACCATCCATACAAATACTGATGCAGAAATCCCAAGACAAGCTATGTTATGACAACTGAAGTAATTAACAACATCAAAAATATCTTGGCCCCTCATTGTTTCTGGGAGTGGATGACAGAATAAAACTGCTCTAAAATCTCTTCTTTATAAATAAATCTAATGAATGCTAGAAGCTGAGCTATGCCAGTCACATCAGTTGATTCTTCCAGCTGAATAGTAAACATATCTACTTCTTTAATGTGAGATATCATTTGCAACTCAACATCTTGGGACAAATCCTGAACCTATCGACAAATGGTGATATCTGACACTAATGTTTAAAGCCACCTTTTTGTGTTATTCACCAAACATGATATTTACAATTTTACAGCATGCTGGAAAAATTACAGATTCTGCAATTGTGTCAGATCTAATTTTTTTTAGCAACAATTTCTGCAATTGGATAACTTGCTTCTTGGGCTTTTTCTGATACCATTACAAATCTAGTCCATCTTTTTGCTTAATTACTGTTATCCATTACAAGTCTTCTAAAATATTCAACCGGCTTTTTGAATAAGTGAGAATGGTTAGTTTGCAAATGTATGTTTAATTTACTTGGAACCATAGCTTCCTTTGCTAATTTTTCAGCACAAATTATGCATGTGGGATGTGGTGGACTGTCTTCACTGGATATAAAGCCGAATGACAAATTATCTTTATTATAATGGCAAACAATCATTTTTAATTTAGCTTTAAAAGAACCAGTGCCAATTAAGGTTCTAGATGAGGTATCAGCTGCTGATGTGCTGGGGCTGGGCAAAGCAGCACTTGATGTACTTAAAATCTTTTCCTCTTGTTTTACTTGCATTTAATATTTAATGAGAAATCTGAGCTTGACGTTGTTTTAGAATGTGTTTTGTGTGAGGTTGAATTTTGGACAGGCATACTCTTAAGTCTTGTTCTAGGGATTCCAGCCACGACCTACTTTTATTCTTAATATTATTAATTGAAGAAAAGCTTGATTCATACAAATAAGACATAGAGAAAGGAAGAAGTGCTTCTATTGCTTTTTTGTAATATTGTGAAATTCACTTTTAAGAGATAACCAAAATGAAATAGCAACTGTTGTTGAATGTTTACGTTTTAATCCTCTGTCATTTCTTATCTCTGTTAGCTCATCCTCTTCTGTAATATTTAAATTTGCCAATTTGCCATACTTAAGACAAATGGATCTCTTGTCCAGTCCAAGGATGACATGTCAATTGAGGGAAAATATTTTTGAATATTTGTACTAAGTAAGCTTAAAGTCTGTAAAATTAGATCTATAAGATTTCCATCCAGTCTGCAGCTTTTTATTAGCTCAGACATTTCTACTGCCGTCTCTCTTCTGATTCTTTCTTCCCAAAGCACTAGTTTTTCACTGAAGGCATTAATTTTATCGGTAGAAGTAAGAATATTTTCTCGCTGTCCTTGCATACTTGCATTAAGTGTGTTCAAAGATTGAAATAAACCAGCAAGAAATGCAGCCTTATTGCACCAAAGCTCATCACTGAGAACATGTGCTGAGATTGTTGAGTTGTCAAAAAAGTTAGAACTTCCTCCTTTAGTTCATAAAATCATGGTAGAAATCGACCATGAGATAACCACCTAATGTCTGTATGCAGTAACAACTGCGTGTGAGAAGCTTCCATTGAGGAACATAGTGCTGTAAACAATCTCGAATTTAACGGCCTGCTTTTTATATACTTGACAATCATGACAGTCTCATCTAATACCTTTTTCAGCTCAGGTACCAAAACCTTTAACGCTAGTACTTCTCTGTGGAGGAAACAATGAATAAAAGTAATTCTGGGATAATTTTTTTGAGCCAGCATAACAAATCCTTTTACACTTCCTGACATAAAGCGGGCATCATCCATACAAATACTGATGCAGGAATCCAAAGACAAGCTATGACAACTGAAGTAAGTATCAACGACATCAGAAATATCTTGGCCCCTTGTTGTTTCTGGGATTGGTTTACAAAATAAAAACTGTTCAATAATCTCTTCTGTATAAATAAATCTGCTGAATGATAGAAGTTGAGCTTTGCTAGTCACATCAGTTGATTCATCCAGCTGAATAGCAAACATATCTACTTCTTTAATGTGAGATATCACTTGCAACTCAACATCTTAGAACAAATCCTGAATACGTCTACAAATGGTGTTATCTGACACTGGAATTTTTAACACCTCCTTTTCATGTTCTTCGCAAAACATGATATTTGCAATTTTACGGCATGCTGGTAAAATTACAGATTCTGCAATTGTGTGAGATTTCATTCATTTAACAACAATTTCTGCAATTGCATAACTTGCTTCTTGGGCTTTTTCTGATACTGTCTCAAATTTAGTCCATCTTTTTGCTTGATTAGTGTTATCCAGTGCAAGTCTTTTAAAATATTTAACCAGATTTTTGAACAAGTGAGAATGTTCAGTTTGCAAATGTCTTTTTAATTTACTTGGAACCATAGCTTCATTTGTTAATTTTTCACCACAAATTACACATGTGGGACATGGTGCATTGGCTTCACTGGATATAAAGTCAAATGACAAATAATCTTCATCGTAATAGGTTCATAGGTTCATAGATTCATGGGTGTGTACTAGGCTAATGGCCCTGGGGCCTTTACAAGCCTAGCCCATAGGATTACCCTAGCATCATGCCACTCGACCTTAGTTTCCAGTGCCTTTGTTGAGTAAAGCCACTTGAGTGATCCCTGGGGTGAATTTTCTATTTCCTATCCACTCATCAAGATTTCTGTTGAAGAGAGCCAGTGAGGTGCTCTGCTTGACATGTATGGGAAGTCTATTCCATAGCGTGGGCAGTCTCTGAGTTATAAACCTGTCCCTCCAGCATGTTCTGTTGATTGTGGTAATGAGGTTGAGGTCTCTGGAGTGTGTGGTGCAGAGGGATTGGGATTTCTTTAGCTGTAGCATTTCTAACAGAGCTGGATCAGACATAGCTTTATAAGTCAAGCAGAGATTGCCTCTAAGTAGATGATATGAGACAGAGAATAGTTGGAGTTTTTTTTAGTCTGTCCATATAGGACAAATGTTTAAGGCTGAGGATCCTCTTTGTGAGGTACTTTTGTGGCCTCTCCAGTTGTTGCAGGTGTTTAGTGATGTACATGCTAAATGGGGCATTGTATTCAATGACTGGCCTAATGAGGGGAGAGTAGAAGGAAACAATGACCTCTTTCTTCCTGGATGCAAAACCCTTAGTAATGAGATGTGCCACAGAAGGACTTTCTGACCACAGTGGCAATGTGATGGTCAAAAGAAAGGTTGCTGTCAACCAGTGTTCCCAGATCTGTTTTAACACCTTCTGTATTCATTGGACTACCATTAATGTGGTAATTCATGGGAAATGAGTTTTCCCAAAGGGGATGATGATACATTTTTTGGCATTGAGCTTAAGGCTATGGTTCTGACACCAATCATCGGTCTCAGTAAAACCTTTCTGTAGGATATCATCATTCAGGGAGTTAATAATAGCTCGCAACTTGCAATCATCTTCAAACTTTGTCAGTCAGAGTCCCTTCATGTTGGCCTGAACTTCAGAGAAGTAGATATCAAACAGGAGAAGACCCAGGGCTGATCCCTGTGGGACTCCACTTGTGACTGTTTGGCAGTATTACTTGGAGTCAGCTACTTTCACACTGTGGGTTCTACCTGTGTGCCAGTTTGCAACCCACCTGGTGATATAGGGTCTGATGCCTAGCTTAATGAAATTTTCTGTAATTCCTGAGTGGGGAATGTTGTCAAAGGCCTTGGCCAGATCAAGGTAGGCTGTATGAACCACTGCCTTCATCCACAGCTCTGGTGACTGACTCAAAGAAGTCAACCAAGTTGAGCTGGCATGATCTACCCTTCACATAACCAAACTGTGTGGGATGCAGAGTTTGGAGATTCCATATATCCTTGTTTATTAGGTCCATGATGATGCATTCCATAGCTTTGCAGATCCGACTTGTCAGGCTAATGAGGCAATAGTTCTCAGGGTCTGTAGTCACTCTTCCTTTGTGGAAAGGGGTGACTGTAGCAATGCGCCATTTGGTAGGGACAAAGCCTGAGGTGAGGCTGTGACTGAACTGGGCACACAGGTGAGGTGCCAGTTCACTCTGTAGTTCATGTAGACCACAGCCAGGGATATTGTCAGGTCCCATAGAAGCTGTATTTTTGGCCTTGGACAGTGCTGTTTTAACCTGTGCAGTAGTAATACTGGCTGCATGGCAATCTACTTGTATTGTGATTGGTCCTTTGGGGGGAGAGGGGTAAAGTTGGCACTGAATCTGTTGGCCAGTATATTGGCTATATCTGTTGGCTCGGTATAGGAGGTATCATTGTGCAGTAGCTCAGAGCAAATCTGGGTATTGCTGTGGAGATTCTTTACATATCTATAGAAGGCCTTGTGGTTTTCTTTACTATCTGCTGCAATTCTGTTTTCATAGCTAGCTTTAGAGGATTTGATGAGGGATCTCAACTTTTTGTTGAAGCTGATAAGGGAGTTTTTCCAGTCTTGGGACTTCACCTTATTCCACATCAGTTTCCTTCTTCTGTTGTAGACTTTGATTATGGCAGAGGACCACAAGATTGGCTTCCTTTTTTTGGAGGAGAGCATCTTTGTTCCATTGGGTATGGTGAGATCCATGCATTTGTGTACGTGTTCGTACAGTGCATCGGTGCATGATTCGGTGGTCATGCAACTAATCTCCATTTGCATGGGTGCCAGGAAATTAGCCACCTCTGTTTTTGGAGCCCATAGTTACCTTTGGAGAAGTTTTTCATGGTGGTTACCTTTGCGGGTTGGGTGGGAGGTATGTTGATTTCCAAGATCATTAGTTTGTGGTCGGATCTAACCAGGGATGAGTTGACTATTGGTGTAGAGCATTGTTCACCCATGTTAGTAATAACCAGGTCAAGGATGTTGCTATCTCTAGTGGGGATCAGAGCGAGCTGGTCCAGGGCATTGAAATTAATGAATTCCAGGAAACGTTAGGCAAGTGCATTGGTACATGAGTAGTTTTCCCAGTTAATGGAGCAGTAGTTGAAGTCACCCACTATGAGAGTGTTAGGCTGGACCCTAATATTCTCCAGGGTGATTAGGAACATAGAGTGTGAGTCTTGGGACATGGCTGGGGACCTGTAGCAGGCTATGACCTGAATTGCTGTCTTACCCAATGTTAGTTGCATCTGAAGTATCTCAGATGAGTTACGTTGGTTATTAGCCTGGAGGTGTGCGCATCTTTTATGAATATGGAAACACAATCACCTTTGGAGCTTCGGTCCATGTTCTGGGGCCGAAAGGTGTGGAATGAGTTATAGCCTGGCAGTGCAGGGGTGCTTTCTTCTGCCTTGAACCAGGTCTCTATTATGGCACAAATGCTGATGTTCTCCATTTTAAGGAGTGCTTCGAGTGAGTACATTTTGAGAGTTACACTTCTAGTGTTGAGCAGCATGACCCTCAGAATGCACAATAATTTTTAATTTAGCTTTAAAAGAACCAGTGCCAATTAAGGTTCTAGATGAGGTGTCGTCTGCTGATGTGCTGGGGCTGGGCAAACCAGCACTTGACGTAGTAACATCACTGTCTTCTAATTTTTGTTTTTTTTATTATAAACGTGTCCATTTTAAATTGAATGCTATTGAATAAAAATTAAAAAAAAAACATAAATTTAAAAAAATAATAAAAAAAACTCTTACCAGTCAAAACTAAACTGTTGAAATTAAATAAATCTTACACAATTTCAACCATTTCACCAATCATAAATTTCTAGGCATACAAACTCAAAACTTCCAATGCACAGTAAATCTTATCCCTGATAATGCTATGTTTTGTAAAGCTTTGTACTTGCATAAAACTAAAATGTCTCATTTCGTCTCTTATTTTTGGACCATTCCTCATAAAACTTGTATTTTTGTGTCAAATAATTGAGGATTGAAGTCACTAAATGCTACTAAATAATGACAGACATTTCAGTTTCAGACTTCATATCCTTCAGAAAATATAACATAAAATTTGTCATTCCAGCAATTTTCTAAGTTTATACATCCAATGTCACCCCTTTGGTTGGCTAGCATAGCACACATATGCACAAACACTCACACTTACAGCCAATTTAGAGTATACAGTTCATCTACTGCATGACTTTGGAATGTGAGAGGAAACCCATGTGAGCACAGGGAAAACATAAAGACTCCACAAAGAAAGTACCATGGTTGTGAATTGAACCTGAGACCTTTTTTGTGTGAGGTAACAAAACCGCCTACTGCACCACTGTGCTGCCCTCATTGACCTCAGTGACATTAGTTATGAACTGATCTACTAAAGGGGTCAGGTAACTGCAACGGTGTATTTCATAAAAGTTCATATGCAGTTGAACTGAGAATATTCATTGTTTTACTTTTCATAAGTTCAGTCTAGAGTACTGACTTTATATTGTAAAAACGTACTTGCATATCCTTTGTAATTTCAAAATTTGCAATTTTTCACATAAAGTGGGAGATGTAGTGAAATAAAATTAGAGCTGCTAAATGCTGGTATATATATTGCATATATGCAAATACTATCATTGTCCTTTTCATAGATTAATTGATTAATACTTGGCTAAAGACCACCAGAGTCTTTAGAAACCCAACCATGCAACCCAACAGAGTTTTTTTATAGATTCATAGGAGGTTTCTAGGCTAACAGCCCAAAACCCCTTACAAGTCTAGCCATAATTATCTTGAGTTGCCCCAATTGTCAGTGATTTGGTGAGCGAAGTTCACAGATGTAAGAGTCTATGGTAGTTAATACTGACTTCTTCTGTCCAGGAGGGATATAGGCACCACCCCAGGAGTGAATTTGTGGTTACTCATCCATTGGTTTAGCTTGCATTTGAAAAGGGTCAGAGAGGGGCTCTGTTTCTCATGAATTGGAAGCTTGTTCCAGAGAAGTGGCAGTCTCTGGGATATGTATCTATCTCTCCAGCATGACTTGTTCATGTCAGAGGCTAGGTTAAGATCCTTGACCTTCCTGCAGTTTGATTTACGAATGTGTAGCATTTTTATCAGGGCCATGTCAGAGACTGCCCTTTAAGCCAGGCACAGGTCATCCCTTAGCAACCTGTAGGAGATAGAATACAGTGACAGGGCTTTCACACTTTGTGTGAAATACTTGTTTTGTGTACCCTGTAATTTCTTGGTGAGAAACCTCTGTGGTCTCAACAGTTGTTACAGGTGTCTGCTGAGATGCTTTCAAGAGGAAGCATTGTACTCGATTATTGGTCTTATGAGGGCCGAGTATAATGGAATTATAACATCCTTAGATCTAGATGTGATGCCTTTACTTATAAGATGTGTCACATATGTCCATAAAAAGATTCCCTTACTACTGTGAATACGTGGTAGTCAAAGTTCAGATTGCTATCAACCTGAGTACCCAGAATACATACCACTGGATCTACACTTGGGGGGGAGTTGTCTATAATGTAATTAGCAGGGATGTCAGCTTTCCCAAAGGGAAGAATAATGCATTTTTTGCATTTAGCTTTAATCCGTGACTTTGGCATCAGTCATTTGTTTGCATTAACCCTATCTGCAGTACATTAACATAATTGGGGGACTCAATAACTGCTCCCAATTTGCAATCATCAGCTAACCTGGTCAGCCACAAGCCATCCATGTTTGCCTGGACTTCAGAGAAATAAATTCCATACAGTAATGAGCCCAGCACAGAACCCTATGTTACGCCTCTGGTGACTGCTCTTTTGCTACAGGTGAAGTCACCCACTTTGACAGTATGTGTCCAATTGGCTACCCATCTGGTAATGTAAGGACTAATTCCCAATTTGGAGAGTTTCTTTATAATACCTGAGTAGAGAATTGTGTCAAATGGCTTGGCTAGGTCAAGATAGGTGGTATGCACTGTCTTTCCCTCGTCCAGGACCTTGGCGACTTTCTTGAAGAAGTCAACCATATTTAACAGGCATGAGCAACCTTTAAAGGATCATTATTGACTTGGATCTAGAGTCTGGAGATTACTTATATCCTTGTTAATAAGGTCTATAATGATTCTTTCCATGGCCTTGCAGATGTGGCTAGTCAAGCTAATGGGCCTTTAATTCCCAGGGTTGGTTGATAGTCCCCCTTTGTGCAGAAGGATTACTGTTGCTATCCTTCATTCCACCGGAAGATAGCCAGTTCACAGGCTGTGGTTAAACAGAGAGTCAAGTTGGTCTCCTAGGTCATATTTTAAGTTGTTTAAAAGGCAACGTGGGTATTGTCTGGTCCCATTGATGCCATGTTTTTGGCTTTGGAGAGTGCAGAGACAACCTGCTCTCTTGAGATAACAGGCTGAGGAATGGTGGCAGGTATACTTTGGAGGAAGACTAAAGAAGACAGGGGGGTGAGGTTTTCTCAAAATTTATCAACTAGCAGGTTGGCTATTACCTCCAGTTGAGTATGGATGGTGCCATGCACAACCAGTTCAGTGCATAGCTGTGTATTCTCTTTTAGATTCCACACATGGTTAAAGAATGCCTTGTGATTATCCCTAGCTAGGGAGGCTATTTTTGCTTAGTAATTATCATTGGAGGACTTGACAAAATCTCTAATTTGTTTCTTTACGCTAGAGAGGGATTTCTTTCTCTGCTGAGCTAGTTCCCTCTTGTTCTTGGACATTTATTTTCTTTCTCTTGTTATATAACCTGTTTATACTAGGGGTCCACCAGGGCGGCTTATTTTTTCAGCAAGACCTGATTTTAATCTGGTCATGTACAACCGATTCTATACAACTGCTTAAGTGGTTATACAGGGCATTGGTGTACACCTCTGCATAGGAGTCTATGTTGTCTGCATTCGGGGGGGGGGGGGTTGAATCTTCTTATACCATCATTTAGTAGGAGGTAATTTGCCTTTGAAAAATTCTTAAGCATTTTTGAGCTTGATAGGTTATCTGGTTTTATAATTACATCAAACAAGGCTGATTTATGGTCCGATCTTACCAGGCAGGACATCACACAAGGGGGTTGCAATGCTCTCGCATGTTAGTAACTGCTATGTCCAGGATATTTGAGCCTCTTGTGGGTGTGGTGACTAGCTGTTCCAGAGCACTTGTGTTGACAAAGTCCAAGAACCTCTGAGCCAGCATGTTTTTGGGCATGTATGTTTCTCAGTCAATGGTAGGATAATTAAAATCACCCATGACTAAGGTGTTGGGTTGTATGAAAAGTGAGTCCAGTAAGTCCAGGTATGTGGTATACTTTTCCTGTTTTATGGTGGGGGACCTACAGCTTGCTATGATGTGGTAGGGGGCTTTGCCTGTAGTTAATTGGACATGGAGTAGCTCAAGAGAGACATACTGTTTGACACGTCTTGAAGTGTACTTACCCTTAATGAAGATGGCTATACCTCCTCCTTTGGTTCATTCACACTCAGTTGGTAGTCTGAATGTATGGAAGGCATTGTAGCCCTGCACAGCTGAGGTGCTTTCCATACTTTTGAGACATGTCTGAGTGATTGCACAGATGTCAGCATCTTCCAAAGGGCTGCCAAGGACTGCAGTTTCTTGTTTAGACTCCTAGCATTACGCAGCAGTACCTTAAGTTTATCTAAAGAGGATTTTATTATGTTGGGAAGGTGGTTATTTTGAAGCTGCCTAAAAAAGTTACAATAGGGGTGGCTACTGCCTTTGCCAATATCCAAAAGTCTAGAGGAGACAGGTGCAGACCATCTCTAGCAAAGCAGTGTGGCCTGTTGATCATGTCTTCCCAGGCTGACAGATATTGGGTCCCCTTGGACTAACACCAGAAGATAAGCCAGTTGTTAAAATCAATCAGTTTTTGTTTGTATTGTGGTATCATCTTGAAGAAGGAAGAATGTTGCTTAAGGCTAGGCTTATACCTGCCTGTGACACATAATCTGAGAGCTCAGTCATGTCTCTCTTCGTATAGTCTCAAGTCATTCACCCCACATAGGTTCATAGGTTCATAGGTGGGTACTAGGCTATCGGCCCAAGGGCTGAAGTAAACCTAGCCAACAAGGTTCCTTGGCTTCCGCTGCCCAAGAAAGTTATTTTCCTGTGTCCCTGTTGAGCAAAGCCACAGAAGTGATCCCCGGGGTGCATTTCCTATTTGCCATCCACTCATCAAGATTTTTCTTGAAGAGTGCTAATGAGGAATTTTGCTTGAAATAGATGGGTAGCTTGTTCCAGAGTATGGGAAGTCTCTGGGACAGGACTCTATCCATCCAGCATGTCCTGTTTATTATGATGACAAGGTTTAGGTTCCTAGAGCATGTAGCTTGGAGGGATTGGGATTTCTTTAGGTGTAGCATGTCCAACAGCTCTTGATTTGACATAGCTTTATATGTTAGGCAGAGATCACCTTGGAGTAGGCGATATGCTACAGAGTAAAGCTGGGGTTTTTTGAGACGGTCAGTGTAGGGCATCTGTTTGAGGCCGGTAATCCTCTTTGTAAGTTACTTCTGTGGCCTTTCCAGCCGCTGCAGATGTCTTGTGAGGTACAGTCCAAATGGTGCATTGTACTCTATAATGGGCCTAATGAGTGTCGAGTAGAGGGGAACAATGACCCCTTTTTTTCTGGATGAGAACCCATTTGTGATGAGGTGTGCCAGGATTTTCTGACTACTGTGGCGATGTGATTATTAAAGGAGAGACTACTGTCCACCTGGGTCCCAAGGCCTCTTATCGCACATTCAACATTAAGCAGACTGCCGCCTATGTGGTAGTTCATGGGTACAGAGTTTTTACCAAAGGGGATGACAATGCACTTTTTGGCATTGAGCTTGAGGCCATGGCTCTGACACCAGGCATCTGTCTCAGTGAGGCCCTTCTGTAGGATGTCCATATCATTTGGGTACTTGACTATGGCTCCTAGTTTGCAGTCATCTGTGAACTTCATTAGCCAAAGGCCTTCTCTGTTAGCCTGTACTTCAGAGAAGTAGATACCAAACAGGACAGGTCCCAGGACTGAACCCTGTGGTACTCCACTTGTCACTGGTTTGAAATCAGATTTGGACTCTGCAACTTTTACAGTGTGTGGGTTCTGTCAGTGAGCCAGTTGGCAACCCATCTTGTGATGTAGGGATTTATACCTAGTTTAGTAAGTTTAGCTATAATTCCTGAATGGGGGATGGTGTCAAAAGCCTTGGAGAGGTCAAGATAGGCTGTGTGAACCACCTTATCCTCATCTACAGCTTTGGTGACTGCCTCAAAGAAGTCAATTAGGTTCAAGAGGCATGATCTGCCTTTCACAAACCTAAACTGGGTGGGGTCCAGAATTTGGAGGTTACCAATGTCTTTGTTTATGAGTTCCATGATGATACGTTCCATGGCCTTACAGACCAGGCTCATCAGGCTAATAGGGCGATAGTTCCTGGGATCAGTGGTGGCTCCCCCTTTGTGTATTGGGATAACTGTTGCTGTGCATCATTTAGTGGGCACAAAGCCTGATGTGAGGCTATGAGTGAACATGGTGCTTAGGTGGGGAGCCATTTCATTCTGAAGTTCATGTAAAACGCAGCCTGGCATGTTGTCCTGTCCCATGGATGCTGTGTTTTTGGCTTTAGAGAGTGCAGCTTTTACCTGCATAGTTGTGATTACAGGGACTCTGCATTCTTCCTGTATAGATATGGGCCCTTTAGGGGGTGAAAGGGGGATAAAGTTGGCACTGAACCTATCTGCCAGGATGTTGACAATATCAGATGATTCTGTAATTTTCATGCCGTTGTGCTGTAACTCAGAGCAGATCTGGGTGTTGCCATTGAGATTCTTAACATAGCTACAGAATGCTTTGTGGTTGTTCCTAGAATCAGTGGTGATTTTGTTTTTGTAGCTATCTTTGGAGGATCTTATAAGGGATCTTAACTTTTAACTGAGGCTGACCTGGGAGCTCCTCCACTCATGGGATGTTACTCTCTTTTGCAACAGTTTCTTCCTTCTGTTGTAGAGTTTGTTTATGGCAGGGAACCACCAGATTGGCTTAATGTTTTTGGAGGATAGCGTCTTGGTTCTGTTTGGGATAGCACGATCCATGCACTCATGTAAGTGCTTATAGAGTGCATCTTTGTAGGATACATGAAGTTCACCACTTCTGTTTTAAGAAGCATGAAGTTGGCTTTGGATACATTTTTTCCCGTGGTTTCCTTAATGGGGGTTGGGGGAGAGGGATGTGGATATCTAGGGTGATTAGCTTATGGTCGATTCTGACCAATGAGGTATGGTCGGATCTGACCAATGAGGAGTTGACTTCAGGTGTGGAACACCAGTCACTCATGTTGGTAATGACTAGGTCTAGGATATTGTTGCCCCTGATGGGAGTGTAGATAAGTTGATCCAGGGCATTGGAATTTATGAATGGAATATAATGGAATCATACCAGTACTTGTGGTTGAGTGACCTGAGTGCTTGAGTGACTTGACAGATCCTGGCACCTGACAGGCAACTAAAACTATAACCTGCTCCTTATCCAGCATGGTGAGGGGAACATCTGTGTGTCTCACAGTGGAGTCATCTATGACCAATACTTTAGGTTTTGTGGTGTTACACCTTATGGGATTATTTGTTGAGACATTGGTGTGAGTGTGTGTGTGTGTGTGTGTGTGTGTGTGTGTGTGTGTGTGTGTGTGTGTGTGTGTGTGTGTGTGTGTGTGTGTGTGTGTTTGTGTGTTATTATATGTTATGGCTGCTTTTTTTTTTTTTGCATGGTTAAGTGCTAAGTGGTTTCCATTTGGGAGGCCTCTGATCTTTTGTTAAGTTAATATCTCCACATATGTGGGTTTTTGTGTCATGTCCTTATTTAGTGTGGGAAGTGTGTATGTGCTGACAACCTGTTTGGCATTTGATTTGTCATTATATGAGAGTCTTGCCTCCAGCTTCATAATGTAGCTACATCCCTTACATAAAGTATTTGTTTGTTTCAGGAGTAAGTGGTTGTCAGTATACATGAGAACATTGCTACATTGCCGCAGGATGACCATGTTTATTAGGCTGGTGAGAGAGATGATGGAAAACGGCTTGCCCATAATAACAGGCTCTTTACTGTATACTTTATTAGGGAAGGGAATGGGTTAATTTGGCAGGAATGTACTGGTACCTCCGAAACTACAAGAGGGACCTATACTTTGTGTAGGCTAATAGTTCCTTGGATGCCTCTATGGTGGGATATGTTAGTAAAGAGGTAGCTAAGGCTTGTGTGGGGAGTATGTTAGTTGGAGATTAATTTACTTACTGCTGAATTCTGTCCATCAGAGACAAGGGGGACAGGCCGGGGGTGAATTTGCAATTTCCCATCCAATAATCAAGGTTTCTTTTGAACATTATAACCGAAATAGTGGTGCAGTAGTGCTCAAAAAACACAAGTAAATCCAGAAAAAAGCACTACAGTTGCGAGTCCACAAGACAGTTTATTCCAAATATAAAACACAAGTAAAATGTAGCGCTTTCATCAATGCCAGTTGACTTCATCAGAATAAACCAATAACCATGAAAAAATATTTAAGTAGCATAAGCTTGGCAATGATTGACTGTTACACCTCACAAATGTAAAACTTATTTTAAAAAGGCATTTACAGAATTTTCAAACAATACAAAAATAAGAATGCTTTAAAAAACAAAATCTCTTGCTTAATTTGAGCAGTTTGCCACAAGAAAGCAATACATTAATTTAAATTTGCAATACAGAAACAGATATTCAAATACTTTTGTGTTGTTTATATTGCATAATCACATTTAAACCTGTGAAGGACAGTTAAACATGTCCTGCCTTTTCTTTCAGAATAGGTAATATAATCAAATGGTCATTCAACCCTTTTGGAATTTATTACAATACAGAAATTGTTAATGCATTTACCACTATGTTTGATAAGTGGGGACTTTAACTTCTTACTAAGAGTGTGTTTTATTATGAACAAATGGAAGAAAGGTTGCACAAGGAAGTTGATAACCTTAATGAAATGATTTTTAATGGCTTGCTATTTTCACAGTATGAAGGGTTTTACAACAAGGTGATTAGTAGGGTGGATAAGAAATGTGATAACATACTTAACAAGAAAGTAAAAAAATTGGATAGAGATTGTAAGCAGTATAAATACTGTAAGGTGTACCCTATGGATAAGCTTGTTTTTAGTGACAACGATAACGTGGACTGTTTCTTTACCACATCAAATGGGGAAGGTGATTTAGACCATGCGGATTTAGAACTAACAGGAGAAGAAAAAAAATTTGTAGAGGGAGAAGGTAGCAGCAGGTTGGACTATCAGGATTTTCCCCTTCCAAGACGCTCAGAAAGAATAGCGAGTCGGAAACAAGTGAATTATCAAACCTACAGCAAGGTAGCACAGCAATACAGGGGTCACACCAGATGGTAGGACATTCAGCTCCAGTTACACAAGTTAGTAATGTTCAGCACACCTTAAACGGTTTTCACATATAAAACTATACAGACAGGGTTGTTTCACAACAATATTTTTCCCTGTTTTCGAAGGGATTTAAATTTATACCTATGAAAATCCCGGATATAGCTGGTATGTTGGTTGATGTACAATTATATTTGAGAAAATTAAATTTAAAATTAATGAATTCCAACAAAGAAGAGTGTGACACAACTAATTTTCCTTTATCAACTTTGAGGAAAAATTAGTGTATATAACCCCCCCCCCCCCACACACACACACACACACACACACACACACACTCTCATTAGTACATTTGAAAGAGTTATTAAGGAAGATATCTATAAAATATGGGGTAACCAGAGAAAAATATTCTCTAACCTTAGTGTAGATGAGAGGAGTTTGCTATATAACTTAAGGGAGGATAAAAGTATATGTGTCATGACACCCAAAAAGGGTGGTGGAATTGTATTATATAATTGTGATGACTATACAAATATTATGCAAACTATTTGATTCAATGCTGAAAAATATTCCACATGATCTAGGGATGAAATACACATTTCCTGTCAGAGAATAGACAGTTTTTTATATGAGTATGTGATGGACCAGAGGATTTCTATGGCAGATTATGACTTTCTTTTGAATTTATATCCCAAGGTTCCTGTTATCTTTGGTATACCGAAAGTACATAAAAACATAGAAAATCCACCTTTTAGGCCCATTGTGGCAGCGGCTGGTTCAAAAACACATAATTTAGCTGTATATGTGGATAGAAAAATAAAACATGTGGTTGAGCAATTTCCACACTTGGTCAAAGATTCCTGGGACTTTCTAGGACAATTAAAAAGTGATTTTTGGTGTGCTGATTCTTACCTTTTGACCATTGATGTAGCAGATTTGTTTTCCTGTATTCCCAAGCAAGAAGGATTAAACTTTTTTTGAAGATGTTCTGTGGACATCTTCGAATTTAAACCCTGATGAAATTGGTTTAATATGTGAACTCATGGGAATAATTTTGGAAAACAACTACATATATTTTGAAGGTGAATATTTCCAGCAGGTCAAGGGTGTAGCAATGGGGGCAACTTGTGCTCCAACTTATGCTAACTTGGTTTTGCTGGGCTGACAAAGAGAGCATGTTTTCAAAAGTGAATTTTTTCCCAAGGTTGTATTTTACTGTAGGTTTTTGGATGATATTTTTATTTTGCGGAATAGAACTTCTGAATCCATTCCACTATTCATCCAATACCTAAATCAAACTACCAATTTTTTTAAAATTCACATTTAACTTTCATAAGCAGGAGATCCATTATTTAGACACTAAAATAATCAAGGACCATGAAAAGTTTGTATCCAAGGTCTATCGTAAAAAAACCTTTTGTAATAGTTATTTACATTTTGATAGTCACCACCCAATGTCACAAAAAGAAAAGCATCATTAAGGGACAAGCCATCAGGGCTAGAATGACATCTTTAAAACAGGATGTCATTCAAGAATTTATTTGTTTGAAAAATATGTTTCTTGAGAGGGGGTACCCCGGTGGCTTTATTGATGTATTTTTTTCTGGTGTGTTAAGTGACTGGGGTACAAAATATATTCCCTTTTTAGGTAGAGGTTTGAACAGGATGGATAACGCACCACTGTAACTGTGAGCAAAGCTGATTTTCAACAAGCATGCATTGTTCAATATAGCCCCCTATACCATCAAGTGAAGGAAACGCTTTATAAAAACTGGAGCATCTTTAAAACTAATACTAAAATCTTTCAAGTTTTAGGTGAGAAGCCTATATTTACAACTAAGATTGGCCCTAATTTAAAAGTAATTCTGGAAAATAAAAATAAAAACAAAAACCAAGGTGAACATTTTAAGTTAAATGGCCGCAGACCCTGTGGTAGGTGTGCCTATTGTTTCTACATATTGCAAGACAATTCTATATCCTTGGACAATAAGAATAAGAATACAGTTTACTTAAGAAGGGGTAATTGTTATTCAAGTAA
The DNA here is from genome assembly GCF_019279795.1 of Protopterus annectens. Taxonomy (NCBI): domain Eukaryota; kingdom Metazoa; phylum Chordata; order Ceratodontiformes; family Protopteridae; genus Protopterus; species Protopterus annectens. The sequence goes on along the minus strand of NC_056727.1, from coordinate 336,047,779 downwards.
ACTGGTATACATTGCAAAGTGTAATTCCTGTATATCCTTCTACATTGGGAAGACAGAAAGGTTATTTAAAACTAGAATATATGAACATCTAAATGATATAAAGAATAAAAAGGAAACAAATTTCTTGTATAAGCATAGTACCCAATGTGTGGATTACAGTGGTTTTAAATTTGTCATATTAGATCTAGTAAATATTGATGTGAGGGGTGGAGATTGGCAAAATGTCATAAATAAGAAAGAACTTTTATGACCATTAAGATTAGCAGCAAACTCCCCCCCAGGGTTGAATGACCATTTGACTATATTACCTATTCTGAAAGAAAAGGCAGGACATATTTAAATGTCCTTCACAGGTTTAAATGTGACTATGTAATATAAACAATATAAAAGTATTTGAATATCTGTTTCTGTATTGCAAATTTAAATTAATGTAATGCTTTCTTGTGGCAAACTGCTCAAATTAAGCAAGAGATTTTGTTTTTTAAAGCATTCATATTTTTGTATTGTTTGAAAATTTTGTAAATGTCTTTTTAAAATAAGTTTTAAATTTGTGAGATGTAACAGCCAATCATTGCCAAGCTTATACTATTTAAATATTTTTTTCATGGTTATTGTTTTATTCTGATGAAGTCAACTGGCACTGACGAAAGCATTAAATTTTACTTGTGTTTTATATTTGAAATAAACTGTCTTGTGGACTCGCATCTGTAGTGCTTTTTTCTGGATTTATTTCCTTTGAACATTGCCAGGGATGATCTCCACTTCACATTGATGGGAAGCTTATTCCATGCAAAGGGAGGATCCTTTGAGACACATATCACTCCCTCCAGCAGGTTGTCTTTATGTTGCAGACAAAGTTCAGGTGCTTGGATCTAGTGTTTCTGGTGTTGTTTGTCTTGCAGATGTGCAAGAGATCCAGTAGAGATGGATCCACACCTTATATGCCTGATGGAGACTGAGTGCAGAGGTAGGACCTTAAGGCGATCAGTGTAGGATGGGGTATTCATACCCTGGATTCTCATGCTGATGAGTCTTTGAAGGCATTCCAAATGATGTAAGTGTCTGACTAGGTACATGCCCAAGGGGGCATTGTACTCAAAGATGTGTCTAATAAGAGCTGAGTAGAGTGGTACTATTACTTCCTTGGGCCTGGACGCTATAATCTTACTTATGAACTGAGACACATAGAATGATTTTCTCACTATCTTGTCTACATGTTGGTCGAATGCCAGATTACTGTCTAAATATGTTCCTAGATCCATAACTATCGGGTTAAATCTTAGTGGTATTTTATTGATGAAGTAATTAGCTTGGGTGGATGATTTCCCAAAGGGCACTATAACGCATTACTTTACATTGTGTTTTAATCTGTAGATTCATGCCAGTCATTTGTTTGGGCTAGATCCTCTTGTAGGATGTTGGTTTTGTGGGTGAAATCAACGCCATCTCCCAACTTACATTCATCTGCAAACTTTGTGAGCCAGAGGCCTTTGACATTAGCCTCGACTTCCTAGAGGTGGATGCCAGACTGGAGCATGTCCATCACAGAGTCCTGAGGTACTCCTCTGGCGATCGGTCTCTTGGAGGCAGTCTCACCAATCCTGACTTCTTGTGTCCTCTCTGTGATTCAGCTGGCAATCCAGTGAGTTATGTAGGGATTTGTACCTAGTTCTGAGAGTTTGTCAACAATACCTGAGTGGGGTATTGTATCAAACCCCTTGGCCAGGTCAAGGAAGGTGATATGCACCATTTTCCCCTCATACATAGCCATGGTGACTCTGTCAAAGAAGTCTACCTGATTAAGTAATCAAGAACTTCCCTTAACAAAGCCTAACTTGGATGGTTCCAGTGTTTATATGTTGCCAATGTCCTTTTTATCAGTTCCATGGTAATTCATTCCATGGTTTTGCATATTAGACTTATCAGACTGATGGGTCTTTTGTTCCTGGGATTAGTTGAAGGTTCACCCTTATGAACAGGGATAACCATTGCAGCACTCCATTCACTTGGCATGTAACCTGTTTTGAGGCTCTAGATGAAGAGAGCCTCAAGTGGTCCTGCTAGGTCATGTTTTAGGCTATTTAGGAGGCAACTAGGGATATTGTTGAGGACCATTGAAGCAGTGTTTCTGGCCTTAGCTAGCACTTCCAGGACCTGCTCACTGTTAATATTTGGGGAGGGGGATATGCTAGAAGGGATTTCACAGGGAGTAGTAGGGGAGTGGGAGATGAAGTTACAGATAGCTTTATCACCCAGTAGATTTGCTATGTCACACTGGTCAGTGAAGGTTGTGCCATATACCACCAGTTCTGCACACTGCTGAGTGTCACATTTTAAGATTCCTGAAATAGCTGAAGCTTGTGAATGTCTTTAGCCTGGCAGGCTATCCTGACCTCATAATTGGACTTGTTGGACTTTATTAAACCTTTTAGTTTCTTGTTTAATTGAACCAGAAAGCTCTTGTTTCTATGAGAGTTGTTTTATCTGAATTTGGCCATGACTTTTTTCTTTTGTTATATAACCTGCTAAGGTAAAGATTCCACCAGCATGGTTTGTTGTTCTTGTGAAATCTGGGCTTACGTCTGGTAGGTATGTCAGTCACAATGCAGCCATTTTCATGTTTGTACAGGGCTTCTGTAAGGAATTGTGCATACATAGCTGTGTTCTCAGGGTTCTGGGGAGCTGTGAATTTTCACAAACTATCGCTTAATAGGATGTAGTTTATTTTAGTATAATTACTAACTTTTATGAGTTTAGTTGGGCTTTCCAGGTTGATTTTTATTTCAGGAGAGACAGCTTTCTGGTCCAACTTCATCAATTAGGACATAATGTTGGTGAATGCTAGGTCCAGAATGTGTGATCTTCTGGTAGGAGAGTGCACTAGCTGGTCCAGGGTGTTTGCGTGCATAAAGTCCAAGAAGCATAGTGCCTGTGAGTTATAGGCAGTGCACTTTTCCCAGTCTATGGAGGCACAGTTAAAGTCTCCACTGTATAGGGAATTTGGTTGACTGGTGCCTCTAGTAGATCTAGGTAACAGTAGTGAGCTTCCTGGGTCATAGGTTCATAGGTTCATAGGTAGATACTAGGCTATCTGCCCTAGGGCATTTATAAGCCTAGCCAGAGGATATTTGGCTTCCGCCTCCCTATTAGATTAGCCTACTGTGCCTCTGTAAAGTAGGTCACAGAAGGTACCCTTTTAAGATTAGTTTACTGTGCCTCTGTCTAGCAGGGACACAGGAGAGATCCCAGGGGTGAATTTGTGATTTCCCATCCACGCGTCCAAATTTCGCTTTTGACCCATAGCTGGCCAGTCCATGGTAGGAAACCTTGTCTATAGAGGCTTGGATATGGATGAACTGCAGGGCATTATCCTGTTTAACCAACCTAGAATTGCATTTGCTGCTAACATAGGTTGAGGCAGCTCCACCTTTAGCCCCTGTCTGTGCTGTTGTTAGTCTACATGTGTGCAAGGCACTGTAGCCTTCCAGTGCTGGAGTACTTTCTGTGGCTTTAAACCATGTTGTGTTAACAACACAGATGTCTGCATTCTCCAGAGTGAGGAAAGCTTTTAGGGTATGGAGTTTCTTATTTATGCTCCTAGCATTGAGCAGTAAGACATTAAGGTTGCTATGTTGTTAGTTTTGTCATTTTGACATTGCCTAAAAAAAAGGCTGTAAGGGATGGATAAAGTTTTAACCAATATCCAAAAGTCCATGGGGTACAGCTGCAGACCATCCATGGCAAAGCAAAGTGGTCTGTTAACCATGTAGTCCCGTGCTGATAGATACTGGATTACCCTGGAGTGACACCAGAAACTAAGCCAATTATTAAAATAAATAATTTTGTGTTCATACTATGGCATCATCCTCAGTAAAGGAAGAGTGCTGCTCAATGTAAGGCACATACCTGTCTATAACACATATTCAGAGAAATCCATAATGTCTCTTTTCATATAGTCCTCTGATGTATGCCTCAGGATACTTACACCCACAAAGACTATAATAGAATCATATCGGTACCTGTGGTGCAGTGATATGAGTGAGTGTGTGATACTGTGGATCCTTGCACCAGACAGGCAATCAACAATTACCTTCTCCTTGTCCGGCCTGGTGAGAGGAGTATCTGTATGTCATAGAATAGAATCAGACCTCCCAACCATCCCGAATTACTCGGTTTTTACCGAGTTTTGGGGTCTAAATGAAGGGGTGCCACGATTCCTGAGTGGCACCCCTTCATTTCCGATTTTTTTGCTTTTATTTTTTTATTTTTTTAATTTTCGCGCTGTCGGAGCTGACGTCATCACGTTCGTGATGACGCCAGCGCCGTCAGCACTACCAGCCAGTCGGAACTGAGCTCAAGGAGCTCACGTCATCATTTCCGGCTGGCTGCGAGGAGTGCGACGAACAGTAGATGCTAAAAGAATCAGGCGGGAAGTGGGAACTGTTTAAAATCAAATCTAATTGCGTCCTGAGTTCTGCGTGTAAATTAAAAGTGCCTTGTGGTTAACGTGGCCAGTTCGTTTTTGGTACAAAGGAGGACAGCCTTTATTGTAAGCTACAGGTAGCTTGACTTTTTGTTCGTAACTGTTTCTGCCAGAAGAATTACTGGCTTTGCTTTAGCCAAGGGGGTTTGCTGTGATGCTGCTGCCGTGCCGTACTCTGTAGCGACTAAGCGACTTAATGGAGGATCTTCTGCTGCCGACCGACCGTACCCTGTAGCAACTTAATGGATCGTCTGTCTGCTGCTATTTTGGAAATGACTTGGGGATTGGATATGGAATGGATTAGGTAAGGAACAAAATGTGAGTGTGTGTGTGACAAGTTTCCACATTGTGGTTGGAGGAAAATGTATTTGAGCACTTTGGGCGATGGTATTTGGTAGGGTTTGTCAGTTTTGAGAATGGTAGCTTGGCAGCTCCAACTTCTGCTCAGTGCTCACTGTTTCTTTATTTTTCCATCTACATGTTTATGTATGTAATGTATAAGTAGTGTGTGCTTTGCTGTCCATTCCTATTTTTAAAGTCAAGCCACGCAGTGTCATGTTCGGAACAGTTGGTTATTTGTCCCTCGGAAGTGGGTGTTGCATTATCTTGTTTTAACCTATTGGAGCTCAGTAGCCATGTGGATTAGCACACAGTTTTTCTACGTATTTGAAGGTTTTTCTATGTATTTGAAGTCCCATTTTAAAACGCACAGTTTGATCTCTTAGATGAGTTTGTGTTGCATAGTTACTGCTGTTAAAGTTTAGTACCATATTCCAGTATAATTGCAATGCAGTGACAGTTCAAAACAAAATTCTAGGGTGGTGTTCTATGGCACGCAGCTCTTATTTCATCTTTCATGGGCTATTTATTGTGTAATTTTGTGTTCTGGTTAGGAATTGCAGTAAAGTAATCTTTCACTGTGTAGGAGTGATGCTTCCAAGGTGTCTCACCTGCTTTGTCTAATTTTTCACTTGCTTTATCTAAAACATTTTTGTAGGGTTTGATGCTGACTTGCATAAGGGAAATTTGTAGGTGGCAGTTGGCTCTGGGACAAACATCAGTTATGTTTCTGTGCTTTGTGAATGCAGTTTGTGTCAGATCATCAGATGTATTCCTGCATCTTCAAGCTTTCCCTCTTTCTTTCAGGTTATTTTTGGCTCTTTAAAATCCCCAAAACTTGACTGTCTAGTATTTTTTTCATTTGAATTTTCACTTCATATTCTTACTTAAATAAATGTAGGGAGCAGAATGCATTACTAGCATTAAGTCCCTCACACAGATGTTATTGTATAATAAACAGGGTAATCCAATGGGCTAGGCTTGTAAAGGCTCCAGAGCATTAACCTAGTACACACCTATGAATACAGAAATGCTGCCATTTTCGTTATGCTGCAATTGCATTGGAAAGGGTGTGTGTGTTTTATTTTGTCATTGCTTGTGTCCTCCGTATAATCCACAATATAGTTCCTCATAAAATCTGTGGTTTTCTGGATTTCAGAATTCTCTAAATAATGGCAGGCAATGGCATTTGCATTTCAGACTTCATATTCTGCAGAAAATAAATGGCAACATCAGACCTTTTATTCTAGCAATTTTATAAGGTTATAAAATCAGTATTTGAAAATTGTCCCTATTTTTGGGGCTGTATTCCCCCATTATTGGCTTTGGACAGTTTTTTTGTGCTAACTTAGAGGTTGAGAGCTATGGTGAGAAGTGAGAACTGAATTCACTAAATGATAGCCATTTAAGTTTGTCTTTGATTTGGCATAGTGGTATGTTGCTCTGACTGTAGTGCACAGGGCTGAGACTGCTTTCATTGTGAGACATTATTGCTTTGTTTAGCAGATGTATATTGGTGTTTGTTCATTGTGCTATAAAATATAAAATAAAATCCAAATAATCATTGCAGAAGTAAAGCAGTATGCATATTAGTGTTTATGGTAAATGGGGTGAAATAGCCAGGTAATGGGACATTGGAATGGCTGCAGGGGGACTCTGGTACCATATTTTGGTTGTTTGTTCATCGGTTTGCGTTTGAAATTTGGTATCCCATGATTCCATTGGAGTGGGCGGGGTTACATAATTACATATGCAAATTTTATGTTAATAAGCGTACAGATTTGTACCTATTTTTCATGGGCCTTGTCCAGATTTTTGATGTTTCCAGGTTGAGAGGTATGAATAGAATACCCTATGACAAGAGTACTAGGTAAAGTGTCTGCTTGCCTTATGGGCTTATGTTTTTGGGAGATCATTTGGTGTAGGCTTATATTTTGTGTTAGGTATTGCTTTTGATGTGTGCTTTAGTGATTGCTGAGGGTAGGTTTTGCAGTTCAATGGCTTAGGAGGTCTTTGAAGCTAGGTTTCTTTTAAGTGCTTCAGTGTAAGAAGGTCTATGTGTGTGTGTGTGTGTGTGTGTGTGTGTGTGTGTGTGTGTGTGTGTGTGTGTGTGTGTGTGTGTGTGTGTGTGTGTGTGTGTGTGTGTGTGTGTATGGTGAGCAGTATGTGTGAAGGATGTAGTCTGTGTGTTTTTGAAAACTTTGTTTGTAAGCAAGATTTTTGCCTCCAAGGAAGTTATGTGTGTACACCTTTCGCATACTGTGTTAGTTTCTTTAAGGATTAAATGGTTATCTGAGTGCATGAGAGCATTGCTACATTGTCTCAGGATGCTCATATCTACCAAGCTGGTCAATATTAGAAGTTCAAAATCTGAAAAGAGCGAATGCTCTTTGATCGAGCTGTAAATATTGAATGTACTAAATAGCAAAGACATGGAACAGCGATTTTTTTTCCCAGGGGAAAAATTGCTGCTCCGCAAAAAAAAAAAAAAAATGCAAACACAACATAAAGCGGGGGGGGGGGCTTTGCACCCCCCCTACTTAAATATATCAACTCAGAGATTGCACCACAGTGAAGAAAATGGCAAACTCCCAAAATGTCTCAGTGATTTTGTTCCCTGGGAAAAAAAATTGCTGTTCCGTGTCTCCATTATTTAGTTTGTTCGATATTTATAGCTCGATCAAAGACCGTTCACTCTTTTAACCATTCGAGCTTCTGATATAGACCCGGCCACAGAGACATTACGAAATTGAAAATCCATATTCTGAGGACCTGTATTAGGATTGGGCTGTTATGTTTGAGGGTCTTTGTTTTACAGAGGTCACCTGAGTGCTGTCTAGGGAGAAGGCTAGATGTTAGATAATGCTATGATCTTAGTGATGTATGGCACTATCTTGCTACTCTACGCTTAGCTCCATGCAAATCCATCTTATGTTACAGGTTAAAGTCATAAGTACTAGCTTTATAAGTTTGCTGTTATACAGGGAACTGCTAACCACCACTAAAAGTGAACAGCTCCACAAAAACATACCTAATTTATAGCAGACAGAAAAAGTCTGATGAACAGCTGGACAGCAATCTTACCACTGGCTTTTGCCCCACAGGAATAAATAAGCTGAACACAGCTCTCACCCAGTGAAACTGTGCAGACCCAATGGCTCCAAGGCATAGGAAGCCAATAAATAAATAAACAGATAAATAAATAAATATCTCTATATCTCCATCTCTCTCTCTCTGTATACATATACATATATATATATATATATATATATATATATATATATATATATATATATATATATATATATATATATACGGATCTACCTGACTTGGTCGACAGTTCATATGGTCGAAAGTTTATTTGGTCAACAGTTCATTTGATCGACAAGCATTTAAGGTGGGGGGCTTCACCCCCCACACCCCCCGATATGGGGGGCACCCCCCTAACTATATATATCAACTCCAGGGTTGCACAACATTGGGGAAGGGGGCAAATCTGCTTGTCGACCAAATGAACTGTCAACCAAATGACTGTCGACCATATGAACTGTCGACCAAGTCAGGTAGATCCATATATATATATATATATATATATATATATATATATATATATATATATATATATATATATATATATATAAATAAATAAAGCACTGTAGATCATAATTCTTTCATTTTGGGTCAGTCAGACACAGATGCTGAATCAGTACAACTGTGATGCTTGGGAGATGAGGGCTATGATGCCTTCATAATTGGTTGAGGTAAGTTAGCTAATTATCCTACACAGTGATTTATGACCAATTATTTAATATATAACCATGTTCAGAGTTGTCCTACCACCAAATATAGCCCCACCCATACCAGTTAGCCCTGCCTATTCAGGTGTTCCTTGCAACTCTGTCTTACTTCATTGTTAAAGAACTTTAGGCGTGTGTGGATTTGTATAAGCATGGCATTTGTGATGTCTAGTATTTTTATTTTATTTTTTTTTATTTTATTTTTATTTTACATTTGTTGACCGGGCTAGTCCAGCTGGATATATGTCCATTTTCAGCACAGGCCTGAGGAGAAAAGCTCCTCAAAAACACAGTAAAATTAATATAAAATAACAGTTTTCAACAGATACAGGTACAATACATATTTAAGCAATTTTACACATGACAGATTTTACAGATGTGGGTACATTAAATATAAGCAAATATTTTCACTTCAAAACAAGTCTGCTTACAGAATCGTATTACTTATAACATTTGTTAGTTATAGGGAGATATTGATGAAGACATTTTAGTAATATATTGGGCCCATTTTTTTATGGTTTTCAATAGGCAATTAGTATATACAGTTGATGTGACGGGTGTCTTTTTGAAAAAAAGGTTTAATTAGTCTGGGTTCACACAGGGACATAACCAATGGGATTTAAGGTAGGTTTTCAGCTTGCTTTTAAATTGTGTTAGTGAGGAAAGGGAGGTCAGGTCACTGGGGAGAGAGTTCCAGGTTTTACCCACGGTATTAGAGAACAAAGAGTCACCAGCCATATTGTTGGTTTTACCTATTTGTACTAATATTTTATTAGATGAGCATAGGATCTTAAGGTTGTTGTAGGGGGGTCATAAGGTTGGTAAGAACTGGAGTATTAGTAGGCTGATACAGGCAACAGTTAATTGGTTAAACAGAAGTAAATCTGGCAACTCTAGCCATCCTAGTTGTTCATAATTAGTACAGTGATGGGTACTGAATGTAGGAGCCTGTTGCAAATCTGGTAATATTATTGTAGGAGACAGCCAGCTTGTTCAAGTTGTTTTTGAGAGGTTAGTATATAGTATATATATATATATATATATATATATATATATATATATATATGTGGATCCCTATCACATGGTCGACAGGCCATATGATCGACACTCATTTGGTCGACAGTTCATTTGGTCGACAAGCACACCCCCCCTAACTATATATATCAACTCCAGGGTCGCACAACATTGGGGAGGGGGGCAAATCTGCCTGTCAAACAAATGAATTATCGACCAAATGAAAGTCGATCAAATGGCTTGTCGACCATCTCAGGTAGACCCATACATACATATATATATATATATATATATATATATATATATATATATATATATATATATATATATGTGTGTGTGTGTGTGTGTAGGGGAGTTGTAGAGGAGGGTGGAGATTAAGTGGATGCGGGAAATAGTAGCCCTTGCTAGTGGGGTGAGAAAGGATTTGATTCTATAGAGGGAGCCTAGTTTTTTGTTGATTGTTTTTATGGTACTGTTAATGTGAGCATCAAAGTTAAGGTTATTATCAAATAGTACCCCTAGTAGTTCTGTAGTTGAGTCAGGGGATATGATGGCCCCGTTGTTTGATGTAACAGTAAAGTTAATTGGGAAGGCCCTACGGGTGGGAGTAAATAGTAGGAGTTTTGTTTTTTTGGGGTTCAAGATGAGGCAATGGTGTAGTAACTATTTCTTGACTGTGTTAAACACATTTTGGGTGAGGGACTGAAGGTCTGATGTAGAGGTGGATGAGCATATTAATGTGGCATCATCTGCGTATTGTATTGAGGTAGCTTGAGATATTGCAGAATGTAGGTCATTGATAAAAATAGAAAATAGGAGAGGTCCTAATATCGAGCCATGGGGGACACCGAGCACAATGGGGAGATGGGTAGATAAGTTGTTCTCCCACAGAACAGCCTGTTGCCTATTGTTTAAGTAGGATTGAAACCATCGTATAGCCGGTGTATCTAGTGATAGGTTTTTGAGTATGTTTATGAGAAGTTGGTGGTTAACCATATCGAAGGCTTTTGAGAGATCAATAAAGAGGGCTGAGGATAGAGTGTTGTTAATACAGTGAGAAAAGGATAAAATGGCAGTAGTGGTGCTGTGAAATGGCCTAAAGACATGTTGGCAGTTAGCTAATAAGTTATCTGTTAGGTGGTTTAACAGTTGGTCTATAAATGCATTTCACCATGATTTTTGCCAGTGGAGATAATATAGCAATAGGTCTATAGTTGGATAATTCCTTGGAGTTTCAACCTTTATGCAGGGGGATAATATATGAGATCTTCCAAATAGAGGGGATAGTTCCCTCAGAGATAGTTCTGTTAATCAGGATGGAGATGGGGTAGGCTATGGCTTTTGCAGCTTTTTGCAGATATTCTGCAGGTAGGAGATCAGCTGCGGGGGTGGTAGGTTTGAGTTTCAGAATAAAGGTACAGATAAGGGATGTAGGGACAGGTTTGAGATGAAATGAGGGAGATAAGCTAGCAGTAGAGGAAGTCAGAGATGAGCTGTCAGGAGTGAGTTGATTGGCAAGAGACTGAATGGTCTCAGTAAAGAATGTGTTAAAGGTATTGGCAATTTGCTTTGGACTATCATTGTCAGAACCTAATGGAGTGGGTGTGACAGAACGGCCTGAGTGTAAAAGTGTGTTAATCCCCGCCCAGAACTTTTGTGGTTTGTTTTGCTGGGTTTATTGGAGTTGAATGTAATAGTTTCTTTTGTCTGACAGAATGGCTTTTTTTGTATCATTTCTTAGCTGCCTAAATTTTAAGTGATCCTCTGGGCTTTAGTAGTACACACTTGGCCCGAACTTTATTTCTGAGGAGCATTTTTTGTTTGGTTGTTTTTGAGAGCCAGGGGGACAGGTTTGTTCCTAGTTCTAATGGTCCTTTTGATGCATGGTAGTCTAGAATACCTAAGAATTTAGTATTAAAGTAGATTACTGCTTCCTGTAGAGGTAGGTTTTTGAGGGCTGACTAATCACATGTCTTAAGTTCAGTTTGGAAGATGCCAGGGTTAAAATTTTTGTTGGTCCTTATCGTCCTATAAATGTTTGGGCTAGGGATGTCACTCTTAAATCTGATTATGAAGGTGAGTGCATGGTCGCTTATATCCTCAGGGAGGGTCCCTACTTTGTAAGTTTGGTGATATCTGTATATCAGAATCCAGTCTAGGGTGCTTTCATTGTTATTGAGTGTGTTGGTCCTTGTGGGGGAGCTAATGGTTTGTGTGAAACCATGTAGGTTAATATGAGTAGAAGGCTGTTCGGTAGTACAGCTTTTCCAGTTAATACTAAAGTCACCAAGTACTATTGTTTCTTGGGGATAGTTGATGGAAAGCCAATTTAGGAAATCTTCTAGGGTGTTACAGTTATTCCCTGGGGGAAGGTAGACAGCAATAATATAGATGGATTTACAATTATTGAGTTGAATCTTGGAAATAAGGATTTCTGCATTACTAGTTAGAGGGGGGTTAGAGTCTACAGAGGTCACCTGTAATCTAGATTTGTATAGTATAGCTACTGTACCAGCCTTCTTAGCTTTTCGGTCTAGTCTCAAGATGCTGTACCTTGGTGGTATAACTTCATTGTCTTGTACAGATGGCTTGAGCCATGTTTTAGTGAGACACAGGATATCAAATGAATGCACATCCATGAGAGCATGTAAGTGGGCAAGCTTATTATTTATGCTCCTGATGTTAAAATGGGCTATCAATAGTGAGCTAGGAGGTTTAGCAAGGAATTGAGTACTAATGGAGGTTGTGTTATGGGTCTCTATGGTCTTGATAGAATTTGGACCTGGATTGGTATGTATATCTCCATCTATTAAGGAGTGGAGTTGAATTCTAAGTGTAAGTTTTAGAGGTTTACATGTTAGGAACTGAAATTTCCTAGCTTTTGGCCTATAGTATCTAATGTGAGCCAGTCTGTGATATTTTGCCGGAAGGTAGGCTGTTGTGCAGGGTGTGTTTGAATGGCTTTGAAAGACTGCTAATAAAGAAGTGGAGGTTTGCTTTGTGGGGTAATAAAGGTGTATGTAGTGGAGATGTTCATAAAATGTAAGTAGATAAGATATAGAAAGAATAGGTATGAGAGAAGATAGAAGTAGGATCTTCAGGTGTGGAGATGATGATATGAATTACACTGCGGCAGAGTTAAATATAGGGTAAAGATAAAGGGTAAGTTAGGTGGTTTACTAAGATGAGACTTGAAAATGTTGGTTCTAGTACTTTAAGGACTGGGATCTATGACTGGTTGTTAGTATAGGGGTGTGGTCAGGGTGTATAAATGTAGGAGCACTGGGGTCGGGAGGGAATTGGGGGCAGGGAAGGGGAGCGGAGTGAGCCCACGGGGTGAACGGAGTGGGATAGAGTCAGTGAAGGAAGAGGACCCCAAGAACAGTCAGTGAAGAGCTGACTGCTGGGGTAAGGTAAAGTGGAGATGGGTGTGGAGTTGAGTGAGTTATAGTGAAAATAGAGGAGTGAGCATGACTTGGATAATAACAAGTGAAAGAAAATCAAAGTGCCTAAGTATATTTCAAAACAGTGGGATAGATGTACAAGGCAAATACTAGGAGAAGGTTGTCATCTAGTGGACAAGGATAAAATGCAACAGTAGCTTTACAAGAGTGTTGTCAGGTCTAGGAGTAAAGGCAGGCAAACAGGAGTTAGCCACAGAGATAACAAGCAGGTAGTATGTGAAGGTTTAGGAGAAGAGAAGATTAGATTATGGCTGCTGGCTGTCCTAGCTAGGGAGCAGACTCCAATAACATGGAAATAAATTATTCAAGTATATCTTTTAATACAATAGTTATTGAACACATACTTTCTTGGTTCCTTGTGGGAATGAGGCTTAGGGAGAGGATTGGCTCTATTCTTTAGGTCAGGAAGAGACCAATGGTCTTAACATAAGGTTTGGTTCTTGGTCTTCAGGCAGGGCAGATTCTCATTCCCTAGTTCAGGGCAAGCAGGATGGAAAGCTGGGTAAATAAAGGGAGGGAGAAGACAAAAGTGGTAAGGTAAACAGTTATAGTATGTGGTTTAAACTAGGGATCCAAATTACCACAGACTTATAAGTCTTGTAAGTCATTTTTTCTCTATTTAGTGTTCCATATAAACAACTTTTGGATATTATCCAACATGTTTTTTTTTTCTGATAGATCCTGTTTAACCAACCTATTAGAATTTTATAAGAATACTGTGTCATGTTATGAACAAACTATGCCTGAAGATGCAATCTGTTTACATCTTTCTAAAGCTTTTGATTTGATGTGCTACATGATAAAATACTTCAGGCCATAGTTGAGAAAAACTTCTCCTGGTAAATAATTAAATGATCACAGGACTAGGTAGGTAATAGGACATGTAGGGTTAAGGTTCAGAATTTAATGTTAGAATTTATGTTGGCAAATATTGGCGTTCCACTGCGGTCTTCCCCCTGACTATTCCTTTTAGCTGATTTATAACCTCATCTCCAACTTGTAAAGATATGTAGATAAGTAAATACACAAATGACACTAAGCTTTAGGGAATTGTTATTAACATAAATGACCAAAGAGAATTACAGAATGATATAGACTCTTTTTATTACCTGGCCAAATACCAACAAAATGTAATTAAGCCAAAAAAGTAATGCTCTTCATTTTGCAGTGGCTTTAATATCTATCCATATGCTATTAACCATGTTAGAAACTATGATTCAGATTTGTTAAGGATTTAGGTATTATAATTGATAACAATCTCATATTTGAAACGCATTTGATGACCACGATAAGGCATTTTATGACATCATATGGGACATTTTATGCAGCAGAGATGAAAATGTTTTGGCCCCATTGTTTAACACTTGATTTAACCTCATATAGAATATTGCGTATGTGTGTCTTTATGACAAATAAAGTTACAAATAATTAAAAAAAAAAAACATACAAGACAAATATTGTTTCATTTGACATGAAGGGACACATCTACCAGTCAGTGGTAGGTTGAGGAGTTTAAAATTGTTTTCAGAAAAGTATGCGCCTGTTAAAGTGACATGATATGTGTGTTTGAAATGCCTAAAATTGAGAGGTTTGTTGTAACGTTTGGGATTAATTTTGTGTTACATATAGGAGACAACAAGAATAACAACTTTGTTGTGGATTTAAGAGCAGTTAATTCTGAAATTATAGAACAGGCAGAACATGACATTTTCCCTACTAGAAATAAGGCAATTTAAATCTCATTACATTACATCAAATTTTAAGGAAAGACTGGACAATTCCTTTGGGGAAATGTATGATACTTATAATTTGGTGCTAACATCTAAATAGCTTATTTGAATCTTTAGGTTAGCTGTGCAACTACACTGAACCATTGAAGGTGATTATGCCTCTTCACACACACACACACACAAACACACACACACACACACATGCACACGCACACACACACATGCAGACGCATGTCTTTCAGCCACAGAAACTCTGCAGAAGTATGATACCCTCAGCACAAGGATGGTGGAGGTACTGTCACAATTAAAACCCACAAAACTCAAGGAGTACAGTTAGGATGTCAGACTAAGGGATGTCAACAGTTACTCATCAGTACAGAGGAAAAGATGTTAAGCCACAATGGATGACTATTAAAATGGAGTGGCAAAGGTAAGGTATAAGATGCCCTGACAGACTATCACAATGTTATGATTCATGTCCTAGAAAGGATGCTGTTTAGCTATAGGCATCATATGAAACTTGCAAAAAAGCCATTGCAAGAGATATTAGGGTCTATATCACAACATCGAACTCCTGAATAAATCTTAAACCGTTCGGGACAAACACAGACAAGCAAAAAGACTTCCCAAACAGGTCTGTCCACCCACAGTAACTGTCAGCAAAATAAATCCAAGCCGGTTAAGGTTAAGAGTACTATTTTAATGTATAAAACAGAATCAGGTTTAGCGCTTTCACCCGCAACAACAGCGGGCTTCTTCAGAACAGTTAAAATAAGTTCCTTACGTTCATTTATATTTGAAATTGGCGCCAAAAGGCGCTGGTTTAGAAACAATCAGTTTAAAATAATAAGTTTAAAATAATATAACATTCATTATACAGTTCAAAATAAACTTCTGAAATTACCCTAAACAATTGATCTCCTGTTACTATCTATAAGTATATGTATATAAAATGAATATGCATATAAAAATAATGTAGCTTTACTGAGCTCCTTTAAAATACTTTAAAATATTAACACAAGGTGAATGCATACTTCAGTTGTTTAACATCAATAGAGGTTTAATGGACATGTAATCATTTATGCCTGGTGTAGATGTGGCATCTGTTAATACCTGCCAGTATAATTCTCTATATGCCAAATAATTTTTAATATTGCCTCCTCTTGGGTTATTCTTTATAACCTCTATTATGGCAAATTTAAATTTGTGTTCAGTCCCTTTTTCAATAATGTGTCTGGCTAAGGCATTCTTCTTATCTTTCTTTTTCGTACAGTATATGTGGGAATAAATTCTTTGCTTGAAAAACCTCTCGGTCTTTCCGATGTAAAATGCTGGACAAACCGTACACAAAGATATATATACCAGCATCTTTGTTTTGCAGTTCCCTTTTGACATATATATTTTGGTCCTGTTTAAATTCATTAACTTCACAGGGCTTTTTTCATAAATATAACTGCACTGGTTACATGCCCCACATTTACTTGTATGTATGTTGACCTCAATCTTTTCATGTTTTTTTAGTTCTAATAAACACTTTATATTCCTTCCCATTTTGTTGACAAATATTGGTGTATTTCCTACCTTGTCCAATATTTCTTGTTCCCTTGTCAACATATTCCAGTTATTTGTCATGATATCTTTAATTACATTACTGAAAGGACCGTATTCAATAATACATGCCCTTTTGAAGTTATTAATAACTGTGATAGTTGTGTCATTAATAACTGGTTCTTGTCCTATATTTGTGACATTTGATCCAAGTAGTGAAGTGTATCTGCTATCTCTTAGTTCCATAATGTAGGTGGATATATCATTCATTAGGTCTAAATCGTATCCCCTTTCTGAAAATAAAGATGTAATAAATTCTATCTCTTTTACCACATCTGTGTGCTCAGATGTCATTCGCATAGCTCTAATACATTGCCCTTTATAAATATTACATTTCACCTTTCTTGGGTGATAACTATGAAAATCTATGTAAGAATTTGAAAAGGTGGCTTTTCTATATATATTAGATTTTAAGCACCCATTGTTTACTGAAACTAATGTGTCTAGGTATGGTACCCCTTGATTATTATATACGGCAGTAAATTTTAAATGTTCGCTACTAGAGTTTATGTATGTAATAAAATCCAAATAAGAACTATTCTCATCATTCCACATAATGTAGATGTCGTCCAAAAATCTGGAGTAGTAACAAATGGACTTAAAGTATGTACTGTTGAAAATGTAGTTGTCTTCCCATTCAAGCATGACCAGGTTAGCAAATATGGGTGCACACGCTGCCCCCATAGCTACTCCCCTGGTCTGCTTGAAAAGCTCCCCTTCAAAAAATATGAAGTTATTTTCTAATACAATAGACATCAAGTCCACTAATAATGTTATTTTGTCCCACGTCATATTCGTGTGTTTTCTTAAGCAGTTGGTAAATGCTTCCAGACCTTCATCAATGGGAATACTACTAAATAAGTCAATGACATCTATACTACTAAATAGTGTATTACTATTATATTTGGAGATGGGGTAATTTTTCAAAAATTCCCAAGAGTCTTTTACCAGATGTTGAACATTATTGTATATTGGTTTCAGCATATTGTCAATGACCACCCCAATTGGGAAGGTCTTTGACTTGCTGCCTGAGATTATCGGACGAAAAGGGGGGTTAGTGTAGTCCTTGTGAACCTTAGGAATTCCCACTATGGTGGCCATAGTGGGGTAGTCCACAGACATATAGTGATATAAATCCTCTGATATTCTTTGATCTAAAAAATATTCTTCTAAATATAAATCTATTCTTCTGTAGGCTATATTAACCTCATTTTGTGATATAGGTGTATAATTTCCTGATTCATGCAAGATGTCATTAATAATACCACTATATGTAATGGCGTCGTAGATTACGATGCCTCCCCCCTTGTCCGGTTTCATAACCCTAATGTTACTATTATTCTGTAAATCACTTAAGGTGAGAATTTCCTTTTCAGTTAAATTAGATTTAATTTTGTACCCTTTAGAAGTTTTATTTGCTAAATATAGTTCTCTAGTAACCTTGTTGTCATATTTCTGAATACTAGGGTTACTAATAGGGATAAAACTGCTCTTCTTTTTTAAGGAATCAATAGTAGCATCAACTTTCTGATCTTTATTTCCAAACATCATAGAAAGATTTAATTTTCTAATATATTTTTTGAACTCTAATATGTTATTCAATATATTACATTTTGGTGTTGGAATAAACTTTAACCCCTTAGATAATAAACTAAAATGGGTTCTATCTAATTGAATATTGCTGTAATTATATATTTTAAAATTGTTACATGTACTCACAATTTGGTTAGTAACTAAAATGTCTGGAGTGTCATAGCTACTTATTTCCTTGATAGTATTCTGACTCTCATTTGTTAGTACTTCATTTTCCACTTTTCCCCTTTCTTCCACTTCCCATAATTCTTTCCCCCTGGGTTGTGAAAAAACTCATCAGTGTCACTTCCACTGTGGGTATAATGTCTGTCATACTCCTGTGTGTACCCCTCCATGTTTTTGTTAGATTTACTCCATATGTAATTTGTGTGATTTTTATACTGATCCCTATCTCTATGTAGCTTCTTTTGCTTACGTTCATGAGCCTTCTTTGCCCTATAATCCGCAGTGTCAAACTGTTTGTAAAATAATGTTTCCCACTGTGGAAACGCCAAATCATGTGTTATTACATTATTAAGTTTCTCTACTTCAGTTAATAGTTTGCACAACTTCACATCATTATATTTAATCAACAGTCTCATGTATTGGAATCCAAAATTGTCAAATAAAGAATTAAAATCCATTTTTACCTCTTTGTCTATGTCAATGCCTAATGGTAGTTTATAAAATCTCAAACCCATGGGTACAATGTTAATAGAAATACAAAAATTTAAATAAGCATTATCTAATTTCAAGGCATTGATCATATTAAGTTTTTTGCCAAACATATAAATCGTGTCCTTTAAAGTGCCCTTGTGTTTTAAATTACTAACATAGTTGCTATTATCAAAATTACAGTCCTGACCAAGAAACTCCTGCAAAACATTACGTTTCTGGTCTCTGTTTAAATGATTAACAGTACCTTTTTCCAGTTTGTTGCTGCTGGAAACATGAGCATAAGTCCTAGCGGGCTGTGTATGCTTCAGTCTAGTGCCCACTCGTTTCATTTCCTCAGACAAATTGCCAAAGGAAAAATCAAATGTGAATTCTGTCCCTGCCGTTTTGTTATTAAAATTAGAAGCAGAAATACATGGTAGGTCTATCGCACATGCATGTGCACAGCCTGTAGTCTGCCCATTAGGTATTCCAGGCGAAGAAGTATTTGGTACCTCGTCATTCATAATGTTAGTAGCAGACTGAGCTGGTCTTCCGTTGTTACTTAAAGTATGATGCGATTCAGTCCTGTCATTCTCGGTAGTCAAAACATTTAGCCGAGAATCAATTAAGCCGGGGATCTTGCTGAACAAATCTGCTAACTTAGATACCTCATCGCGTAAAGCAGTAACTTCTGCTCTCAGTTGCTCCAATTCTGATCCGGAGCTGGGTGAGGTGTCCGCGATCGAGCTGTTGGTGGATTCCATAATGCAACTCCTGAATAAATCTTGAACCGTTCGGGACAAACACAGACAAGCAAAAAGACTTTCCAAAGAGGTCTGTCCACCCACAGTAACTGTCAGCAAAATAAATCCAAGCCGGTTAAAGTTAAGAGTACTATTTTAATGTATAAAAAAGAATCAGGTTTAGAGCTTTCACCCGCAACAACAGCGGGCTTCTTCAGAACAGTTAAAATAAGTTCCTTACGTTCATTTATATTTGAAATTGGCGCCAAAAGGCGCTGGTTTAGAAACAATCAGTTTAAAATAATAAGTTTAAAATAATATAACATTCATTATACAGTTCAAAATAAACTTCTGAAATTACCCTAAACAATTGATCTCCTGTTACTATCTATAAGTATATGCATATAAAATGAATATGTATATAAAAATAATGTAGCTTTACTGAGCTCCTTTAAAATACTTTAAAATATTAACACAAGGTGAATGCATACTTCAGTTGTTTAACATCAATAGAGGTTTAATGGACATGTAATCATTTATGCCTGGTGTAGATGTGGCATCTGTTAATACCTGCCAGTATAATTCTCTATATGCCAAATAATTTTTAATATTGCCTCCTCTTGGGTTATTCTTTATAACCTCTATTATGGCAAATTTAAATTTGTGTTCAGTCCCTTTTTCAATAATGTGTCTGGCTAAGGCATTCTTCTTATCTTTCTTTTTCGTACAGTATATGTGGGAATAAATTCTTTGCTTGAAAAACCTCTCGGTCTTTCCGATGTAAAATGCTGGACAAACCGTACACAAAGATATATATACCAGCATCTTTGTTTTGCAGTTCCCTTTTGACATATATATTTTGGTCCTGTTTAAATTCATTAACTTCACAGGGCTTATAACTGCACTGGTTACATGCCCCACATTTACTTGTATGTATGTTGACCTCAATCTTTTCATGTTTTTTTAGTTCTAATAAGCACTTTATATTCCTTCCCATTTTGTTGACAAATATTGGTGTATTTCCTACCTTGTCCAATATTTCTTGTTCCCTTGTCAACATATTCCAGTTATTTGTCATGATATCTTTAATTACATTACTGAAAGGACCGTATTCAATAATACATGCCCTTTTGAAGTTATTAATAACTGTGATAGTTGTGTCATTAATAACTGGTTCTTGTCCTATATTTGTGACATTTGATCCAAGTAGTGAAGTGTATCTGCTATCTCTTAGTTCCATAATGTAGGTGGATATATCATTCATTAGGTCTAAATCGTATCCCCTTTCTGAAAATAAAGATGTAATAAATTCTATCTCTTTTACCATATCTGTGTGCTCAGATGTCATTCGCATAGCTTTAATACATTGCCCTTTATAAATATTACATTTCACCTTTCTTGGGTGATAACTATGAAAATCTATGTAAGAATTTGAAAAGGTGGCTTTTCTATATATATTAGATTTTAAGCACCCATTGTTTACTGAAACTAATGTGTCTAGGTATGGTATCCCTTGATTATTATATATGGCAGTAAATTTTAAATATTCGCTACTAGAGTTTATGTATGTAATAAAATCCAAATAAGAACTATTCTCATCATTCCACATAATGTAGATGTCGTCCAAAAATCTGGAATAGTAACAAATGGACTTAAAGTATGTACTGTTGAAAATGTAGTTGTCTTCCCATTCAAGCATGACCAGGTTAGCAAATATGGGTGCACACGCTGCCCCCATAGCTACTCCCCTGGTCTGCTTGAAAAGCTCCCCTTCAAAAAAATATGAAGTTATTTTCTAATACAATAGACATCAAGTCCACTAATAATGTTATTTTGTCCCACGTCATATTCGTGTGTTTTCTTAAGCAGTTGGTAAATGCTTCCAGACCTTCATCAATGGGAATACTACTAAATAAGTCAATGACATCTATACTACTAAATAGTGTATTACTATTATATTTGGAGATGGGGTAATTTTTCAAAAATTCCCAAGAGTCTTTTACCAGATGTTGAACATTATTGTATATTGGTTTCAGCATATTGTCAATGACCACCCCAATTGGGAAGGTCTTTGACTTGCTGCCTGAGATTATCGGACGAAAAGGGGGGTTAGTGTAGTCCTTGTGAACCTTAGGAATTCCCACTATGGTGGCCATAGTGGGGTAGTCCACAGACATATAGTGATATAAATCCTCTGATATTCTTTGATCTAAAAAATATTCTTCTAAATATAAATTCCGAGAATGACAGGACTGAATCGCATCATACTTTAAGTAACAACGGAAGACCAGCTCAGTCTGCTACTAACATTATGAATGACGAGGTACCAAATACTTCTTCGCCTGGAATACCTAATGGGCAGACTACAGGCTGTGCACATGGATGTGCGATAGACCTACCATGTATTTCTGCTTCTAATTTTAATAACAAAACGGCAGGGACAGAATTCACATTTGATTTTTCCTTTGGCAATTTGTCTGAGGAAATGAAACGAGTGGGCACTAGACTGAAGCATACACAGTCCGCTAGGACTTATGCTCATGTTTCCAGCAGCAACAAACTGGAAAAAGGTACTGTTAATCATTTAAACAGAGACCAGAAACGTAATGTTTTGCAGGAGTTTCTTGGTCAGGACTGTAATTTTGATAATAGCAACTATGTTAGTAATTTAAAACACAAGGGCACTTTAAAGGACACGATTTATATGTTTGGCAAAAAACTTAATATGATCAATGCCTTGAAATTAGATAATGCTTATTTAAATTTTTGTATTTCTATTAACATTGTACCCATGGGTTTGAGATTTTATAAACTACCATTAGGCATTGACATAGACAAAGAGGTAAAAATGGATTTTAATTCTTTATTTGACAGTTTTGGATTCCAATACATGAGACTGTTGATTAAATATAATGATGTGAAGTTGTGCAAACTATTAACTGAAGTAGAGGAACTTAATAATGTAATAACACATGATTTGCTTTCCACAGTGGGAAACATTATTTTACAAACAGTTTGACACTGCGGATTATAGGGCAAAGAAGGCTCATGAACGTAAGCAAAAGAAGCTACATAGAGATAGGGATCAGTATAAAAATCACACAAATTACATATGGAGTAAATCTAACAAAAACATGGAGGGGTACACACAGGAGTATGACAGACATTATACCCACAGTGGAAGTGACACTGATGAGTTTTTTCACAACCCAGGGGGAAAGAATTATGGGAAGTGGAAGAAAGGGGAAAAGTGGAAAATGAAGTACTAACAAATGAGAGTCAGAATACTATCAAGGAAATAAGCAGCTATGACACTCCAGACATTTTAGTTACTAACCAAATTGTGAGTACATGTAACAATTTTAAAATATATAATTACAGCAATATTCAATTATATAGAACACATTTTAGTTTATTATCTAAGGGGTTAAAGTTTATTCCAACACCAAAATTTAATATAGTGAATAACATATTAGAGTTCAAAAAATATATTAGAAAATTAAATCTTTCTATGATGTTTGGAAATAAAGATCAGAAAGTTGATGCTACTATTGATTCCTTAAAAAAGAAGAGCAGTTTTATCCCTATTAGTAACCCTAGTATTCAGAAATATGACAACAAGGTTACTAGAGAACTATATTTAGCAAATAAAACTTCTAAAGGGTACAAAATTAAATCTAATTTAACTGAAAAGGAAATTCTCACCTTAAGTGATTTACAGAATAATAGTAACATCAGGGTTATGAAACCGGACAAGGGGGGAGGCATCGTAATCTACGACGCCATTACATATAGTGGTATTATTAATGACATCTTGCATGAATCAGGAAATTATACACCTATATCACAAAATGAGGTTAATATAGCCTACAGAAGAATAGATTTATATTTAGAAGAATATTTTTTAGATCAAAGAATATCAGATGATTTATATCACTATATGTCTGTGGACTACCCCACTATGGCCACCATAGTGGGAATTCCTAAGGTTCACAAGGACTACACTAACCCCCCTTTTCGTCCGATAATCTCAGGCAGCAAGTCAAAGACCTTCCCAATTGGGGTGGTCATTGACAATATGCTGAAACCAGTATACAATAATGTTCAACATCTGGTAAAAGACTCTTGGGAATTTTTGAAAAATTACCCCATCTCCAAATATAATAGTAATACACTATTTAGTAGTATAGATGTCATTGACTTATTTAGTAGTATTCCCATTGATGAAGGTCTGGAAGCATTTACCAACTGCTTAAGAAAACACACGAATATGACGTGGGACAAAATAACATTATTAGTGGACTTGATGTCTATTGTATTAGAAAATAACTTCATATTTTTTGAAGGGGAGCTTTTCAAGCAGACCAGGGGAGTAGCTATGGGGGCAGCGTGTGCACCCATATTTGCTAACCTGGTCATGCTTGAATGGGAAGACAACTACATTTTCAACAGTACATACTTTAAGTCCATTTGTTACTACTCCAGATTTTTGGACGACATCTACATTATGTGGAATGATGAGAATAGTTCTTATTTGGATTTTATTACATACATAAACTCTAGTAGCGAATATTTAAAATTTACTGCCATATATAATAATCAAGGGGTACCATACCTAGACACATTAGTTTCAGTAAACAATGGGTGCTTAAAATCTAATATATATAGAAAAGCCACCTTTTCAAATTCTTACATAGATTTTCATAGTTATCACCCAAGAAAGGTGAAATGTAATATTTATAAAGGGCAATGTATTAAAGCTATGCGAATGACATCTGAGCACACAGATATGGTAAAAGAGATAGAATTTATTACATCTTTATTTTCAGAAAGGGGATACGATTTAGACCTAATGAATGATATATCCACCTACATTATGGAACTAAGAGATAGCAGATACACTTCACTACTTGGATCAAATGTCACAAATATAGGACAAGAACCAGTTATTAATGACACAACTATCACTGTTATTAATAACTTCAAAAGGGCATGTATTATTGAATACGGTCCTTTCAGTAATGTAATTAAAGATATCATGACAAATAACTGGAATATGTTGACAAGGGAACAAGAAATATTGGACAAGGTAGGAAATACACCAATATTTGTCAACAAAATGGGAAGGAATATAAAGTGTTTATTAAAACTAAAAAAACATGAAAAGATTGAGGTCAACATACATACAAGTAAATGTGGGGTATGTAACCAGTGCAGTTATAAGCCCTGTGAAGTTAATGAATTTAAACAGGACCAAAATATATATGTCAAAAGGGAACTGCAAAACAAAGATGCTGGTATATATAGCTTTGTGTACGATTTGTCCAGCATTTTACATTGGAAAGACCGAGAGGTTTTTCAAGCAAAGAATTTATTCCCACATATACTGTACGAAAAAGAAAGATAAGAAGAATGCCTTAGCCAGACACATTATTGAAAAAGGGACTGAACACAAATTTAAATTTGCCATAATAGAGGTTATAAAGAATAACCCAAGAGGAGGCAATATTAAAAATTATTTGGCATATAGAGAATTATACTGGCAGGTATTAACAGATGCCACATCTACACCAGGCATAAATGATTACATGTCCATTAAACCTCTATTGATGTTAAACAACTGAAGTATGCATTCACCTTGTGTTAATATTTTAAAATATTTTAAAGGAGCTCAGTAAAGCTACATTATTTTTATATACATATTCATTTTATATACATATACTTATAGATAGTAACAGGAGATCAATTGTTTAGGGTAATTTCAGAAGTTTATTTTGAACTGTATAATGAATGTTATATTATTTTAAACTTATTATTTTAAACTGATTGTTTCTAAACCAGCGCCTTTTGGCACCAATTTCAAATATAAATGAACGTAAGGAACTTATTTTAACTGTTCTGAAGAAGCCCGCTGTTGTTGCGGGTGAAAGCGCTAAACCTGATTCTGTTTTATACATTAAAATAGTACTCTTAACCTTAACTGGCTTGGATTTATTTTGCTGACAGTTACTGTGGGTGGACAGACCTGTTTGGGAAGTCTTTTTACAACATCGAACTAACATAAGTTCGAACGTTGCAATATCGAACCCAAAAGTCAGAAACCTAATAACACCGAAAACACAGAACAGCAATTTTTTTCCCAGGGAAAAAAAAATCACTGTTCTGTGACAAAAAAAAATAAATCTTAAACTTAAACTAAAATGGGGGCTTTGCCCCCCACACCCCCAAAGTTGGGCCTGTGCCTCCCACACCCCCCTACTTAAATATACCAACTCCGAGATCACACCACAGTGGAGGAAATAGCAAAGCCCCGAAAATGGACCACCGTTTATTTCCCTGGGAAAAGAATCAATGTGCTGTGGCTTCGATATTTTTGGATTTTGAACTTTTGAGTTCAATATTACAATGTTTGAACTTATACAAGTTCAACGTTGTAATATAGACCTGAGATATACTATATTCCAATATGTACATTTTTCTAATGTAAAAGCTTTGTACAGAAAAGAAACACATATTGCCAAAGGAGTACTGATAGAATTTTATGGGATTGGTAACATTTTAGAGAGTCTTGCAACCACTGGATGGAAAGTAAGGTACGCAAACTATCTGTTGAATCATGTGCCAAGAAAAAAAAAACATTTTAAGGTCAATGATATCAGTTTTTCTAGTATACATTGTCTTATTCAATAGTACTTCTGCTAGACTCTGTTTCTATAGCACTTTAATAAACTGGAATTTCATTGCATTTATTTTTTAATATTTGTTCACATTTTGCACCCATTTTCAGCATCTCATATCTGTAGCCTAAGTTCATGAATTATGGTTCTTTTATGCAAGATGCTGTCTCAAAGCTTGATTCCACCAGATTCTCCAGAAAGGTTTGAGAAGTGTTACTTCTTTTCATGAAGTATATTTAGAAGCATTGCATTGACATCTGATTTATTTTTATTTATTTATTTATTTATATGAATTTGTTAACTGTGGTAAGCACTGATCACAAAAGAACAATTGCAGTCTCAGCCCAGAGAAAAGTAAATAAGGAAACCAAAGAAATAATAACATATACATGTATTACAATATGGTAATGTAATTATGATGATATACCAGTGAAGGACATAAGAAACAATACAGTAAAATATGGAGAGGAACAGTCAGACAAATGTAGGAATATAAACACAATACATACACACCATTATTTAAAATCTTGTCAAAGTGATTCAAGATATCTGCTTTAAAATACTGATTCTCAACAAAGTATTATTTAATTTCTGATATCAAAGTATTAACATTCCACAAATTTATGAGACCATCTTTTCTTTTAAATTTTCATAATATTTAATCTGCCAGTATTTTATTTACCAACTCATTATAGAACAATTTACTTTAAACAACTTTTATGAAAATGGTAGTCATACATCTCAACTGTTCAGATTTTCACAGATCATCCAGATTTTTCTTTTGTATTTTTGGTCTGCTCCTCATAAAATTTGTAGTTTTCTGGAAAATTATTGAAAACTGAAGCCAGTAAATAATTACAAACATTTGTATTTCAGACTTCATATTGCTCAAAAAATGCATGTCAATGCAAAATGTATTATTTTAGTAACATTCTGAGTTTGTAAGAGCAATATTTAGAATTTGGTCCTATTATGACCTTTGTCCAGATTTATTCTGCTTAGAGGTTGAGAGGTATGATGGTAGTCATCAACTGACATATCGAATCCCAAATGATATTGTAGTCTGAAGTGATATTTTTGTTTCACATTCTCTATACAAATCACATTTGAAACAATATTTGAAATGTCATTACTTATTTTATGAAATAAATCACAAAAACACTACTAAACTTCTAAGACTAAAATACTCATAGTTACTACTTTTCTGAAGTGAACATCTATGGGAAAATACATTCGAATAGCATTATCTTATTCATTTGTAACCCATGGACATGCACACACACACACACACACACACACACACACACACACACACACACACACACACACACACACACACTCGCACGCACACACACACACACACACACACACACACACACACACACACACACACACACACGAGCAGTGTAGCCATTTCTTCTGAACATGTACTGCGTTATATGAACTTTGACAGAAGACAAAGATCATATGCCTCAAACAGATAATTGGTTAGTTAGTTAGGCTATGATTTATTATGTAATACTGAGGCTTTACTTATGTAAAGTGTACCTCTTCCAATACCATGATGTTAATGATCATCATACATTTGTCCTATGCATGCTTAGTTAGTTAGTCAGTTATTTAGTTAGTTAGCTTTATTATTATTAAAAAACATTCAGACTATACTTATTTAAAGGACAACCACACCCACAGACTCATGTTTATTTCATCATGGTTTGGTGTTTCCTACATTTTAACACAACTCTGGGACTATTTAGAGCTTTTGAGATATTTTTACATGCAATTTCTGACTCTGACCACATGGGGTCTGGCATCTTGAAATAATTCTGACTGTTTAGTCGGCCTCTAAGTATCCCAGAATGCATTGTTTGTCTAAAAAAACATTGCATCAGATCTGCCACATTTTCCCTAAAGCTCCTGTCATTCCACTGGTATTACAGGCATTCACTGCTGTGTTATAGTCACCTACTTTTGGTTAAAATGTTATCCTTTTTCAATGACTACTTCAAACACAAGCAGTGCAAATGCTACAGAACAGAATTGAAAAGTGCATTTTATTGCTCTTTCTTCTTTAAAATGCTAACTTGATTTCGTTTGTAAAGGCTGAAATATAGTTCTTCAAGGTATCACCCCCTCCCCCTTCACACCTACCTTCCATAGCTGTCAAAGAGCTAAGGGTAATTTGACCCACTATCTGCATGTGATTGACAGCTCACAGCAGGTGACTAGACTACTGTACTGTTTTCTTGTCAGCCTTTCCTTCCTTACAGTGGGAGATTTTTTTTTGTTGCACTCTTTCTGTCCAATTTAGAACCAAGCTCCAAAGCACTGGGAGTAATCACTTTTTGCCAAAGCATCAAACTCCCACTTATTTTTCCTTCCTGTTTGGTTAAATATCTAACAAGTGATGCACTATAAACACAAAATATTTCACAGACCTGCATGACAGCACCCACGTGCTTTTTTTAAGTGGTAATTTAAGAAATTTACGGTATTGCATACTTCTTGCAATCTGATGGTGTTGTTGATTAATTGTGACAGACATCTGCTTCTTATGTAAAAACATGCAATTAATGTCTATGCATAGTCACTGCAAATTTATGCTCTTAGTTTTTGCAGCTGTTACTGTGCTTCTGTCTGTACTATGTCACATATCTGTAGGGCTCTTCAGAAAAGTGAGATTATAGTTTGACATTTTTTCTAGTTTAAGAGTGGGCTGGGCAAGGCAGCTCTGACATCACAATGTGGGAGGTCCACTGGCTCTTCTATACAGCATGCAGATCAGACGGGGATTACATCACTTTGGGGGAGGAAACGTCCTGGTAGCTAGAGCAAGAGCTCTGGCAGATGTGAAATCATCATTTCAGAGTCAGCTAGAGGTTTTTCAACTTAGTTTTCAAAGTGAAAGTAAAACAGTACAGAAAGGTAGGAAGCCTAACAGGGAAAACAGTTGAGTGAATTAGTTTTTAAAGCTGCATGGGTGATTTTTCAAAGCTGCATCAGTGAACAGGGACTAAAAGAGACAGCAGGTTGAGCAATCTGCTTTAATATCCCATTGTTGTGCTTTAAATGTTTAACCCCCCCATGCCATGCTGCTAATGATTGCTATGTGACTATTCTATGCATGCTTAAAATCAGATATTTACCTTGCTAGATATCCAGAAACCTTTACAACAAATCTTTGTATCTGGCCTGTACTGAAATAAACTGAACTGATCATACTGTAGCCACCAGAAATATCCTTTTGTACTCAAGCTTTTGTGTTTGTCCTGGTAATAAGGCATCAACTTTGACTCAATTGACTCCACAAGGAATTTCATTTTTTTTCACAGTACAGCCATTCTCCTTCTAGTCTTAATGACTACACATTTTATGTGTTTTGAGTTTTTCTTACTACATGGATTCTGCTACAGATCATGACCATTTTTCTGCTTCATTCCAAACTGGCTATTTTCTTACAGTGTTACAAGGTTTCATATTCTCAGTCTCATGACCTTTACAGGTTGCAACCAAGTCTCATTAGGTTCATATACCCAGTTTCCAGCCCAGAATTTAAGTGAAGTCTTAAAGTTTTCTATATTGGTAGCATGTATCTCTGAAACTGGCAACTGATTCCATAAGAAAATACCTTGAATTTCCAAGGTTTTTTTTCAGGTTTCTATCTGTTTTCACCATAGAGCACTTACACACCAGCATGTTACCTTTGTAAAGATTATATATGATGGCATGTGAGTTCAGCTGTATGAGAATTTTTTTGTGTAACTACCTAATTTCTGAAAAGTCTAGTAATAAAGTTCAGTTGTATAAGTTATTCTGTGTCTTTATAACTCCTCACATACCACTTATTCTATTGGAAAATACCAGTGGCTCAGTTTTAATTTTTGATTTCTTTCATTGAAAATATACAGAATGACAACCCATGTATTAAATGGCTTTAGCTAGTAGATTAGAAAGTAAAGTTGTACTTTTTGTCTTTGACTGATAGAGTTGCTTTCTGTCTTACCTGCTCCATTTTGTTTTCTTTTTTAAGAAATCTTTGCCAGGTGGTTTTGTTTTGTGTGAGAGACAGACACTTTATCTAGGCTCATATTTCACATGTTTTTTCATTGGTTAATTTGAATTGTCTCCAGAGTGATATTTAAATACTAAGTGAAATTCTGGGCCTTTTTCTTTGTCTGAAGGATTTCAAGCCTGCATAATGTATAACACTGCTGGTCATAGGATCATAGGAGGTTACTAGGCTAGTGGCCCATGGCCCTGAGGATGCTACAAGCCTAGCCAAGAGTTTAGGTCATGTTTAGACAAATCAGCACCTGATCCCATGTCCAGCAGGGATATGGGTGGAATCCCAGGGGTATATTTTCTGTTTCCCTTCCAGTTATCCAGGTTGTGCTTAAAAAGGGATAAAGAGGTACTCTGCTTGATGTGGAGAGGGAGTCTATTCCATAGATGGGGCACAAATCTGTCCCACCAACAAGTCTTGTTGATGTCACAACCATGTTGAGGCCATGCATGCAGGTTACTTGAGTGGAGCCTGACTTGCGGATATACACAGTCCCATCAAGGTAGGGTCCGGGATTGCCTTGTATGTCAGACAGAGGTTGGCTCTGAGTAGTCTGTATAAAACTGAGCAGAGGGCTAGGGCTTTTAGCCTATCTGTATATGGTAGATGTTTGAGGATCTGGATTCTGCTGGTGAGGAACCTCTGTGGTCTCGCCAGCTGCTGTATGTGCTTTGCGAGGTACATGCCAAAAGGGGCATTGTATTCAATAATGGGCCCTATAAAGGAAGAATACAGGGATGTTATGACCTCCTTGTCCCTGGATGAAATATCCTTACTTATGAGGTGGACCATTGTTAAATAAAAACAAATGATAACACACAGGAGGCTCAGATGCAAAAATTTACTAGTGTACACCAGGAGGCAAAAAACCATACAAGTACAGAGTTTTGTCTGACATGATGTAGGAAATACACAATTTTATATAGTCATACATTCAAGCTGTGCCCACTTTACTGACGTGGTTAGTCACAGGGCACCTACATCACTATGGTCTACAATATTCTATTCATAAGAAAAAGCTGATGTTATACTTTTTAAAAGTTTTCCCATGGGAATAATACAGCCTTGCAAAGCACCTGGTGAGTTATAATGTCTTTCTGTAAAATGTTATTCTTTCAAGGTTTCAGTCCTGCTCGAATACAATAGTCGGTTCAGTCTTGTAATATACTTCTTTGTTCTTC
The DNA here is from genome assembly GCF_019279795.1 of Protopterus annectens. Lineage (NCBI taxonomy): Eukaryota > Metazoa > Chordata > Ceratodontiformes > Protopteridae > Protopterus > Protopterus annectens. The sequence goes on along the minus strand of NC_056727.1, from coordinate 336,016,451 downwards.
TTGCAACATTACTTTTAGCAGCTGTGCTTTATCTCTGATAATATTCACAAGGCCAATTATCTCAGAGGAAGGAAGAAGGATTTTCAATGCTTTATACATTTAATTTTCCTGACCCAGCAGATAATCATTAGTGAAAAACATAAGCTTGCTGAGCTGGCTACTGCCAGGGTCAGAGTTCAAATACACTGCAGCTCCAAAGCTTCCAGCAATTACATGTAAAATCATTCTTATTGCCATATTGTAAATAGAATAAAATGCATTATATACTATTTGCTTTTCAACTAGCACTTTATACATGTTCAAATACATATTTTTCTAACAACCTTGAAGAAAGCTTTCCATATAATGGAAGCAACATGGTGCTCAAAAGTCAGATTGCTATCAACCGGGGTGCCCAAATCCCTCACAACTGATTGTATGCTTAGGACATTGCTATTAATGTGATAATTTGTGGTGATGTAACTCTCCCCAAAGGAGATAATGATGCATTTTTTGGTATTCGGCTTGAGGCCATGTTTCTGGCACCAGTCATTTGTCTGAGTGAGACCCTCTTGGAGGATGTCCAACATCACTAGGGGAATTGATGACAGCACCCAGCTTGCAGTCATCTGCAAACCTGGTCAACTATAGCCCACTGGTTTTGGCCTGCACTTCAGAAAAGTATATATCAAATAACAGAGGCTCCAAGACCAAACCCTTGGGTACGTTGCTTGTTACCGGTCTATTGCTTGAGGTGGCTTCCCCTATTTTGACTAGGTGGGTACTATCAGTGAGCCAGTTTGCTACCCATCTGGTAACATATGGATCGATGCCTAGTTGAGAGAGTTTATCTATTATGCCCCAAGGCTTTGAGGCTTTGTGCAGGGCCAGGTAGGTGGTGTGCACCATCTCATCCTCATCTTTTGGTGGGCTGGTGGCTAAAGAAAAGAACCAGATTTTTTGCATGAACATGACCCATTGTTGACAAAGCCACTATGACAGGCCAAGTGTTTTGCCAGAGAGTTCTTAGGATGCATCCTGGGATTATATCTGGTCCAATGGAGGCTGTATTTTTTGCCTTTGAGAGAGCAGCGATGACCTGTTCCCTATATATAAAGGGAAGGGAGCAGGTACTGAGGATGTCCTGATTTACTGATGGGGGACAGAGGGGTAAAGTTTTCAGTGAATATGTCAGCCAGCAAGATTGCTATACCAATGGCATGTGTATATGTGGTGCCCTTAACCACCAGTTCTGAATAGATCTGGGAGCTTCATTTGAGGTTGCGGACATATGTGAGGAAGGCCTTATGATTGCCTCTAGTAGATGTGGTGTTCAGGCTAAGGAAACATTGCATCCAATTGGGCACCTACTCCTTCTTGGTCTTAGACAGCAATTTTTTATTTTTATTATAGAGTTTATTTATTGCAGATATCCACCAGACAGGTTTACTCTTCCTTGCAGAGGATGATTTAGTCCTGCCAGGTATTACTGATTTCATGCATCTATATAAATGCTTATATAGTGCTTTGGTGTAGTTTCAGATATTGGTACCAGTTCCTACAGAGGGGGAGGGGGGTGTGAAGCTGTTTATACCATCCCTCGGAGGCTGTAATCAGCTTTGGAGAAGTTTTTATGTCTGATCCTAGCTAGAGGGGGGTTGGGGGAGATGGTGACTACAAAAGTGAGCACTTTATGGTCGGATCTTACCAGGGAGGATGATACTATAGGAATGCTGCAGTGATTACTCGTGTTGGTTAATACTAAGCCCAAGATATTATCACCTTTTGTGGGAGTATCAACTAGCTGTTCCACGGCATTTGCATTGACAAAATCAAAGAGTATCTGGAAATCTGTGTTCTGGCATGAGTAGTTCTTCCAATCTATTTGTTTGGGAAGTTAAAGTCACACAGGAACAGAGTAAAGTGTTGAATCTTGATAGATTTGAACAGGTCCAAACAGATGGATAGGGCATCTTGAGTCAGATTTGGGGGCTGGTAGCTAGTTATGATTTGAATAGGGGTCTTGTCAATGGTGAACTGCGCCTGGACTGTCTCCTGTGCGTCAAAATGTTTGACCAGCTTGGAGGTGTGTATGTATGGACTGAAAATCTTCCACACAGAGAAGTTTCTTACACTGTTTTGTTTTTGGACCCACTACACTTTAGTGGGTTGTTTTGAGACTTTGGGGACACCACGGAGATTACTTGTATTTAATGTATATTGAAATTCCACCTCCTTTGGCTTTAATGCCCACAGTTTGGGGTTTGAATATATGATAGGGTGAGTAACCAGGTAAGGCTGGGGATCTCTCTGCAGCTTTGAACCAGGTTTTTATGACTGCACAGATGTCTGCATTTTCCAGGGTTAGGAGTGCTTGCAATAAGTGCAGTTTCATGCTTAGACACCTAGCATTTAGCAGCATGACCTTTAATTTGTGTTTTGTTGAAATTTTATGTTGGTAGTTTTAATGTCATCACTTCTGCTAAAAAAGGCACTATAGGAGAGGCAAGAGCCTTTGCTGGAAGCCTGAAGTCCAGGTGAGACAGATGCAGGCCATCTCTGGAAAAAAGCATTGTGGTTTGTCGGTCATATCTTCCCAAACTGTCAGGTAATGGATCCCTCTGGAATGACACCAGAAACTAAGCCAATTGTTAAAGTCAATCAGTTTCTGTTTGTATTGATACATCATTCTGGGTGACAGTAGAATGCTGCTTAAGGCTAGGGATACACCTGACTGGGACACATAATCAGCATGCACAATCATGTCTGTCTTCATATAGTCCAGAGAGGTACGTCTCAACTCATTCACACCAACATGGACTATAAAAGTCATAACAGTACCTGTTGTTGAGAGACTTAAGTCCATATGTGACATGGAGGATTCTGGCACCTGACAGACAACTAACTGTGGATTTCTCCTTATCCATTTAAAACACCAGTGGCCAGCATAAAAAGTACATCAAGCACTTGAAAAATGAAAATCAAGTATTATTCACATGAAATACTTTATTCAGACCAGTTTCAGCTAACCAGCTTTCTTCGTGAAAAAGCATTACATAATGGATGCATAACATAACTATATATTCAAACCCCCAACAAATAACAGACATGGTCCAACCCAAAAAATGCAAGTACATTGAATAAGTATAAAAAACAATCAATGTAAGTTAGAAATATATATCAATAATACATATACATATGTCATCATCTTCATTTGGCTGCTCCCGTTAGGGGTCGCCACAGCAGATCATCTGTTTCCATTTCTTCCTGTCCTCTGCATCATGCTCTTTCACACCAACCGCCTGCATGTCCTCTCTCACCACATCCATAAACCTCATCTTAGGCCTTCCTCTTTTCCTCTTACCTGGCAGCTCCATCCTTAGCATCCTTTTCCCAATATACCCAGCATCCCTCCTCAGCACATGTCCAAACCAATGCAATCTCACCTATCTTGCTTTGTCTCCAAACTGTCCAACCTGAGCTGACCCTCTAATATACTGATTCCTAATCCTGTCCATCCTAGTCACACCCAGTGCAAATCTTAACATATTTAACTCTGCCACATCCAGCTCTAACTCCTGCCTTTTCGACAATGCTACCGTCTCCAACCCATATAACATAGCTGGTCTCACTACCCTCTTGTAGACCTTCCCTTTCACTCTTATTGGTACCCGTCTGTCACAAATCACTCCTGACAATCTTCTCCACCCATTCCAACCTGCCTGTACTCTCTTCTTCACCTCTCTTCCACACTCACTATTAGTCTGAACTGTTGATCCCAAGTACTTAAACTCATCCACCTTTACCAACTCTACTCCCTGCATCCTCACTATTCCTCTACCCTCCCTCTCATTTACACATATATATTCTGTTTTAGCCATGCTGACCTTCATTCCTCTCCTCTCTAAAGCATATCTCCACCTCTCCAGGGTCTCCTCAACCTGGTCCCTACTCTCACTACATATCACAATGTCATCTGCAAACATCATAGTTCATGGGGCCTCCTGTCTAATGTCATCTGTCAACCTGTCCATCACCACTGCAAATAAGAAAGGGCTCAGAGCTGATCATTGATGTAAACCCACCTCCACCTTAAATGTATCTGACACTCCCACTGCAGTCCTCACCAAAGTCCCACTACCATTGTACATATCCTGTACCACTCTTACATACTTCTCTGCCACTCCAGACTTCCTCATACAATACCACAACTCCTCTCTAAGCACCCTCTCATATGCTTTCTCTAAGTCCACAAAGACACAATGCAACTCCTTCTGACCTTCTCTGTATTTCTCCAACAACACTCTCAGAGCAAATATTGCATCTATAGTGCTCTTTCCTGGCATGAAACCATACTGCTGATCACTAATCATCACCTCCCTTCTTAACCTAGCTTCCACTACTCTTTCCCATAACTTCAAGCTGTGACTGATCAATTTTATCCCTCTGTGGTTAATGCAGCTCTGTAGATAACAAAATATATATAAAAAGTTATTTTATACGTATATAAACATACAAATTGCATATATATATATATATATATATATATATATATATATATATATATATATATATATATACATACACACAAAAAGTGTAATGTATAAAAATATATACAAATATATAGAACAAAACAGAAAACCACACAATGGTCTGTGGTATCCTTCATAAGTGGTCATTGAGTCCTGGGGGAAAAAGCGCTCCTAAATTAATGATCCAATATTTTTCTTTATGATTAAGAATAGTGTGCCAGCCTTGTTGGTTACTCCTATCACCAATAATTCTATCTATTACCATAAATCTGAAATCAGCATTGGTATGTTTGATTGTCTGTCTGTATAGGGCATCCGTCTCCCTTTTATTTCGGATATAACTTCTGTGCTCAGACATCCTAATTCTCAATGAGCGAGAAGTTTGGCCCACATAAAAAGTGGAACATTTACATGTGGCCAAATATACTATCCAGCTACTGGCACAATTGCCAAAGACCCTGAGATCATACACCCTGCTGGTGTTTGCACTAGTGAATTGTTTTAATTTACTCACAAATTGGCATGACCCACAATGTCCACAAGGGAACATTCCCAATAGTTGATCCCTGACATGGTTAATTGTTTATATACTGCTCCCCCACACCTTATGCTTAAAGTGCAAAAAGTGAGCACCTAAAGTTCTCCCTCGTCTATAGGAGAATTGGCATCTGGGGCCCAAACATTCTCTAAGTTGGTCATTGGCCTTGAGTATATTCCAATGTTTGTGTAGCACATTTCTAATGACGTTATTATTACATCCATAGGTTGTCACAAACCTATGGTTTTGACCCGCTTGTGTTGGCCTACGCTGTTGGTACTCCAACAGTGTATCCCTATCCTGAGCAGAACTCCAATTGCTGGCAAGTGCAATATCCGACTCCCTGTATCCCCTATCCGAAAACCTGTTGTACAAATCCTCTCTGGCATGTTCAAACTCCCATGTAGATGAGCTGACTCTTTTAATGCGCATAAATTGTGACTTTGGAATATTGTGGATGGTGTGGCAGGGATGCATACTAGATGCATGAAGCAGGCTATTGTATTGTGGATATTTATGAAACGTCTTGGTACTAAGAGTATGATCCTCGTTCCAATACACAGTTACATCTAAAAAGTTGATACTGTCATGATATGATGTTAGAGTAAACTCAATATCCCACAAATTATCATTGAGATACTCCAAAAATTCCTGAAAATATGTCACATCTGCCCGCCACACCATCCAGCAGTCACCCAAATATCTGCGCCAGATATCTATTTCCACTTGGTAGATGTTATGAAGGGGATCATAAATCATACATTCCTCAAAGAAAGCCATAAACAGATCCGCATATATGGGGGAAAAAGAAGTCCCCATAGCAGTGCCCTGCAACTGTCAGTAACATTCACCCTGGAAGTAAAAGTCATTTTTGTTCAAAACATGTTCTGCCATACATACCAGTAGAGTATTGAAGCCACGGGGATACAAGGCAGCATGCTTTAACCAAAAATGTAGTGTTTGTAAACCAGCCCGATGGGGGATACTAGTATGTAATGCCTTTACATCCAGGGTGCACATCATCCATCCAGGCTCTAATTGTGTGTCTGATATGATTTTAAGAAATTGTGTCCTGAATCCTAGCTCTGACTGAAGCCAATAGTGGTTTTAAATGCTTGGTCAGGAATTTCGATAGGGGTTCAGTCAGAGAACCAATACCTGACACAATAGGTCTGCCTGGAGGCTGGGTGAGTGATTTATGAATTTTAGGTAGTAAATATATTTGTTTTTGCGGATCAGCTACGGTGAGATGGTTTTGAGTAGAGCTATTAATAATACCTTCCTCCACTGCCTGATTAAGGAACGTATAGACAGGGGCGGCTCGTGGCATAGGGCTGCCGGACTGCAGCCCCCTCAAAAATAAAAAAAGAAAGAAAAAGAAGAAAGAAAAATGAAAAATAAAAAAAATTAGTTTTTCAAAATTCGCAGACTTCGCGCATGCGCATAGACCAAGTCCCGACTACTGTCGGTCTATGCGCATGCTGCTCAAGGCAGTCCGGCCGTCCCCATAGGGGGACACAAGGAGACGTCTGTGCACTTTTACAGTGCACAGACTCGCCAGGATTATGGGTCGCGTCCAGACTGCAAGAGGAGCAGCAGGGACTCGGGACAGAGCATTAGGGATCTCGTCGGTTAATTTACAATGGTGCTTGTGCTTTACTGGAGTTTGTGTATGGTGCTTGTGCTTTACTGGAGTTTGTGTATGGTGCTTGTGCTTTACTGGAGTGTGTGTGTGTGTGTGTGAAAATGCCCCAGGTGGTGTGGTAGGGAATGCCTCAGGCTTGAACCCTGTACCCTGTATGCAGGTGTTAAAGACTTGAGTTCCCTACCCACCACCATTTGTAAAAAAATTTCAGATTTTTGCCTCATTTTCGATCTGATCTGTTCCTCATAATATCTGTGGTTTGTAAATGTTGCAATGCTTGATATTTGATGGTGTAGTAGTAGCATTGTTGCCTCACAGCTGCAGGTTCTTGGGTTTGATTCTTGGCTGGGGTTCCTTCTTTGTGGGGTCTGTATCTTCTCCGTGGGTTTGCTTTTGTGTCCTCCCATGTTACAAAGACATGTTTGCATTATTTCTTCCTGGGCCTCTGCTGAAAATTGTTTATTTGTTCCAAGTCAGACTGTCCTGATTAAAAAATGTTAAATAAAATTGACAGGCATTTGAATTTCAGACTTAAGGGTTTCTGAATGTTTAATTCCTTGCGTATTTGATGGTGCAGTGGTAGTATTGTTGCCTCACAGCTATAGGTTTTCTGGTTTGATTCTTGGTTGGGGTGGCTTCTGTGTGGAGTCTGCATCTCCTCCATGTGTTTGTGTGGATTTGCTCTGGTGCCCTGCCATTTTACAAAGACGTGTCTGCAGTTTTAATCCCTGCTGAAAATTGGTTTTGTTCTGTCCGCAGTAAAATTGACAGGCATTTGAATTTCAGACTTCAGGTTTCTGAATGTTTAATTCCTTGCATAATTGATGGTGTGGTGGTAGTATTGTTGCCTCACAGCTATAGGTTTTCTGGTTTGATTCTTGGTTGGGGTGGCTTCTGTTTGGAGTCTGCATCTCCTGCCTGTGTTTGTGTGGATTTGCTCTGGTGCCCTGCCATTTTACAAAGATGTGTCTGCAGTTTTAATCCCTGCGTCTCTGCTGAAAATTGTTTTGTTCTGTCCGCAGTAAAATTGACAGGCATTTGAATTTCAGACTTCAGGTTTCTGAATGTTTAATTCCTTGTATAATTGATGGTGCAGTGATAGTATTGTTACCTCACAACTACAGGTTTTCTGGTTTGATTCTTGGTTGGGGTGGCTTCTGTCTGCATCTCCTCCCTGTATTTGTGTGGATTTGCTCTGGTGCCCTGCCATTTTACAAAGACGTGTCTGCAGTATTAATCCCCGCGTCTCTGCTGAAAATTGTTTTGTTCTGTCCGCAGTAAAATTGACCGGCATTTGAATTTCAGACTTCAGGTTTCTGAATGTTTAATTCCTTGCATAATTGATGGTGCAGTGATAGTATTGTTGCCTCACAGCTATAGGTTTTCTGGTTTGATTCTTGGTTGGGGTGGCTTCTGTCTGCATCTCCTCCCTGTATTTGTGTGGATTTGCTCTGGTGCCCTGCCATTTTACAAAGACATGTCTGCAGTATTAATCCCTGCGTCTCTGCTGAAAATTGTTTTTGTTCTGTCCGCAGTAAAATTGACAGGCATTTGAATTTCAGACTTCAGGTTTCTGAATGTTTAATTCTTTGCATAATTGATGGTGCGGTGGTAGTATTGTTGCCTCACAGCTATAGGTTTTCTGGTTTGATTCTTGGTTGGGGTGGCTTCTGTGTGGAGTGTGCATCTCCTGCCTGTGTTTGTGTGGATTTGCTCTGGTGCCCTGCCATTTTACAAAGATGTGTCAGCAGTTTTAATCCCTGCGTCTCTGCTGAAATTTGTTCTATCCGCAATAAAATTGACCGGCATTTGAATTTCCAACTTCATGTTCTTCAGAATACATAGTAGCACAACCTTTTTTTTTTTAGCAATTTTCAAGTTTATAAGATGAATATTTTAAATTTGTCCCTATTTTTGGGACTGTATTCCCCCATTATTGGCTTCGTCCAGGTTTTTGTGCTAAGGTTGACAGCTATGGCAAGAACTGAATTCACTGAATATGTTTGAGGGCTGTATTCCCTCATTACTGGGTTTGTCCAGGTGTTTTGTACTAAGAGGTTGACAGCTATGGTGAGAACTGAATTCACTAAATGATAGCCATTTAAGTTTCAGTCTTCCTCTTTTTTACAAAGCAGCTGATGTGGCGTAGTGGTATGTTACTCTGACTGTTTTTTGCTCAGGGACCTTGGCAGTAAAATATATGGTGGCAACACATTTTATTCTAGCAACTTTCCAAGATTATACAAGCAATGTTTAATGTGTCCCTGTTTTTGGGCTTTTGACCCCCCCCCCAATACATTTTGGCTTTTTCCAGTTTTCTTGAGCTGCGAAGTTGAGATGCAGTTGAGTATTGAGTAGATTTTACAAGGAACTGAGAGCTGCAGGGGAATAGAAGTTTAGTGCTTTGCCAAGTTAATACTATAGCACAACACGCTGTGTCCTTGCTTTTTGATGCAGAAGGTTGTGGGTTCTACTCCCACAAGGGGTAGATGCTGCCGTACTGAGAATGTTCTCCTTGGTGAAGATACTAACTATGAGTTCGTTATCAGTTTGCCATCCATTTCCTCTTGCAATATTATTACTAGCTTATCATTTTTTTAATGTAATATAGACAATTTATTCCTGCGGGGCAACAGACACTTTATTTTTCGATGAAACCATGAAATATAAAGGTGATTGCTAGCAGCAACCACTTCATTAGTTACAGATTTCTTTAATGTGGAATTATTTAGATAACTGACTTTAGAGATTGTGCATATTTACTGATAATGGACTGTAGAATTGTGCATATTTACTGATAAAGGTGGACTGTAGAATTGTGCATATTTACTGATAATGGTGGACTGTGGAATTGTGCATATTTGCTGATAATGGTGGACTGTGGAATTGTGCATATTTACTAATAATGGTGGACTGTGGAATTGTGTATATTTACTAATAATGGTGGACTGTGGAAGTCTGAGTAGACTTTTTATGATAAATGTTCTCAACTGGGCAGTTTTGCCATTATGGGTGCATATGGTTTGTTTCATTGCTTACTGGAAAAAATGTTCAAAACAAATTTAAAACATCCTGTAACAAGTGTACTGTATTGTACAAGGAATATAATTTTAGTACAATGAGGAAGGTGTATCAAAGAGCACATGTATGTTTCATATGCAAGGAGCCTATGATTCGAAAACAGCCCAAAATTAATCTTTATCTGCCACTGGCAAAATGTATTTTCTTTGAATGTGGGTTTCAATGCTGTTTCAATGAATGTGAGTTTCAAGGGCAGAGAAGTTTTAATGCTAAGTTTTCATTGTGAGACTGCATTGCTTTGTTTAACAGATGACTTAGTGTTTGTGCTGTAAAATACAAAATAAAACTTTCAAATGAAGTCCAACTCATCATAGAAGTAAAGCAGTATGCACATTAGCGTTTATGGTAAATGGAGTGAAATAGCCAAGTATAATGGTTCATTGGAATGGCTGCATAGGCTCCATTCAACCATTATTTTGTCGGGGGGGAAGGGCAGCAAACTCAGACAGGCCCAGCTGAACTATACCTCCCAACTGTCCAGATTTTCAAAGAATGAATAGATTTTTGCTTCTTATTTTTGGTTTGTTCATAAAATTTGTAGTTTTAATTCCTGAATGATTTGCCAGAATTCACTCTAAGTTTCAGACTTCATAACCTTCAGAAAAATGCATGTTAAAGTAAGAGCTGTTCTATCAACTGTCTCAATTTATACAAGAGCAATTTTTAGTACTGTTTATATGTGCCCCCAATATATTTGGCCTTGTTCAGATTTACTGCATTAACAGGTTGAGAGGTACATGCAAATAAATTGCTTTATAGAATTAGGCATAGCCAACCTCTCAACTGTCCCCAATTTTTGGCTCAAAATGTTGCTCTTCCCCCTTATAATCCCTCCATAAAATAGCAATTTTGGAAGAAAACATGGAGGGTTTACAATTAAGAAATAACTGTAATAATCAAAGTTATAGATTACTTGAAATGCATGTAGATTCTTTTATATTTTGTCAGCTGCTCAAGGTAGCAGTACTAATATTAAAGTGTCCCTTCTTTGACAGGTAGCAGCTGTATTGTGTGTCTATTTTATATTTTTGCATCACGTTTTGTCCATTTTTCATAAAATTGTGTTTTTGGCAAATTAGTGACATCACTAAAGACTGAAGTTAGAAAATGACAGACATTTGAGTTTCAGATTTTATACCCTTCAGAAAATTCATACTAATGCAAGACCTATTCTATTATCTTTCTAAGTTTATTAGAGCAATATTTAAAAATTGTCCTTATTGTTGGGCCTTTGTGCCACTTCTGTGTATGGCTTTGTCCAGATTTCTTGCTCTTGAGGTTGAGAGGTATGACAAATGTGTCAGGGCCATCACAGTCAGCCAGTGAGATTTCAAATTGTGACATGCTTGTTGCACCCCACTCCCCCATGTAGTGACTCTGGATGTGTCCAAGCAAGGCAAGGCGTAGTTGTATCTACCTTGGATGGGGAGGACACACTGCATAAGTACTACAGTGGCTTTTCATCTGTCCTTGATTTTGCAGAATGGTGTGGTTTCTGTCATATTTTTGTACTGTTGATTTATGCTTATTACTCAAAGTGCCTGTTGCTCTGTGCTTTTAAGTAGCAATGCTTTAATGACCATAAGGTAAGCTTGTCTGAGATCGTAAGATGCAAGTAAGCTTTAATAAGCATACTGTTAAAGAATTGCCAACATTGAAAGCCTTTCTGTTGTTGCCATGCAGAGAATACTTGACTAGATAATGTATAAGCCTTGGGTATTAAAGGACAGGATTCCATTATTTTAAAAGCTCATTACACTTGTTGGAGACTTCCAGTCATCTCTACAGACTTTACCCGTAAACTAAACAGAATGCCAATCATGTGTGGTCCATAACCTGTACAGTAATCCTTTAAGCAATGTATCTTGAGCTTGTTTCTTGTTTGCTTTTCATTTTTTACTTTTATCATGTTTTCCCCATGAAACAAGTTGTCAGGCAGCAGGTCTTTTTTGGATAAGAAACATTTTTACAAGTGGGGGCATCACATAGATTTCTACTTTCAGCATGTTACTTGGTACTTTAATAAAGCTGAATATATTATAATTAGGACTGCAATGCAAGGAGAAGTGGTTTGAGTTGAGTGCTTCTGGTTTTTCTTATACTTAATTTTGACTGGCATTCCAGTAATGTATTTAAAAAGTAATTTATTTTTTCATGCCTCACAACCTTTTGTTTCCATCTAGATATTAAGTAAGCTGTCATGCAGCCAATGCATTGAAATATTTTTATTCTTCTACACTTATTTTTGTCTTGATTGGACTTTCATAATGATGGTTTGCCACACAGGGCAGCGTATTTAATTAAAGTTAGTTTTTTGTGGTTTTGTGCATAGCTCCTCCCCTTTCTGGTTGACCACACCCCCTTGACCCCACCCATTCAGCTGTCTCCTGCAGCCCCCCTGTGATTTGAAGTCACCAGCCGCCACTGCGTATAGATCTCTCTCTTGAATATGGGGGTTGGGTCTATAGACATTAACATATAACATCTTGAATTGAATAATTGTCCCCTACCCTCATTTAAGTAGTAACCCATATTCATGACAACCATAGCCCCTCCTTTGTCAGCTGGTAAGATAACTATGGTGTGGTTGTTTTTGAGTTGTTCCAAGGCAGCTGCTTCCTCTGAGGAAAGGTTGTGACTCAAAATGCATGATTCTATATGTGGAAAATGAAGATCCCTCAATACCGCTTGTAAGAAGATTGAAACATGTTTGTTCATTGGTGGCTGGAAGTCAGATTTATGAAACCTGAATTCATCAGATCTTTGAGAGTTATTATCTGAAAAGAATAATCTAAGGTTAAGTCTACGACAAAACTGATAGACATCAGTAACTATACTGTATTCATCAACAAAGAATCCAGGTACAAAGCCAAGGCCTTTATTCAATAATCGAGTTTGCTCATCAGTTAGTATTACATCAGGTAGATTTAACACATTCTGGCCAGTACTCCTAGTTATTTCAAAATGGACTGTAACAAGCCCTCCACTGAGCTGGTTCTTACCCCCATGTTTATGTTTGTGGCCCCCACGCTGCTTCCTTCCACATCTAAAGGGTGTGGTATATTAGACTTTTTGTGAATGGGTGATTCTCTAGTACTGACACTGTCATTGTCCGTGAAGGAAGATTCCTCCCCTGATGTACTGGTGTATGGACTGTCTGTTCTCTTTAAAATCAGGTATCTACTTATGTGTATGGTCTGCTGGAAGTTTTGTTTGGGCCTATTTTCTATTTATGGCCATTTCTGAATAGTAGGGTTCTTGCGACTGCTCTATTGGTATCAATATCTAAATGATATTATTCATAGAAATGCCCTTAGACACCCCTTGGTGATTCAGTTTTGTCTGTTAATATTTATTAGTAGTATTACTCTGTTTCCAACATTTTTGGATTCTTCTTTGATATTCAGCCCCTTCCACAGCTACCTTTAATTGGAAAAGCCTTATTTTGCCTTAAATAAATAGGACTAGTACTACAATAATTTACAGTAATATGGATCTGGAGAGCATTCTTAGTGGGTTATGTGCCGATAGGGATGATATTGGAGTATATAACATTGCTATCAGACCAGGCAGTAACCAGAATGGCTCCAAAATTAATCCTACAGATGGATGTAATATTGCTTTTAATAAATTAGGCAAGGGCTTAAAAAATTTACATGCCAACATTTGGCATCTTAGACTATTTAGAGCATATATGAACAGAGAAATAGCACCTAGAGGTCTCAGAATTCGCCTTCGACCCTTAGTTGGTAGATCGGAGGATACACTGACTAGGGAATGGAATTTAGCTTTACAACAGGCCTCAATGATGTTTGTTAATATTCTAACATCACACTATGAAAGGATGGTTGATATTAATTTGTCGGAGGTGAAAACCTTATGTGAAGATTGTAAAAAATATGAGGCTATACCACTGTATACCATTTCTCTGAATAAGTTTTCTAAGGAGCTGGCCATCTATGAAAAACAAACTCGAGATAGAAAGAGTAAAAAATTTAACAGAGACGTAACCCACTACCAAAGGGGTCGTCCTTTTGAATTTTTGAGAACAGTAAGATTTTTTGATACCAATAGAGCTGCCAGCATCGACACATCTAGGAAGAGACCTATATCCATTTTAAAGAGAACAAACAATCCATACACCAGTACATCAGGGGAGGAATCTTCCTTCACGGACAATGACAGTGTCAGTACTAGAGAATCACCCATTTGCAAAAAGTCTAATATACCACACCCTTTAGATGTGGAAGGAAGCGGCATAGGGGCTGCAAACATAAACATGGGGGTAGGAATCAGCTCAGTGGAGGGCTTGTTACAGACCATTTTGAAATAACTAGGAGTGCTGGCCAGAATGTGTTAAACCTATCTGATGTAATACTAACTGCTGAGCAAACTCGATTATTGAATAAAGGTCTTGGCTTTGTACCTGGTTTCTTTGTGGATGAATACAGTATAGTTACTGATGTCTATCAATTTTGTTGAAGACTTAACCTTAGATTATTCTTTTCAGATAATAACTCTCAAAGATCTGATGAATTCAGGTTTCATAAATTCGAATTCCAACCACCAATGTACAAACACGTTTCAATCTTCTTACAAGCGGTATTGAGGGATCTTCATTTTCCACATAGAGAATCATGCATTTTGATTCACAACCTTTCCTCAGAGGAAGCAGCTGCCTTGGAACAACTCAAAAACAACCACACCATAGTTATCTTACCAGCTGACAAAGGAGGGGCTGTGGTTGTGAATATGGGTTACTACTTAAATGAGGGTAGGGGGCAATTATCCACTTCAAGATGTTATATGTTAATGTTTATAGACACAACCCCCATATTCAAGAGAGAGATCGATACGTTCCTTAATCAGGCAGTGGAGGAATGTATTATTAATAGCTCTACTCAAAACCATCTCACCGTAGCTGATCCGAAAAAACAAATATTATATTTACTACCTAAAATTCATAAATCACTCACCCAGCCTCTAGGCAGACCTATTGTGTCAGGTATTGGTTCTCTGACTGAACCCCTATCGAAATTCCTGACCAAGCATTTAAAACCACTATTGGCTTCAGTCAGAGCTAGGATTCAGGACACTACACAATTTCTTAAAATCATATCAGACACACAATTAGAGCCTGGATGGCTGATGTGCACCCTGGATGTAAAGGCATTATATACTAGTATCTCCCATTGGGCTGGTTTACAAACACTACATTTTTGGTTAAAGCATGCTGCCTTGTATCCCCCTGGCTTCAATACTCTACTGGTATGTATGGCAGAACATGTTTTGAACAAAAATGACTTTTACTTCCAGGGTGAATGTTACTGGCAGTTGCAGGGCACTGCTATGGGGGCTTCTTTTGCCCCCATATATGCGGATCTGTTTATGGCTTTCTTTGAGGAATGTATGATTTATTATCCCCTTCATAACATCTACCAAGTGGAAATAGATATCTGGCGCAGATATTTGGATGACTGCTGGATGGTGTGGCGGGCAGATGTGACATATTTGCAGGAATTTTTGGAGTATCTCAACAATAATTTGTGGGGTATTGAGTTTACTCTAACATCACATCATGACAGTGTCAACTTTTTAGATGTAACTGTATATCGGAATGAGGATCATACTCTTAGTACCAAGACATTTCATAAATATCCACAATACAATAGCCTGCTTCATGCATCTAGTATGCATCCCTGCCACACCATCCACAATATTCCAAAGTCACAATTTATGCGCATTAAAAGAATCAGCTCATCTACATGGGAGTTTGAACATGCCAGACAGGATTTGTGTAACAGGTTTTTGGATAGGGGATACAGGGAGTTGGATATTGCACTTGCCAGTGATTGGAGTTCTGCTCAGGATAGAGACACACTGTTGGAGTACCAACAGTGTAGGCCAACACAAGCAGGTCAAAACCATAGGTTTGTGACAACCTATGGACGTAATAATAATGTCATTAGAAATGTGCTAGATACCCATTGGACTATACTCATGGCCAATGACCAACTTAGGGAATGTTTGGGCCCCACATCTCAATTCTGCTATAGATGTGGGAGAACTTTAGGTGCTCGCTTTTCATACTTTAAGCATAAGGAGAGTGGGGGAGCAGTATATAAACAATTGACCATATCAGGGGATCAACTATTGGGAATGTTCCCTTGTGGACATTGTGGGTCATGCCAATTTGTGAGTAAATTAAAACAATTAACTAGTGCAAACACCAGCAGGGTATATGACCTCAGGGTTTTTGGCAATTGTGCCAGTAGCTGGATAGTATATTTGGCCACATGTAAATGTTCCACTTTTTATGTGGGCCAAACTTCTCGCTCATTGAGAATTAGGATTTCTGAGCACAGAAGTCATATCTGAAATAAAAGGGAGATGAATGCCCTATACAGACAGACTATCAAACATGCCAATGCTGATTTCAGATTTATGGTAATAGATAGAATTATTGGTGATAGGAGTAACCAACAAGGCTGGCACACTATTCTTAATCATAAAGAAAAATATTGGATCATTAATTTAGGAGCGCTTTTTTCCCCAGGACTCAATGACCACTTATGAAGGATACCACAGATCATTGTGTGGTTTTCTGTTTTGTTCTATTTTTGTATATATTTATATGCATTACACTTTTTGTGTGTATATATAATGCAGTTTGTATGTGTATATGCATATAAAATAACTTTTTATATATATTTTGTTATCTACATATGTATATGTATTATTGATATATATTTCTAACTTACATTGATACTTTTTTATACATATTCAATGTACTTGCATTTTTTGGGATTGGACCATGTCTGTTATTGGTTGGGGTTGTGCATAGTTACATTATGTATCCATTATGTAATGCTTTTTCACTGAAGAAGGCTGGTTAGCCGAAACCGGTCTGAATAAAGTATTTCATGTGAATAATACTTGATTTTCATTTTTCAAGTGCTTGATGTACTCTTTATGCTGGCCACTGGTGTTTTAAATTGCTAATGGTTTGGCCGTGCATTTCCATACATGCAGAGCATTGGGTTGCTTCAGTTTCTCCTTATCCAGACTGGTGAAAGGCACATCTGTGTGTCTCACAATGGAGTCTCCTATGACTAATATGTTGGGTTTATAGTGAATCCTTAGTGACTGTGAGGCTCAGATGTGTGGACTATGTGTGGCATGTAGTGTGGAGGGCTGTGGAGATAGCATGTGTTTTTTCATCGGCGGTCTCCTTTGTTTGGGTATGTTTATGTGAAGGACCTCTGCATATATAGGTGTGTGTTGTGTAGGTGTGGGTGGTGTTTGAGGTGTAATGATTGTGTTGACAACCTTTTCAGTGCCAGATATACTGGCTTGAGGGGGAGAGAGCATGGACTCTAGGTTCCTAATGTAATTGCATCTCTCACAAATTGTGTTCCTAGGTGGTAGTAGTAGATGTTTGTCCATGTACATGAGGCAGTTGAAACTGTAGGAAATTGTCCATCCATATTTGTCAGATTCTGAGGGAGAAAGGCCAGAGAGAGCTAAGTGGTGGGTCTAAAGCCCAAGTGCTTAAACCAAACTAAGAGCTTAGAATAACACTTAAGAATAACACTTAACAATTTAGACAGGCTATAAACAAGCAGCAATAAATGCAAAAGAAAAGATGCAGTTGAACACTTTAAAGAACAGGCAGCAAGTAGCAGAAAAAAGCAAAGCAAGATGAAGTAACAGAGTAGTAGGAAGAAACACAAATTAGCAAAATATAAGCTACTGAATAAAGTGTCTTTTTTTATAAAGTGGAAAGGGAGAGAGTAGGGAAAGAACAGAAACAGAAGATAATTCAAGGTTAAGGGACTAAGGGGTTTGGCCTATCCAAATGATCTCTGTATTAGGTAGAATGAGCTTAAGAGATGGGACTGGGAGGAGTGTCGCAGATCAAATTTACAGTAGGGACGGGCAACTGCAAAAGCCATCAACTTTCAACACAGATAAGAAAACAAAATTCGGCCAGCAAATATATAAATAATTCAGTCAAGCAAAAATAAAGACAGTGCAGAACACTAAACAGTTAAAGTGCCAAAACATATACTTATCAGCTCTATATTTCCAGATTGTTTGAGAAGCACTCTCAGTCAGAACACAATGAGATTCTAGCAATGATATGTAAGAATTTACAAATACGGTAATATTTTTATACCAGCAAGACAAAAGCCAAGCCTTGAGACAATTAGATAACACAAAAGCTGTTAGATCAATTTTACCAACTTTAAGAACACACCCACAATAGGGTGGGATAGTGAGAGAAAAAAAGTTTCAGCACAGATCAGAAAATACAATTCGGCCAGCAAATGTGTAAATAATTCAGTCAAGCAAAAATAAAGACAGTGAAGAACACTGAGCAGTTAAAGTGCCAAAAATAAAATTATCAGCTCTATATTTCCAGATTGTTTGAGAAGCAAAGTCAGAACACAAGGGGATTCTTGCAATGATATGCCGAAAGAAACCCCTGTCAAGTATCGAACCCAGGAACCTCTGAATTATGGTCAGAGCAACACACCACTAGGTCAACTCAGCTGTGGTGATTCCCTGATAGGGTTACTCACCCACCCTGCCATTTGCTCATCTTCTTTTTAAACCTGGTGACTTTAAGCTTCTGCCTTAAGAGATCAAAATCAACAATGTTGGCAGGAAAACCAAGGGCAGTTTAACTGTCCATAATGCTAGGTTGAAGAACAGTTATCACAAAGTGGGGGATTTTCAGGACCAATCAAGGAGGAACTCAGTGGATGGATATTTCTGCCATTTTTTGTCTGGTGGCTTAATAGGTTACAGCTCACTAGCAGCATTTCTTTGACCAGAAAAGTACTAAGTATGAGGGCTGCACTAATGTGGTACAGTTGTATCTAAAGGAAAAATTGTTGAATTTATCTGGCTAGCTATGGAGCATAATTGCACAGCAGTGCATGATGTCGTTTGATGTGCAAACAAGCAGAAACCTGATCAAACAGAGGACTTAAATACCAGAAGCTAAAAACTTGAAAAAAATTAAAAAGCTTCAAAAGGACTGATAAGGCTGCTTACTCCAAGCCCTAGACCAACCGCCCTTTAACAGACAGGTTCCAATCAGCACACTTCTCTCACTAGAGTGCAGATGGGCCCTTTCCAATCAATGATGGCCTGGAAAATGTGCTCAGAACAAACAGCCACTACAAACCAAACCAGATGCAGCAAACCTGTATCTGGACTAGCTACCCTAGTTTTGGGAGAAAATACTAAAGAATGTTTAACTCTAGCAAGCATTTGTTTTCTCTCAATGTCAGTGGGTTTTCTTTCTAGTGCACTGGGATGTAGCTTGGTCTGTCTAGGTTGAAGAAATGCTTGGGATTTCTGCATGTAGTTTTACTGGCTGAAGATCTTATTAATCAGCTTATCTTGTTTTTAGTGCCTTTATAAATTATGTACAAGTGCTCATTTATACAAAGCTAAGTACTTTTACTGAATAATCACACTTTTACAAGCTGTTTAAGGTACACTGCTATAGCCACATCTTTAAGTTTGTTTGTGGTAGCACTTCACTCCAAACACTCTATTCCTGTGCTTTTACATTAGGAGGACTGGGATTATTCATCTAGTGGCACTGGCTGTAGGTGTTTACCTGGTCTTTCTGAGCTGGGAACCCATGAAAGGGCTCTAAGTATTTTCCCTTGCAATCTTATTATATACTGTGACTGTACTTCAGCAGTTCAAATAAAAAAAATGTACTGTTTGCTGCTGATTTGCACTGTATTTTACTACTGCATTTGTTGCACTTTGTACTTCACATCAGCTGCTGCTTTTACTTAATTTAAGAAAAGATCTGTTTCTGCTGTTTTATTCTGTTGCTGCTTTTACTTAATTTAAGAAAATATCTGTTTCTGCTGTCTTATTCTGTTCCTGCTTTTACTTAATTTAAGAAAAGATCTGTTTCTGCTGTTTTATTCTGTTGCTGCTTTTACTTAATTTAAGAAAAGATTTGTTTCTGCTGTTTTATTCTGTTGCTGCTTTTACTTAATTTAAGAAAAGATCTGTTTCTGCTGTTTTATTCTGTTGCTATTATTAAATCAAGAAAAAAACTGTACTGCTTTTTACACTGTTGCTTGTTTAATTAAAAAAAATAGCCTACTTTTTCTCTTGCTACATTGCACTTCTGCTGTCCATAGTATAGACTGGATTCAGACTGGCTTAATTCAATTCTGTTTGTAGATTGACCACTAAAATCAAGACACCTTTTTCTTGGAGAAGTCCCCCTGTACCCTCATGGCAAGAGCATACAGTAGGACGGGTTTATATTATATCATCAAATGCTTCCAATGGAAAAAAATCACTGTTCCCAAAAAAAAAATAAAAAAAATTGAAAGAATACATAAAGTGGGGGGCGCCCCACCTACTTAAATATACAAACTCCAAAATCACACTATGTTGCAAAAATGGCAAAGTAACAGAAGCGGCCAAGCAAATTCTTTCCCTGGGAAAGAATTCGCTTAAGAGCCACTTCGCTATTTTGCCCTTTTGTTGTTTTAATTTCGACCAAGACGCATACGATAGAACGCGTCTTCGGTCATCTAATAGTTACCCCAGTAGGACTATCTAAATGAAAGGTTACTGGTTCAAGGCTCAGTTTGAACTATTTTATTGATGTAGGGCTCAGTTTGAGCTATTCTATTAGGGCAGGGCTCAGTTTGGGCTTTTTCATTGTTTTCTTTGTATTAGCTGCTTTGCTCTTACTTGTGTGTAATACACCATTGCACATCACTGCACAGAGGGGGTAACTTTTAGCTGTTATAGATGCAAAAGCACCAGTAGAAATATTTTTCCTTAGAAGTGGCTGCTATCTAGCACAGCAGTTCTTGAATAGCTCTCAGCTCTTCAGTAAACCACCCAACAGAGATTTTACCTCTTAACTATCAACATCAGACCCTATAGATCCCCTCTTTTATAGACCTCCTACTATACATGCCATAGGTTAGTCACCCTAAAATAGCTCCCTGTCTAATATCCCCATCTTTTTTTTTCTCATCTGCTGAGATACCAGGTTCAAACACTGCATTATGAACTGTCAGTTTACCTCTGTTTATCTTGCCAGCCTGATGGACATGTTTTTTTGAGGTAGTGTAGCAACTGTCTCATGTACACTGACAACACATTACTCCTAAATCACTCAAGTAAAATTTGCGAAAAATGCTCCTACACTATGAATCTGGAATCAATGCTCTCTCATGTCCAGAACAGAAACACTAAACAGGTTGTCATCTCACACACCATGACTCCTGTTCATAATATGCACCCAACACATAAACCTTCATATGCATTGGTACTCTCCAGAAACCTACCTAAACACCACAGACCTCCAAAACACAAACATGCTACATCTAACACAACACCCAAAGCACCTAGTAAACATAAAAACACTAGGACCTGTGTCTCACCAAATAAGACCTTAAGGCAATGCACAACTAGTCCAGATGTTTTAGTTATAGGTGACTATAGTGAAACATACAGATGCTCCACTCACCAGACTGAACAAGGAGAAGGTTACAGTCAGCTGTCTGTCTGGTGCAAAGATTCACCAGCTCACACACATGCACTCAAATCTCTCAACAGCAAGTACTGTTATGACTCCATCATAGTTTACATTGGGTCTACAGTTGTGAATGATTCCTGAATGTGGGATAGTATCAACAACTTGAGATGCAACTCCTTGGACTATAAGAAGAGAGATATGACTGACCTTTCTGAATACGTGTCCCAGGTGGGTATGTCCATAGCTTTGAGCAGCATTTTACTCACACCTAGGATGATACCACAATATAAACAGAAAATGATTGAATTCAATAATTGGCTTAGGTTCTGGTGTCATTCTAAGGGGATTCAGTTCCTGTCAGCCTGGGACGACATGGTGGATAGACCATGATGCTTTGCCAGAGATGGTCTTCACCTGGCACCTCTAGGCTTTCAGTTGCTGGCAAAGGCACTTGCCTTCCCCATAATTCCTTTTTTAGGCAAGGTCACAACAACAAAATTCCTGACTTGAAAATTTTAAACATAAAGAAACTAAGGAACATGCTGCTAAATGCTAGGAGTTTAAATGAGAAAATGCTCTCTCTCGAAGCACTCCTCTCCCTGGAAGATATTGACATCTGTGCAGTCAAAGAAACCTAGCTCAAGGCCACAGAAAGTACCCCTGCATTGGAAGACTATAATGTCTTCCACGATAGCAGACCATAAATTGAAGGTGTAAGAACCAAAAGAGGTGGAGTATCTATCTTCATTAAAGATAATTACACCTGTAGACAAGTTAGACAAGAAAACTGCATGGTGCTACTCCAGGTCCAAATTACCATGGGTAAAACCCCCCTTCAGGTTATTATCAGTTACAGGTCCTGTTCCATGAACCAAGATGCCCACATAGCTTATTTAGACTTACCTGGGACAATTAAGGTACAATCTAACACTTTAGTCATGGGTGACTTCAACTATTCTTCATTTAGTTGGGAAACTTATATGAGCCCAAACTCACTCACACAAAACTTCTTTGACTTTGTCAACTCAAATGTCCCAGAACAATTAGTGCACCACCCCACAAGGGGCTCTAATGTTCTAGACCTGGTCTTCTTCAATATGAGTGACCAATGCAAAGCCTCAAGTGTCAGGCCCTCACTGGTTAAATCTGACAATATAGAAGTCATTTTTGAAGTAGCAATAGCATCAGAACTCCCCAATGGAGAAGTCAGGCTAAAAAACTTCACCAAAGCTAACTATACCTTCCTAAGGGAAGTTGTAATCGGCTCCCATGCTTTATTTTCTACAAATGGCATTGATGGCTATACTAAGGTATACCCTGATGCCCTGTATAAACATCCACACACATGTATAGACACAGCCATGCAGGATAGGATTAAATCAAGATCCTCAAGAAAAAACAAATCAACCTGGTGGACATCTAGCATTAATAAATTATAACAAGCAAAAGAAGCTGCTGTCTAAAAATACAAAAGTGAGATGTCAGAACTGGAAAAGCACCCTCCTCAGCCTAAACAAGCAAATAAGACAACTCATACAATTTTCAAAGAGCAACTATGAGAAACATTTAGCAACCATAGCCAAGAATAACCATAAGGCTTTCTTTCACTATGTCTCAAACCTAAAAGGTTGGACTCAGATGTGTGCTGAACTAATTGTGGATGGCATCACACACACTGACCCTGCAGAAATTGCAAACCTACTAGCAGACAAGTTTGGTGAACATTTTACCCCCTATCCCCACCAACCATATCACAAACTAAATCTTCATCATCTCCTCCTCCTCCCCCCTGCATCTCCAAAGAGCAATTTGTCAATGCTATCTCCAAGGCTAAGAACACAACCTCCATGGGACCAGATGGCAATCTGGGCTGCATTCTTAATGTTCTAAATCAAGAGC
Source organism: Protopterus annectens (assembly GCF_019279795.1). Taxonomy (NCBI): domain Eukaryota; kingdom Metazoa; phylum Chordata; order Ceratodontiformes; family Protopteridae; genus Protopterus; species Protopterus annectens. The sequence goes on along the minus strand of NC_056727.1, from coordinate 335,993,235 downwards.
TAGCTACTTCATTAGGCACTCTATTCAACCGCAGCCTGGGTGCTATCTTTGTCCCTACTGATTGGAAAACAGCAACTGTTATCCCCCTCCACACTGGCAGGTTGGCAACAGACCCCAGTAACTATAGACCCATACGTTTAACCAGCCTCATCTGAAATGCAATGGAATGAATCATCATGGACCTCATAAATAAGGGTATAGGTGACCTCCAAACCCTTGATCCATCCCAGTTTGGTTTTGTCAAAGACAGATCATGCCTGCCAAACCTGGTGGACTTCTTTGAGAACATGACCAGAGCCATAGATGAGGGCAAAGCCATACACACAGCCTATCTTGACTTGGCCAAGGCCTTCGATACTATCCTACATTCAGGAATCATTCACAAACTAACCCATTTGAATTTCAACCCCTACGTTCTCATGTGGGTTGCAAACTGGCTCACTGATCCACAACACAAAGTGGGAGACTTTACCACTACTGGCAGACCTGTCACCAGTGGGGTCCTACAAGGGTCAGTGCTGGGCACCTTCTTGTTTTGCATATACTTATCAGAAGTCCAGGCCAAAATGGAGGGGCCTGTGGCTCCTCCAAGTTTGCAGATGACTGCAAATTAGGTGTTACCACTGAATCCCCTAGCGAAATCAGTGTACTTCAAAAGGTGCTTACACCGACCAATGATTGATGCTAAAGCATAAACTAAATGCTAAAAAATGCATCATCATTCCTGTCAGCAAAAACAATGTCCCTTCTAATTATAAAATAAACAATAATACCCTAAGTACCAATTCAGCAGTGAGAGACCTGGGAACACAAGTTGACTGTGACCTCAACTTTGACCACCATGTGTCTACTGTGGTGAGGAAGGCAATCTATGTCACCTACCTGATTAGCAAAGGCATCGCCTCAAGAGCAAAAGAGATTATAACTCCCCTGTACTCATCCCTCATCAGGATTATTACTGAATATAATGGTCCCTTTGGTATGCACCATACCAGACAGCTACAGCAACTTCAGAGACCTCAGAGATTTCTAACTATGAAAATTCAGGGTCTCCAGCACATGTCTTATATGGACAGACTGAAGTCACTGTCACTGTACTCAGTAGCGTATAGACTACGTAGAGGTGACTTATGTCTGGTTTATAGGGCTATCTCTGACCCACATTTAATGGAAATGCTGCCCATCCATAAGTCAAATGGGACTAGGGTCACTTGTTCCATGGATCTCAATCTAGTCTGTGACATAAACAGGACCTGCCGGAGAGACAGATACATATCTCAGAGGTTGCCACTCCTCTGGAATAGCCGTCCATCCATATCAAGCAGACCACCTCTATGAACCTGTTTAAGTGCAACCTGGATGACTGTATGGGAAACCAGGGATTGCTTTGGCTTCTCTCCTGGACATGAGTAGTCCTTGTTAAAAAAGATTAGGCATAGACAATATCTTTCATCTAGTATTATATTGGCTTGTAAAGACCCTTGGTTCAATAGTCTAGTAACATCCTATGAACCTATGAACAAAGGGCTGTTCATTTAATGTAAGAACCATCCAGCATTTTCTGAAAAATAGACTTAAAAGCACAAGATAAACAAATGTACGTATTTTCTGAACAATAAAAGCTACTAAAACTGTGCAAATAGCAATATTATCAGTAAGAAGTATTCTTTACAGTGATACTAGTCAGTGAATCCATAGTCTTTTCCATAAAACTTGTAAAAAGCAATGTCTTTTGGCTTCTCCCATTAGGGGTTGCCACAGTGGTTCACCAGTCTGCAGATTGATTGGCAGTGAAGTTTTTACAGTGTCAAGTTGCCAGCCAACTGCCCAACCTTCACAGAAGGCATACACACACACACTCAGACCTGTCTGCATGTCTTTAAAACTCATTCAACTATAGGGAGGACATGCAGACTTCACACAGAAGGCACTCCAGCCGAGATTCAAACTGAAGAACTTCTTAATGCACACAAACCCCAAGTTATATTTTTTCCAAACTTTCAGAATTTTTCGTATCTTGAAAACTATACAACCAAGATATTGTTAGAACATTTTTGTTAACCAGACATAAGCTGTCACATTGACAGGAAAAGTACATATGGAAATATTGCTTATTTTCATAATTGCTAATAAACAATTAGCAATATTTCCAATACAGTATGATGTAAACCAGCATTTTCATTTACTTTTTCTGTCTCCCACACTGGTGTTTTACACCATACACCTTGTGACAGGTCCCTACTCTGGGCCAGCAATCAAGGAGAACCAATCCTCACCACTGACTTGGTGAGGAATGGTCAATAAGAACAATGATGGATTGACACAGTATTTTTAGATGCTGCTGCCTGCACCAAGCACAATTTCCCTTAAGAGCAAACAGCAGCACATTCCAGACTTGGGGATGGATGCTCTTTCTCTCTCCAGATCCACATAAACCTCCACACTGACCACCTCAGAGGTCTGTGCCCCTGTTCCCAGTAGCTGACATACCCACTTGGATATTTGAGTTTCATGCACACACAAACACACCTAGGAAAAGCTGGCACACATTTACTAGCTGTGCCCCTTTCTGCCCAGACTCTGAGGTAATCACATTGCCACCAGTTAGCTACCCTAAGGCACTTACAGAAGGTACCCAATTATACTGTGTAAAATTAATACTAATACAAATGGTAGGGTGTGACCAAAGCAGCAAGGCTTTATGGACCGGCCATACTTTCACTAAAACAAACATAAGTACTCTCAAGATATTAAAAGTATTCTGTAAAGGAACAGCCACAATGAAAGGTATTAAAATATTTAATGATAAATAATAAAACAGAAAACAAGAGACTACTGAATAAGATAAACAACAGAGTTTCAACCACATAATAATACAGTTGAATAGTTTCTCACAGATGCAGAAAACAATATTAAACTATTCCCACTAAATATCCCTGAGTAACTAAAGAATTACTGTTCTTTGACGACTTATTAAAGCAAGGCAAGCTGATGTGTGCTGAGTGCCTTACCACAGCAAAAGCCAAATGATGCTTCTCTTTACCTGTGTGGATGTGTGAGATATATCCTGTCAGAAATATTTTCTGTCAGATTCTAAAGTGCTGCTGTAAGGGTTCCAAAGAAACCGGATGTTGGTTAGAGGATGACATCACGTCTGGTCACCTGACTTTGGTATAATACACACACAGAGCTTTGCTAAGATCTGTGGCAGCATCTGAAAGCTATAACATAATTTCAGACTTTATATTCTTTCAGGGTTGTCTGATAAAACATACACATTTGATCAGTTACAACAATACAACTTAATATACATACATTCCTTCTGCCCGGCATGCATTTTTAACACAAGTAGCCTTACAAATATATTTTTAACTCAAACATCTGTACAAATCAGTCTGATAGTAAAATAATATAAAATTCTTTACAAAACTCCAGCTAGCTAAGCTGACATATGTACACATGTATTGCCCTACTCTCCATGGCAAAGATGTCAGTGACGTATAACATCAGACACCTCAATAAAATGTAGGTCTGTCTGTCTGTTATGAAAATATGAACATTAATATGAAAATGATAAGTGGTAAACAAAGGATACTTTCTCCACTGTGGGACATCCTAGACTAAAAATCTTAGTGTCTTTTTTAAGCACTCCTTTCCCTTTCTAATACTCCCTATTATTAGCTGCTAAGTCACTTAGTTAAAGATGACAGACACCAAACAATTCTGGATACCATAAGGAGGTATAGGTGTGAAGTGGATGTTTAAAAAAGGCATTAAATGCTTGAGTGAATTATACCTATCGATAGCTGCAGAAGGGCAAGAGCCTATCCTGGCAATCACTGAGACAAGGCCAAGAATAACACTTGGATAAGATGCTAACTTATCAGATTTGCCTAAATTGCCTCAGCAATAATGGAATATGGTAAAACTGCCGTTGATGGGTTGTTTTGCCCCCCACTTAATATTCAACAAGGTATCAAGTACAACAAGTACTTGTTACAAGTACAACTAGTACAACTAGCAGGTACCAGAGTGATTTAGAGGATGAACATTCTTTTCCAGCTTTACTTGACCCAAAAGACAAGCAGTTTATGCAGCAGAATTTTTGCCAGCAAAATGGACAATATCATAATAGAAATGGGAAACAATAGTTCTAAGAACAAGATTGGGACCAACATAAAGGAGGTAAATTTCAGGGACAATAGAGAAATAACAAAAGGACTAAATGGTACTAATTTTAATTGTAACCATGTCAGTTGTTGTTGTTGTGTCTTTCGGCTTTTCCCGGTTAGGGGTCGCCACAGCGGAACTCCGGTCCGCTAATGATTGGCAGCAGATTTTTACGTGCTGGCTTGCCGGGCCTAACGCACAACCTTCAATGAAGGAATGCCCATTCATGCATGTCACCACACAGAAGACGCTCTAACTGAGAATTGAACGGGCAACGTCTAACTGTCAGGCGACAACGCTACTGCAGCACCACCACCGCATTGTAACCATGTCAGTATTGTTCTAAATTTACCTAATGATGTGTTAGATGAACATTTGTATACAGCCTTACAGTGTGGTCTTAAATTTATCCCAAAAGTGTTGCTTAGAATACAATTTTTTAAAACTTGAAATTTTTAAGTTGATTAGAAAAATGCATTTATGGTATTTTTTCATGTTTATGACTTAGAGAAAAGTGATAACTATATGGTTACTGCTGTTAATGAAATGTGATAGTATAGATGACAATTACAATGTATTATCTGATGATTCATTTGTTTCTTGTACAAGTGAATGTAATGCTTATTGCCTAATAGATACAACAAATGTTCAAGTTAGTAGTAAGTTCTTAACACTTTTTATACATGAAGGTGTCAAAATGTTTCATTCTATGTTAGAGTTCAAAATTGAAATGTTATGTAGTAACTTTGATAAAAGGAACATTTACTATAATTTGACTAAAAATGAATGGTTGGCAGTTAAACAATTTTCACAACAAAATAACCTTGTGATAAAACCCTCAGACAAGGGTAATAAAATAGTTGTAATGCACCATTCTCAATATAGTAAGATGTGCTACGAGCTGTTACAAGACAATGAAGAATACAGAAGTGTAACATTCTGATATAGAGAAAGCAAAAAGAGAATATGCTAAGCTGGTTAATAAAGGGCTCAGATTGGGCTATTGGACAGAATAAGATGTTGAGAAGAAATTGTTAAATGAAGATACTGAGTTAGAATATTTTTATTGTCTATCGAAAGTACATAAAAGTTTAATTTTTTACACAATTTGTGGATAATTTTGCACAAATGTCTGTTGAAAGAAGTTGAAAGTTTAATTTTTTACACAATTTGAGGATACTTTTGCACAAATGTCTGTTGAAAGAAGTTGTAAATCTTCCGTCTTACATTAGAGATTCTTTCAGCTTTCTACAAAAAATTAAAGGGATAAGATGGAAAGAAATGTACTGGATAACTATTGATGTAAAGAGCTTGTATACCAGTATAAAACATGCTCATGGAATGGAAGCTCATAGTATCTTCTTAGGTGACAGCCCATTGGCACATTATACCATGAATTTAGTTAAATTTAGTTTAGAAAATAACTTTTTTCTGTTTTGAAGATACTCTGTACCATCAATTACAAGGTACAGTGATGGGTGTTTCATTTGCACCCATGTATGCAAACTTGTTTATGGGTAGATTCGAATCAAAATGCATATATACAAATTCATTCTATCAGAAATATGTAAAATCTTATTTTAGATGAATAGATGACTTAATTATTGTCAGTCCCATTTGTATTACTTAATAGCGAGATCTACAGTGTTCAACACCATAGACTGGTATGAGGCATGCAGTGCAGAAGACAATTGACAAATATCTTCATCATCAACTCCCTTTTCTCCATTTTTGCATGGGGTGGAGTATCACATCATCTGTCTCCACATCTATCAACTCAGATGCACTCTTTTACCTTCTTCAGCACTCATGGCTGACCCCCACTAGTCTTTTTTCCTGTAATCATCCCTCTCTTGTCCCTCCCTGATGAGCAGTTTTAAGCAATAATCACTATCCAAATGTGCTAAGGAAATATATGTGCAGAACCTGTAAAAGGGCTAACAGAGCACAGAAACATGCCTGCATACGTAACTGTAGTTTATCCTATATAGCTGCTGCCTATCCTGCTTTTTTAGATCAGCAATAGTTTCTAACAACTTAAGTGATTCCAGTTTATTCGGTGATGTCACCTTAAAAGTAGAATAAATAAGTTTGTAATTCCCCTGTTCTTTTGGCCAACTGTTCATTGCACATGTTGGTTTATAATGCATGTGGCTCCTGCAATGTATTCCATATAACTAATAATGTAACTCCTCCTATCTACTTTTTCATAGATTAAGTGGCATTGTGAGCTATTTTACACTAAGACGATTACCCCATATGAGTATAAAGCATGCATCTTGTGACTGTAAGGCTCACTACTTTAAAGATTATGCCATCCTACACACTTTTTTATTTCCTGCTTAACAAATTCACTCATTATTTCAGTATATGGTGGTGTGGAATCTTGCATTAATAAAAGATTTCCAACACAGTGAGTGAAGTATGTTGGGATATGTGAATAAAGGAACACATATTCTGACTATTCGTTAGGAAATAACTTTCACTTCTAAAACATTTCTTCTTACATAGAGCAGCAATCATTATTTGATCTAAGATAGGCTTCCTTTTCATAGTTTCCAGTTTTCGACTAACTAAAATCATATGGTGACAGCAGCAAGGATATTATTAATTTGTCTTCCAACACTGATATCATGCAACTTTTGTATGGGCTTGTCACTAGTCCACATAATCACTGCTCTTAGCACATAGAAATTTTATCAGCAGAGAAAGAATGCTCTTCAGAATGTCACAAGCTTCCAACTATTCTTAGACTGTTATAGCACATCTTCCTGCAAACAAGTACAGAATAATAATTTTGTATTCCCCTAATCTCTCTCCGTTCACAGCTAGACTAAAAATTTGAGGGATCACCAGTCCCTCTCCTGCAACAGCCCCAGTATAATACTATTAAACATAATGTCAGAATGGTGTAGTCACTTCTCAGGTATGCTGTTATCATAGGTAGCTAATTATCTAATGCAGACACAGGACAAGTTTTGGAAGCTGTTGGGCCATTTTACAGGTGTAACTACATAACAGAGCAATAAAATAATCTGCTGATTTTCCCTGCTGCTTCACTTCAAAAAAAAAAAAAAAAACTTTGGACTGTGCCCTGTCTCAGCTACTGAGTGTTTAGATAACCTTGTTAAAAGCTACACTAATGTGGTTTTAAGTAAGTTAAGGCTTTTTATATAACTAATATCTGCCAGCTAAACTTTTTACTGAGAAGTATGATGCACCACTTCTACAAACATATGTATTTCTATTATTAGTTGCAGACCTTAGCTTAGTTAGCTATCTAGGCTGCCCCAATCAATGTGTCCTGACAGTAGTTTTTACCTTAACTCACTTCATTTACTTGTCTAGCTGATCTGTATACTCTTCAACCATTTTCTTCTAGAGCACATTTGTTGCCATTAACAGCTCTTGAGCCATTTTCTCTGAATGTTTTTTGTGTTGTATTACTAACGCTGGGGTGGGGGGATGCATTCAGCAAATCATGCTTTTAAATTTTTCAAGCTCTCAAAAGTGCACTGTCCTTCTTATGAATTCTCTGTTCTTCCTTACCATCCCCCACACTGACATCTTCTCCTACACTCTGCTACTTTTACCCTGTCTATCCTCTCTTGTAATTGTCTGTAGTAGAAAGCTAAGTGGTTAGGTATGTTGTGGCATAGATAGGATCTTACAGATCTGTTTGTATACTCACCTTGCTAATTGTGATTTCTGTTAGCTCTAGTTACTCCTTAGGTTTATAGATATCAGTTGTGTATGACTCTTGTGTTTCCAAAAGTCAAACGTTCCTCTTGTGCTGTGCTGATGATGTCATAAGATGGCAGAAACATGCATATCCACAGCTAGAGGAGTTTGGCTTTATTGGCCTGAAATTGTCCATGAAAAGACTTAAAAGTAAAAGAAAAAGAAAAAAGTCATGGACATTCAGAAATGCCATTTAGCTAAAACATCTGATATCCTTAAAAGATAATTTACATATATCCCATGTTGCCTCTGATTCAAGAGGTTTAATGTATCACACAGTGGAAATGCTAGCTTTGCTAGATTTTTCCTTTTGTGTTTTTCACCAATTGGTTTTCCTGTGTGACCCTTTTACTCATTGTTTTAGTTTGTTAGTTGTGAATATTTTGTAGACACCCTTAGGTTTATGGATATCAGTTGGGTATGACTACCCTGTGTTTCAAAAGTCAAACATTCCTCTTATGTTGTGTTGATGATGTTATAAGAAGATACGTATGTCCATAGTTAGAGAGGTTAGCCTTTATTGGCCTAAAATTGTTTATGAAAAATTTTAAAAGAAAACAAATCCATGGACATTCAGAAATGCAATTTAGCTGAAACACCTGATATCTTTAAAGGGTAATTTGCATCTATCCCATATTGCCACCGATTCAAGAGATGTAAGGTATCACACAGTCATACAGTAGAAATTTGTTTTTAACCAACTGGTTTTCCTGTATGACCTTTTTACTCATTGTTTTATTTTGTTAGCTCTAGTTACAGCATTGATTTCCATTGCTTGTTTACAATCTAACCAGTTGCCTCACTGAGATGACTGGATTGAAATAGCCTATTTATAAACATTTCTTCTGCTATATTGCTGTTTGACTAGGTTTACATTCTCATTATAACAAAATAAAATGTAATGATTTCTGTAGTCACTGATAATTGTGTAGGTAGTTTTTAGGCATTGTTGATTAAAGTCAGTCGCATTTTATATCATACCAGTCTGTATAGTTAACTAAATTCAGTCACAGTTTGCGTGGTGCCAGTCAGTATTGTTAATGACATTCAGTCACATTTTAAATGGTGCACGCAGCTAGAAGTTCTGTTTAATGTATAATTTCATATTATTTATTTATTGCATTTGTTTACCAGGAAAGTCCACTGGGCCATAAAGTGCCCATTTTCTGTGGAGGCCCGGGGAGAAAAGCTCCACATCGATACACAGAGGTGTATATATACAATTAGCTAAAGCACAAGATGAAGAGCCAAAGTTCCACAGAGGTAACATACATACAATTACATAAAGCAAAACTAGTACAATATATGCTATGAGGAGAAATACAAATATAGGATAACAGTCGTGTCTGGTTTGAGTTGATAAAATCTCGAGTTGCAATGACATATATACAGTTTGTTAACAAAAATATATCAATACTAACAGATTAAAACTGCTTAGGAGTTTGGTAAAGCAAGAAAACAGAATATACTTGAGTGACATTAGTTACTGGTTATACAGAGAGATTGTTTATACAAGAAGAGGCACTGAAGTGGTGCTAAGAATATCAGTTGTCAGTGCATTTGTGTTCTGGTACAGAGGAGGATTAGCTGTTACAGATAAAGAGAAGATTGAATAGGAGGAGGAAATGGAAGACCAGGGTAGAGGTGGGAGAAGAGCAGGGAGAGATAAAGGTCAGATAGGGGGTTGAGGAGAGTTAGCACAAGGACATTGCCAGTGGGAGTAGAGGTAGAGTTTCAGATAATTTTTAAAGATGAGAGTGTTGCTAGTAGATCTAAGTGAGGGTGGGAGTAGGAGAGAGATTCATTTTTATAGAGTTCATTCAGAGCTAGAGTTTACTTTAATGTTTGCCAAAAGTAAAGCTAGTTGTTAATCTCCCCAACTCACAGCTGTTTAAGGTTCTGAATTTATATATAGTATAGAGTATTTTAATTAAAGATGAAAGAGAAAAGATAGACTTAAAAGTCTGGAGGAAATCGGGTAGATAAAGGGGATAGGGAGGGAAGAAATGGGTAAAAAAGTAGGATAGATGAGAAGAGAAACAGGGAAAAGAAACTAGCTATAATAGAGTGGAGAAAGGAGAAGATGAAAAGAAAATTGATAACCGTGTAAACTGATAAAGGGCTAAGGATCATAAGAAGGTAAAGAGTAACAGAATTATTCTACAGTCAGTTGGTAGTCTAATTGTAATGGGAATTTTATAGTAAGATCAAAGATATATTGAGACAAGATAGTATGTTGAAAAACAGATCCAGTTGACCATTAGATGGCATATTTTACTGTAGCTGGAACAGCTTAATATGGCAGTTCTTGTCTAATTTAATTTTGTACTAAATTCACTTTTTTAATGCATAGACAAAAATGAATGCATCTTTGTTCATGATGATTATTTGACATTTGTATGTGTACTAAACTTTTGATTTTGAAATCTCAGTTGTGCAGGTAGTATTTGACATTTGTACATGTGCTAAAGTTCTGATTTTAAGATCCCAGTTGTGTAGGTAGTATTTGACATTTGCATGTATACTAAAGTTCTGATTTTGAGATCTCAGTTGTATAGGTAGTATTTGACATTTCTAGGTGTGGTCTGTAGGATGACATTGGTCATCAAGAAGAGGAGGAGAAGTGTGAAAGCAGTGCCACGGATTAAATGGTGGAAGTTAAAAAAGGGTGATTGTGAGGTGGAGTTCAGGGAAGAGTTAAGACAGGCACTGGGAGGCAGTGAAGAGTTACCAAATAGCTGGGAAACTACAGCAGAGCTAGTAAGGGAGACTGCTAGAAAGGTGCTTGGTGTGACATTTGGACAGAGGAAGGAGGACAAGGAGACCTGGTGGTGGAATGAGAAAGTACAGGAGAGTATACAGAGGAAGAGGCTGGCGAAGAAGACATGGGATTGCCAAAGAGATGAAGAAAGTAAACATGAGTATAAGGAGATGAGATGCATGGCAAAGAGATAGGTGGGGAAGGCTAAGCATAAGGCATATGGAGAGTTGTATGAGAGACTGGACACTAAAGAGGGAGAAAATGACCTGTTCCAATTGGCTAGACAGAGGGACAGAGCTGGGAAAGATGTGCAGCAGGTAAGGGTGATAAATGATAGTGAGGGAAACGTACTCACAAGTGAGGAGAGTGTGTTGAGTAGATGGAAAGAGTACTTTGAAGGGCTGATGGATGAAGAGAATGAGAGAGAAAGAAGGTTGGATGATGTGGGGATAGTAAATCAGGAAGTGAAACAGATTAGCAAGGAGGAAGTAAGGTCAGCTATGAAGAGGATGAAGAATGGAAAGGCTGTTAGCTCAGATGACATACCAGGGGAAGCATGGAGGTGCTTAGGTGAAATGGCAGTGGAATTTTTAACCAGATTGTTTAATGAAATTTTGGAAAGTCAGAGAATGCCTGAGGAGTGGAGAAAAATTGTTTTGGTAACTATCTTTAAGAATAAGGGTGATGTGCATAGCTGCAGTAACTACAGAGGGATAAAATTGATCAGTTACAGCTTGAAGTTATGGGAAAGAGTAGTGGAAGCTAGGTTAAGAAGGGAGGTGATGATTAGTGATCAGCAGTATGGTTTCATGCCAGGAAAGAGCACTACAGATGCAATATTTGCTCTGAGAGTGTTGTTGGAGAAATACAGAAAAGGTCAGAAGGAGTTGCATTGTGTCTTCGTGGACTTAGAGAAAGCATATGACAGAGTTCCTAGAGAGGAGTTGTGGTATTGTATGAGGAAGTCAGGAGTGGCAGAGAAGCATGTATGAGTGATACAGGATATGTACGAGGGTAGTGTGACATTGGTCAGGACTGTGGTGGGAGTGACAGATACATTTAAGATGGAGGTGGGATTACATCAAGGATCAGCTCTGAGCCCTTTCTTATTTGCAGTAGTGAAGGACAGGTTGACAGATGAGATCAGACAGGAGGCCCCATGGACTATGATGTTTGCAGATGACATTGTGATATGTAGTGAGAGTAGAGAACAGGTTGAGGAGACCCTGGAAAGGTGGAAATATGCTTTAGAGAGGAGAGGAATGAAGGTCAGCAGGGCTAAAACAGAATATATGTGTGTAAATGTGAGGGAGGGTAGAGTAATGGTGAGGAAGCAGGGAGTAGAGTTGGTAAAGGTGGATGAGTTTAAGTACTTGGGATCAACAGTTCAGAGTAATGGTGAGTGTGGAAGAGAGGTGAAGAAGAGAGTACAGGCAGGGTGGAATGGATAGAGAAGAGTGTCAGGAGTGATTTGTGACAGACGGGTACCAGTAAGAGTAAAAGGGAAGGTCTACAGGAGGGTAGTGAGACCAGCTATGTTATATGGGTTGGAGATGTTGGCATTATGAAAAGGCAGGAGTCAGAGCTGGATGTGGCAGAGTTAAAGATGTTAAGATTTGCACTGAGTGTGACTAGAATGGACAGGATTAGGAATCAGTATATTAGATGGTCAGCTCAGGTTGGACAGTTTGGAGACAAAGCAAGAGAGGCGAGATTGCGTTGGTTTGGACATATGCTGAGGAGTGATGCTGGGTATATTGGGAAAAGGATGCTAAGGATGGAGCTGCCAGGTAAGAGGAAAAGAGGAAGGCCTAAGATAAGGTTTATGGATGTGGTGAGAGAGGACATGCAGGAGGTTGGTGTGAAAGAGCATGATGCAGAGGACAGGAAGAAATGGAAACAGAAGATCTGCTATGGTGACCCCTAACGGGAACAGCTGAAAGATGATGATGAGGTGTGGTAAAATTCTGATTTTGAGATCTGACCTATGTATGTAGTATTTGACATTTCCATGTGTTCTAAAGTTCTGATTTTGAGATCCTAGTTGTGTAGGTAGTATTTGACATTTGCATGTGTAATGAAGATCCAATTTTAAGATCCCATTTGTGTAGGTAGTATCTGACATTTCCATGTGTACTAAAGTTCTGATTTTGAGATATCAGTTGTGTAGGTAGTACTTGAGATTTGTAGGTGTGGTAAACTTCTAATTTTGAGATCTCAGTTGTGTAGGTAGTGTGACAAACCAAAATGCTGCCAGCCCAGATATGTGGAATTTTGTAAATAATCATATGTCATTTGTGAATATCAATATGATCCATAGGCTTGTCTTACAAATGTAAGAGAACTATATGTTATGTGGATATTAAACTACTGGTGCAGAAAGGTGTGTTGAACTGTATGTTATGTACTGAACTTCAAGAATGTAACTACAGTGTGCCCTACTTGAAAAGAACAGAAATGTGTATAAACTATATTAATAGCAGAAGTTGGAATATAACATACAGAGTTAACTTGCAAAACTTCAGGAAAATAAGTTAAAAGTGTTTTACAATGTGCTATAAAAAGTTAGTTTCAATGCAGCAAGTAGACACAATGTCTAAAGTTAGAGGTTTTCCTATTTTCTGGAAACAGAACTAATTGCTAGGTTTCAAATGTAAAAGTGTTAATTGTTTTACGACTTCAAGTTCTAGGCAAACTTCTGAGATATAAGAACTTCTTACATAGAGATGTTAAAATTATGTTAGTTTCTGATACCCTGGGAACTGAAGGAAGGTGACAAAGAGTGATGTCATCCTGGCTAACCCAACAGTAATGTGTATTATTAATTTAAGAATTATCTCAGCGAGTGAGTCTGCATTTTGTATTTGTCTTTGGACCTGAAAAATCCATCTTCAGAACTTCTCATCTGCATTTGCCTTGGTCTGTAAGTAAGATTTAGGTATAGTATTTCTTTTAGAGATAGATAGGAATATACTAAATATTAGTTTAGATGTTTTCTGTATTCATTTGAGACTGTCCTGCAATGTTGCTTTAAAATATTTCCTGTGATGCTGAACTCTGTAGTAACTGTGCTGAGTTACTGAATATTGTCTTGCTCTTTTGTTTATTATTAAATATACTTAAACCTTTTAGTGGTGGCTCTTTTGTTTAAAGATATTTAGGCTCTTAGCGTACTTGCATATGTATTTGGTGAGACTGTATGGACCACTCCAATAACCTTGAAAGCATTGGTCACACTTACCATTTGGGTAATAGTAACATTACACAGTAAGATTTGTCAACCTTTGGGAAGGGCCTTAAAGTAGCTGATAAGGGGTTCTTGTGTCATTTCTAACTACCTTATGTTCTGGGTAGAAAGGGGCATAGCTAGTAAGCCTGTGCCAGCCTTTCCCAGGTGTGTGTTTGTGTATAAATCAAATCTCTAAGTGTGTGTGTGTGTGTGTGTGTGTGTGTGTGTGTGTGTGTTTGTGTCAGCTAATTGGGCAAGGACACAAAGCACTGGTTGGACAGAGAGAGTGCTGGGAGGACCTGGCTTGGAACTGTGACTAAGGACGCAACTCTATAGCTGTGCCAGTGGGGAGTCTTACTGGGGATCTGGATAAAGAGGAAGAAACCAGCCCCAGACTGACTGTGATCTCTATGTTCTCTTAAGGGAAATTGTACTTTAATGTGTGTGTACTTGTCATCCTTCCAATGTGCATGTACCTCATTAGTGCTGGTGGTGAGGATTGAGGCTCCTTGATTACTGGGCCAGTGCAGGAGCATCACATATTAATTGTGTGGCAGTGGTGGGATAGCGACATCACATATTAATTGGCTGACTGTGGTGTGATAGCCACATCACATACAAATTGGTTTGTAGTGATGTGGCTATTGAATTCCTGTAGCCTGTGTACAGTGGTCACTGAAGGTGTTTGTACTTTCAATCAGCCATGCAGTGAACATTCAGAGTTCATATCACAATTGTTTTATTTTTTTTTTTTGTTAGCTTAGTTAGTCAGGGAGAGCAGGCAAGTATGTCAACAGAGGAATATTACAAGCTGACAAGGAGACAGATGGCTGAGATGTGTCAGGCTAAAGGACTGGTGCATGCCAATCTGACTAAAGCAGACATGACTGCACCTTTAGTCACAGCTGCATCAGAGAACAGCAACCAGGGGGACAATCAGACTGGCCATGGAGATGTACAACTCTTAGAAAATGGACAGCACAACCTTTCCACAGAGGACTTAAAAATCCACCTGGAGTTAAATAGAATTGAGTTGGAGGCCAGCTGTTTGGAAATAAAGGCAGCAGAGGGACTGAGGCATCTAGAGACTGAGGAAAATGAGAAACTGCAACATCTGAAGGCTGAGGAAAATGAGCAACTGCAACATCTGCAGGCTAAGGAGAATCAGAGGCAGAGTCAACATGAAGAGAAGATGCTGACTTTTTGCCAGAGTCATGGAGGTAATGGGGAAAGGAGTAACCAAAGCCCAGAAGCAACAAAGGTCAGTATATTTCTTCCACAATTTTCAGAGGGGAATAATTTTTATAGTTTTATTCATATGTTTGAGAGGGTATATAAACAGTATAATGTTGACCAAGGGCTCTGGGTGCAGTTCCTGACCTCCTTACTCCATGGTAAAGCTGTAAGTGTTCTTTTCAAACGGTCTGATACTGATTGTTTAAATTATAATGTTGTAAAGAACTGTTTGCTAGAATGTTTAAAGTTAACACCTGAAGCTTATAAAAAACGTTTTGTGAGCATAGACACAAGGCAGATGAAAGTGTGTGTGAATATGCTGCTGACCTAAGCACTTCTTTTCATAGGTGGGTGAGTGGATGTCAGGTCACCACTTTTGAAGGGCTGGCAGATATTTTGGTGAGGGAACAAGCCCTTAGCACTTTGCCTGAGGACATGAGAATCTCGTTTTCTGATAGACAATGTATGACTGCATATGAGTTGGGGAAGAAGGGACACCTATACCTAGCAAGCAGGACATCACTGCATAGGAAAGGGACACCCAGTGCTGCTCCTGGGTCTAACAGAACCCATGGTGGGCAGCCCAGACTGCACCAACAGAGTCTGCCAGTAGCAGGGGGAAGCTTCTAGTCCAGGTACACATCCAGGACAAAGGGTTAAATGTTTTAAATGCAAACAGTGGATCCATGTAGCATATGGATGCCCATGGAGGCAAGGTGGGGGACAAAAGGTGGGAGAGCCAGAAAGTAGGAATGACAAAATGCCAACAGTAGGTTGTCTCAAGACAACAAAGGTACCAAACTACCACAAGAGGTTATATCCTATCTTAGTGAGTGGGAAAGAGGCCATGGATAAGAGAGACACAGCCTCCGACCTAACCAATGTGAAGTCTGCAATGGTTAAAGAGGGCAGTACTTGCCTGGGCAGTCTACTCCAGTCAGAGCTTTAGAAGGGACCCCATTCCAAATAACTTTGGCTAGGGTACACCTTGACTGGGAGGGTGGAAAAGGAAGCCAGCAAGTAGGTGTGTTTGAGGATATCCCTGCAGATGTCCTGATAGGGAATGATTTTGATAATGCAGTACCGTGTGTGCAAGCAGTTACCCGCAATCAAGCTTTGAGACAAGCATGTGGGTCTGGTAGATGGGGGAGACCCAGACAGACCGCACACTTGCAGCCAGGACTGGTGAGGTGGGTACTTCAGGAATGGAGCGCAGTGAGACTGAAGGTGAACCACAGCTGCTTGGGGGTACTGATGTGCCTGTGAACAGAGTGACTGCAAGGGTAGAGGTGAATAGTAGTAGTACCCAGGCTGACACTAAGGCACCACTCTCAAAGTATAACAGACTTCCTGTGGAAAGGGAGCTGGGAAGGGTTACTAAGAGAGAGGTCAGACAAGCTCAGCTCTCAGACCCAACATTACAAGGCCTGAGGGACATAGCTACTGAGCACCTGATTCTCAAGGGAAAGGGGAATTTATATACTGGGACAAAGGGTTTCTGTATAGAGAGTGGACCCCAGAGGAAGGGCTAGAGAGTGAGAGTATGCAGCAGTTGGTACTGCCCAGAGCCTACCATCTGGCCCTTTTAGCCATAGCCTATAATATTTCCTTTGCAGGTCATCTGGGCATAAAACATACAAAGAGACATATTCTGCAGAACTTTTACTGGCCTGGGATTTCCAGAGATGTGACAGGGTACTGTAGGACCTGTAAGCAGTGCCAAAAGGAGGGCAAGGCAGATGACAAGGTGAAAGCTCCTTTGATACCTTTGCCTGTGATTGAGGAGACATTAAGAATGTAGCTATGGATATTGTGGGGCCTCTGAGTATCCCAAGTTCCACAGGGAAAAAGTATATCCTAGTGGTATCAGATTATGCTACCAGATACCCTGAGGCAGTGGCTCTCTCATCCATTGAGGCAGATAAGGTGGCAAATGTTTGTTAGAAATTTTCAGCAGGATAGGTTTCCAAAAATAAATACTTTCTGACAGAGGTGCCAATTTCATGTCAGACCTGCTAGCTTGTCTGTGGAAGTACTATGGGGTGAAGCACTTAAAACCACCCCTACCATCCCCAGACTAATAGTCTTGTTGAGAGGTTAACCGCTACACTCAAGTCCATGCTATGGGCATTTGCAGACCAGTTTAAGAGGGACTGGGACACATATTGCCCCATCTCTTTGCTTACAGAGAGTTTCTCCAGGAATCCAAAAGTTTTTCACCCTTTGAGTTAATGTATGGGCATAGGTTGAGGGGTCCTCTAGATTTGATTTGAGATGAGTGGGAGGGTTAGTCTGAATCCCACAAGGAGTCTGTTGTGGCATACGTCCTAAGCCTCAGGACATGGCTCAGGGAACTCATGGGCTTGGCCCAGGAGAACCTGCAGAAGCCCAACAGCAGAAAAAGGTCTGGTATGACTGGAATGCTCCAGCTAGAGAGTATGCTGGAGGGCAGCAGCTAATGGTTCTCATTCCTGTCAGACACAAGGTGGAAAGGAATGTCAGTGATGCTAACTACATGATAGAACTCATAGGCAGGAGGCAGGGGCACAAATGATACCATGTTAACAGGATGAAACCTTTCCATGATAGGGAAGCCCTTGAGTATTGGCAATAGGAGGCAGGAGGGGTCTGAGGTAAATCTATGGCTACAGGGAGCCAGCCAAGAAAATCCCAGATTACTATGGTGGAGTCTAGGGCTACAGGCATATGATGGGACAGTGCAGCACAGTACTGGGGTCAGCAATGCCAAAGCTGCTGGAATCTAAAGACAGGGAATGGGGTAAGGTATTCCCAGATAGACTCAACCCTCTCAAGCAATTTTTCCCTAGGGTCACTTGGAAAACTAGCTTGAGTTCTTGTGAAGTGGTGGAGAAGTGTGACAAACCAAAATACTGTCAGCACAGCTATCTGGAATTTTCTAAACAATATGTAATTTGTGAATATTAATATTATCCATAAGCTTGTCTTACAAATGTAAGAGAATTATATTTTATGTGGATATTAAACTACTGGTGTAGAAGTGTGTGTTGAACTGTGTGTTATGTACTGAGCTTCAAGAATGTCACCACAGTGTACCCTACAGGGAAAGAACAGAAATATATATATAAAGTATATTAATAGCAGAAGTTGGAACATACAGAGTTAACTTGCAAAACTTTAGGAAAATAAATTAAACATGTTTTACAATGTACTATAAAAGTTAGATTCAGTGCAGCAAGCAGACACAATGTCTAAAGCTAAAGGTTTTCCTATTGTCTGGAAACAGAAATGATTACTAGGTTTCAAATGTAAAAGTGTTAATTGTTTAACAACTTCCAGTTGTAGGCAAACTTCTGAAAGATATGAACTTCTCAAATAGAGATGCTAAAAATGATGTTAGTTTCTGTTAGCCTGTGAACTGAAGGCAGATGACAAAGAGTGATGTCATCCTGGCTAACCCAGCAGTAATATGTATTATTAATTTAAAAGCTATCTCAGAGAGTGAGTCTGTGCATTTTATATTTGTCTTTGTACCCGAAAACATCCATCTTCAGCACTTCTCATCTGCATTTGCCTTACTCTGTAACTAAGATTAAGGTATAGTATTTCTTTTAGAGAGAGATAGGAATATAGTAATGTTTAGTTTAAATGTTTTCTGTATTCATTTGAGACTATCCTGCAATGCTATTTTAAAATATTTCCTGTGATTCTAAACTTTGTAGCCATTGTGCTGAATTATTGAATATTTGTTGTTCTTTTATTATTTACTACTAAATATATTTAAACCTTTAAATAGTGACTTGTTTGTTTAGAGATATTTAATCTCTTAGAGTGAGTATTTGGTGACACTGTATGGGCCAGTCCAATAACCTTGAAAGCATTAGTCACACTTACCATTTGGATAATAGTAACATCACACAGTAAGATTGGTCACCGTTTGGGAAGGGTCTTAAAGTAGCTGATATGGGGTTCTGGTGGCAGTGCTAACTACCTTATGGTCTGGGCAGAAGGAGGCATAGGTAGTAAACCTGTGCCATCCTTTCCCAGGTGTGTATTTCTGTATAAATCAAATCTCAAAGTGTGTGTGTGTGTGTGTGTGTGTGTGTGTGTGTGTGTGTGTGTGTGTGTGTGTGTGTGTGTGTGTGTGTGTACTTGTCATCCTCCCAATGTGGAAATCCCTTTCAGGTGCTAGTGGTGATGATTGGGGCTCCTTGGTACTGGGTCAATGCAGGGGCATCAAAGGTATTATTTGCCATTTGTAGTTGTTTTTAAAGTTATGATTTTGGGATCTCAGCTGTGTAGGTAATATTTGACATTTGCAGGTATAGTAAAGTTCCAGTTTTGAGATCCCAGTTTTGTAGGTAGTATTTGACAATTGTAGGTATAGCAAATTTCTGATTTTGAGATCCCAGTTGTATAGGTAGTATTTGACATTTGTAGGTGTAGTAAAGTTCTGATTTTGAAATCATAGCAGTGTAGTTGGTAAATATTTTTGATCTGGCTTATTGATGCTCTGAGCTAATCTGAACTGGGCTACAGTCACTCTGTGTTGTTATTCTAAAGATTTATTTTCTTTAGTGCAGCATGGGAAAGCAGCCAGCCTAGCTAGATAGAACTTTGTAAATAATTATATGTAATTTGTAGATATTAATATAGTCCACAGGCTTGGTTTACAAATGTAAAGAAAACTATAAGTTTTGATTAAACTAATTGTTTTACTGAGCTTCAAAAATGTACCCAGAGTGCAGTCTGCTGGAATAAATCTAATAAGTCAAGCACTGTGTGACTGTTTGGTCTCAAACTCAGAGACAGGATGCCTGGGCCAGGAAAGTCTTTCTGTTGTCTTGATATAAGAGATAATTACTAAGGTTTTACATGTATAATGTCTTTTATTGCTGTCGTTTCCTGGCCAGGTGCAGCTTACTATAAATGTACATTTTGCATTTCTTTTAGTCTGGGAATCAGGGAAGTGTCAGTAATGATCAAATGGGAAATGACTTAGCAGTACTGTGTTATCAATTTAAGACTTTCTCAGAGAGGGAGAATTAAGCATTTTGGATTTGGTCTGAAGACAGCGACTCACCAGCACTCTGCCTTTGCTGTGTAACTTAGATATTTATTTAGAACAGTGATTTCTCTTAGAGATAGATAGAAATAGCCAGATTAGTCAAGCTGTTTTCTATATTTATGTTAGAATATCCTACAGTATTATTTTAAAGCATTTCCCTGTGATTTCTGAACTCTGTAATGTCATTGTGCTGAAGTAATAAGTGTTGTCTTATGTTTTTATTACTTATTATTAAATAGTTTTAAACCTTTCAACTGTGGCTGTTTTGTGTAGAGATAATTTAAGCTCTTAGAGTGCATTGCATGTATTCAGTGATACTGTCCATGCCACTCCAATAGCTTTAGCCCTGGGTCACATTTACTATTTGGATAACA
Organism: Protopterus annectens; assembly: GCF_019279795.1. Classification (NCBI taxonomy): domain Eukaryota; kingdom Metazoa; phylum Chordata; order Ceratodontiformes; family Protopteridae; genus Protopterus; species Protopterus annectens. The sequence goes on along the minus strand of NC_056727.1, from coordinate 335,972,677 downwards.
GTAATATTTCACAGTGAAATTGGTCGCCCTTTGGGAAGGGTCTTATAGTAGCTATTAGTGGTTGGTGGCATGATTTCTACCTTATAGTCTGGAGAGAAGGAGGTATAGCTGAAGAACATGTGCCAGCCTTCTCCAAGAGTGTCTCTGTGTTGTATATAACTCATATCTTAAAGTGTATGTGTGTGTGCATGTGTGTGTGTGTGTGTGTCAGCAACTTGGGCAGGGACATGAAGCACTGGTTGGACAGAGAGGGTGTTGGAGGTTTTGGCTAGACCACTAGGCTGAGATCTGTTCCCTATAGCTGTGCCAGTGGGGAGTCTTATTGGGAATCTGGAGAGAAAGGGAGAAATCGGACACAGACCGAGTGTGATCTGTGTGCTCTTAAGAGAAATTGTACTTTACTGTGTGTGTACTTGTTATTCATCCCAATGTGCACGCCCCTCACTGATGCTAGTGGTGAGGATTGAGGCCCCTTGATTACTGGGCCAGTGCATGGGCTTCACATATTAAGTGGTTGGCAGTGGTGGGATATCCACATCAAATATTAATTGTTTGATAGTGGTGAGTTAGCCTCATCACATACTAACTGGCTTGTAGTGGTGTGGACATTGAATTCCTGTAGCTTGTGTACAGTGATCACTGAAGGTATTTTTATATTCTAAATCAGCCGCACAGTGAATATTCAGAGTAAGATCACAATTGTTATATTTCTTTTGTTAGCTTAGTTAGTCACAGAGAGCATGTAAGCTTGTCAGCAGAGGAGTATGGCAAGCTGACAAGGAGCCAGTTTACTGAGATGTGCCAGGCTAAAGGACTGGTGCATGGAAACCTGACTAAAGCAGACATGATTGCAGCTTTGGTTACAACTGCATCTGAAAACAGCAATCAGTAGGATGATCAGACTGGCCGTGCATATGTACAGCACTGAGGGAATGGACAGCTCAACCTTTCTGCAGAGGACTTAAAAAATCTATCTGTAGCTAGAGACTTTATTTGGAGACCTGATGTTTGGAAATGGAAGCTGAGGAGAAGGAGAAGCAGAGGTACATGAAAAGGAGATGCTGACTATTCAACAAAGTCTTGGAGGTAATGGAAAGGGAGTAAATGGACCACAGAAGCACAAAATGTCAGTAAATTTCTTCCACAGTTTACAGAGCAGGATAATTTTGATAGTTTCATTCACATGTTTGAGAGGGTATATAAACACTATGATGTTGAATAAAGGCTCTGGGTATGGTTCCTGATCCCCTTACTCCATGGTAAAGCTGTAACTGTGTTGTCCAAGATATCTGATCATGAATTTTTTTGGTTATACTGCTGTTAAGAATTGTTTGCTAGAAATTTGTAAGCTAACTCCTGAAGCTTATAGGAAAAAGTTATGTGACCACAGACGAAAGACAGATAAAAGTGTGTGTGAATATGTTGCTGAAGTAAGCACTTATTTTCATAGGTGGGTGAGTGGATGTCAGGCCACCAGTTTTAAAGGGCTGGCAGACCTTTTGGTGAGGGAACAAGCCCTTAGCACTTTGCCTGAGGACATGAGGATCTGGTTAGCTGATAGACAATGTGCTACTTCAGATGAGTTGGGGAAGAAGGGAGACCTATACCTAGCAAGCAGGGCATCACTGCACAGGAAAGGGACACACAGTGCTGCTCTGGGGTCTAAGAGAACTCATGGTGGGCAGCACAGACTGCCCCAACAGAATTTGACAGTAGCAGGGGAAGCCACTAGTCCAGGTACACATCCAGGACATAGGGTTAAATGTTTTGAATATAACCAGTGGGGCCATGTGGCATGTAGATTTCCATGGAGGCAAGGTGGGGAACAAAAGGTTAGCGAGCCAGTAAGTGAGAAGGACAAAAGTCTAATAGTAGGTTGTCTTGAGACAACAGGTATTCCAAACTACCAGGATACAATAAATAATAGATTTGATATTCATTTTGATGGAATACAATGTGGAGACAATGTCTCCTTTTTAGACATAAATTTAAAGGGAATTGTAGGAGAGCATATAATTACTAGCATACATAGAAAATTTGATTCCATTAATCAATTTCTGATGGGCACTAGTTGCCATCCGAATCACATTATAGAAGCGATACCATATAGTGAATTCTTAAGGATTTCCAGAATATGTAATAGTGATGAAGAATTTTTAAATGAAGTTAATAAAACAATGGAAATGTTTAAGAATAGAAAATATAATATGCAAGTGTTAAAAAAAAGTAGAGATGAAATATTTTCTAAGAGATATAGTAGTAGGCCTCAAGATCAAAGGAAAAGAGATAAAAAGTATAATAAAGAATGTGGAGAGATGGATAGCATTTTTATGGTATCTACATACAATATCTGCAGTAATGATATCAAGAACTGTATACTATATTTCTGGCGATTCTTACAGAATTATGAAGAATTAAGTGAGATGACTAATAAAAAATTAATATTTAGTTATCGTAGAGGAAGAAATATAAAAGACATGATAGTACATACTAAATTTGAATTACCCACCCAGAATATAGTTAGAGCAATAGGAAGTGTAGGTACTACACCGTGTGGGAAGTGTAAAATTTGTTCTCATGTGGAAAGTGTTTTTCACTATATAAATGGAATGAGTTTTAAGTCTACAGGTTCTTTCAGTTGCGTTACTAAACAAGTTATTTACATTATTAAATGTGGATGTAGAAAATTTTATATAGGACAGACCAAAAGAATGTTTAAAGTGAGAATAATGGAACACCTGAGAGATATCAGGAATAATAAGTTAGAGAGCCCTTTGGCTCAACATTTTGTGAAATTTCATAATTCTGATGTAACTAGTTTTAGGGTGTCCATATTAGAAGAGATTTATAGTAATGAAGTTAGTGAGGAAAAAATAAAAAACTTACTTTTAAAAAAAGAATTAATTTTCATTTTAAAATATCAGACATTAACACCAAAGGGACTGAATGTTGATTGTTGTTGGAAGAGTGTAATATGAACATGTCTTTTTAAATGGTAATAGATTTTTAATTGTTTAATGATCATTTAATTATGTAATGAGTTAATGGGTGTGTATATAAATATGGAATAGAGATGTATTGTTATTTACTCCTTGAAGGCTTTGTTGAGCCGAGGCGCTAGAGACTGTACAGAGAATAAATCGTTTTTGGTGAACTGGCTGTTGTTGTATCCTGAATTTGGGCGTTGATTCCTGTTCGAGCTGAAGAGCTGGTGTTGTGACTTATATCCGTTTCCTTTTCGTCATTTCTATGGCCAGTGATCCAGGGGTGAATATACCTAGAATATTTAGGGAGGAAAATGCTACCACCTCCCAGCGTTCCATAGAAGGCTTTCTTAACCGGAATATGGAACCAAATATGAATAGAACAGAAGGAAATGTGGATGTCAATTCAGGTATCCCAGTTTGGGAGCGTTTTTTTGCTGAAACCAGAAGCAAGAGAGACCTTAATCCCTTTGCTCATGTCGGTAAAAGATCCACAGAATACCCTGGTGAAATTAAAGCACTGTTATCTAAGCTTAGAAATCTAATGGATAAAGAAATACTTACGTACTACAATTATACTAGTTTACAAAGGTACGTTGACTTAAATATTGTGCCTAGAGGCTTACGAGCTATTAAATTTCCATCGGAACCTTTTGTTCCCTCTTGTACAACAGATAAAGCGTTTATGAATCGATGGGAGAAAGTGGCACACCAGTGTTCCATAGAATGGCTGAAAATTCTAATAGAGCGTGACATTGTGAAATTATCTAACATCAAAAAAGACATTAACTTGTTATGTATGAACTTAACAGCCACATTAGATAAAACTAAGTTTGAATCTTGCTTGGTAGAGATTCAAGAAAAGGTTCACATCCTTGAAAATAAATGTATAGAACAGAAAATCCACAAAATTACGAGGGATCTAAGAGACTTTGAGAATGGTACTGCCTTTTTTGGTGGAACCAATCAGAGACCACGCTATAATCTTAACTTTTCGAATGTGAACGCTAACCAGCAAGCGAGAACTGATAGTTTTACCAGGAATACTGATAAACAACTAAATAAAGCACCGAGATATAGTGAGAAAGAACATGATTTTCCACCTTTATCACCACCGGCCGATGATTGCTTCCTACCTGAACATTTTGGTGGATATAGACAAACAGGGAGGCAACAACAACAAAAAAGAACGTATGCAGAACAAGAGAACTACAGGGGAGGGCCCTTTCGCCCTTGGCGTGAAAACAAAAGGACAAAATGGTATTAATCTCAATATTTATGACAAAGTAGTGAACTTATCAGGCTGTTTTATTAATGAAAAAGTATATACAGTGCTAAATCATAGCTTAAAGTTTGTTCCGACAGTTCTTCCGAAAAAATACCAGTGCAAAATTGATGTCTTTAAATTTATACGGAAATTACACACATGGTACTATTTTAATTATATTGTAAATAAGAATGTGGAACATAAACAGCTTGAAATAAGTAGCTTAGATAGTTATACATTGGATTGTAGTCAGGAATTTATGGATGAATCATTTGTTTCATGTTTTAGTGAACTAAATGCTTATTGTACAATAGATACTTCTAAAATAAGAATGGATAAGAAGTTTGTACCACCTTTTATTCATGAAGGTATTAAGAGTTTTTCTACCATGATAAGCTTTGAAATTGAAGAAATTGTTAATAAGATAAATACTTCTATTGTGAATTTCAACTTAACTAAAAATGAATGGACTGAGTTAATGAAATTTTCGAAACAAAATGAATTGATAGTAAAGCCTTCAGACAAAGGTAATAAAATAGTTATTATGCATTACACACAATATCTGAAAATGTGTATGAATTTGTTAACAGACACATCAGTTTATTGTGAGAGTTCACCAACGGAATTAGCAATGGCCAAAGAAAATTATATAGAATTAATTCATAAAGGCCTTAGATTGGGTTATTGGAATGAAAATGATGTAGAATACAAGTTGAATATAACAGATTGTAGTTCTGCACAGTTTTACTGTTTACCTAAACTACATATTCCCCGGGATTCATGAACCTTGCGCCAGGCGCCCGCATAGCGTCGGCGTTATAAAGCCAAATATGGCCACCGAGCGATTCAGGTATGAATCAATCCCACGTGCACTACCGGCATGCGCCGGACCTGCGCCGCCCCCGGCGTAGGTATGCTAATCACACTGTGTGCGGTATTGCACCATGCAAATGAAGGCAAATAGCGATCCACGAAGTTGGGCAGGCGTAGCATAAGGGCACGGCAATGTAAACCAAAAAAAACGGTTTACATTTACCCAAACATGACCAAGGAGTAATGGAAGGCTGTCAACGTCAGGTATCATACAGGTGCAATATGCCAATGGCGAAAGGCACCGAGAATGTCCAAAGAAAACATGCACAAACTGTAAATAATGACATAAATGTTATGTATGCAGAAACCACAGCAGAACCCCGGATATGTGCACAGAAGGTGCAAAACAATGAAATAATATGAGAATGTCCTAAAAGAGCAGTATAATACACATCAGCTGCACAGCCACCACACACCATAGTATGTATGGAAAGCCTCAACCCCAGCGCAAGGGTTGTCAAGGAGTGGCGGCAGTGTTCGCGCCAGAACCATGTATTAGCAGTCAATGCCATGCAAATGAGGCAGATAATAGTGAATCGCAAAACCGCGCCGTGTAAGGATGGAGCAACGGCGCAGCGGTAGTACACCGAGGAGTGGCCTACACGGGATACATGTCAATCGCAGAGGGTGTGCCACTGTAGGAGGAAGCACATTGGAGGCCAGCAAACATGGGCTGTACAATGCACATCACAGCAGCAGGATCGGCGTGTGAGGAAATAGATGCGCTTGAGAGTACATAATGCCCACATAGATGCATGTGCACGAGGATGACTACGCTCCCCAACCCAGTCATGTGACGGCCTCCCGCCAACAACCACGGATATAGGAAGGTAATGCGGAGAATATGAGGAAATGCGGAAGCAGTGTAATTGGAGCCGTAATGAGCAATCAACACCAATCAATCCAGGAAGGGCAAACGGCGGCAGCTGACAACTCTGCATGCAGACTCCTGCAAAACGGGAAAGGGGAGGCATAGGAATGCAAAGATAGTAGGGGATGTAGTAGAAATGCAAAGAGCAAAGAACCGAAATAGCACAGCCAAGTACAGAGGTAGCATAACGGCGGCGGCAGACAAAATGCATCATATGCCATGTGCCTGCAGGATGCACTGCAGGCAATAGTAGGTGCAACGTGCAGAAACAGTAATGTAAGATGCAAAGCTAAGCCAATGCAGGCAACTGTAATGTAACACTAAAGGCAATACCGCTGCAGTTGCAACGGTAAAACACCGAAGATAATCCACAGATACGGCTGCACAGACACACCCAATGACATCACCGGGTATACAGCACAACAGTATAAAGTGTGAATGCACACAACACACAGCGCGATTTCCCAAACGCCGCACCGTAGGGTGTAAACACACGGGAACTTTTAATATGTATATGTTGGGTGCCGCCGTGGCCGTGATGCATAGGTATGTGTCAGAGACAGACGGAGTTGCGGAGGAGGGTGCCGACAACTACCGTGAGGCCTCATAGGAGAAGGAGAGTGTTCAGACCAAGGGTGACCTACCAGGGGCTGCAAGACCTGGAGATAGTAGAGCGCTACAGGGTGGACAGGGACACGTTACAGCAAATAGTGGAGCTGTGCCGCCACGCCTGAGAACAAGAGACAACAGAGGGGAGCCCATCCCAGTGGACACAAAGGTATGTGTGAGCTTGCGAATACTGGCTACAGGTACCTTTCAAAGGCCAACCGGGATATAATGGGTATCTCACAGGCATCAGCATCCAGGGTACTACACCAGTTCCTGGATGCCATGTTACGACATGCCCATGAGTATATAAACTTCCCCAGATCTCAGGAGGAGTTGGCTAGCAATATGCGCCACTTCCACCGTGTGGCACAATACCCGGAGGTACTGGGTGCGATAGACTGTACGCACATAGAAATCAAGTCACCGCCTCGGGAGCAGGGTAGACGCTACATAAACCGCAAGGGATACCCTCCATCAATTGCCAGGTCGTGTGCAATGCGCAGGGCATTATCATGGATGTGTGTGCTGGCAGCCCTGGAAGCTACCACGACTCCCATATCTGGCATGCCTCACAGCTGTATCAGGTATTCGCCAGGGGACATCACACAAGGTCACCTTGTGGGGATGCTGGCTATGCACTGGAGCCGTGGATGATGACACCCATCAGAAATGCACACACACACATGCAAGAACGCCATAATGAGGCACACGCACAAACCAGAATAATCATAGAGCGTGTGTTTGGGATGTTGAAATCACGGTTCCGGTGCTTGGATACATCCGGTGGAGCCTTGCAGTACTCTCCAGGCACATGTGCCCACATATTCATAGTATGTTGTATGCTACACAATATGATTCTGCGGAAACAGCTGCTGCAGGGACATAATGGTGTAGGGCCACCAAGCCCGCCACAACTGCCAAGGCAAGCACAGGCACAGGGCGCTCAGCACCATGAACACACTGTGCCAGCCCCAGTAGGTAGACGAGGCGCACCCAATATGCCTACGCCCTGGCAAAGAGGGAACGCATAGCACATACTTTGACAGCGTAGGCCCCATGGACTGACACCTCCTTACCTGCACACACAGTGAAATGGACGCCACACAAACATGTCCGCCTGTAATGTGTACCGTATGGGCGGACCTATGTGTGACTCCAACAAAGGCACCACCCAAACACTGCACACCCAATAGCCAGCAGAGCATGGAACGCCAACACCTCAACCGCACGCCGGTTCTACAGCAGACGGCGTAGCCGTATGCTGCCACTGTCGCCGCAAGTCGACTACATATGTACTTATGTGCATACACAGATACGGAAATAGATATCAGTACACACGTAGAAATATATGTACACATACACAGATATAAAGTACAACAGGTTAATATGGAACCCAGGGATGCAAGTTTACAGATAAGTAAGACGCGAAATCTCCACATAGTAAACATAGTGAACGACAACCCGATCATCCGGGAGGGTGGGCAGAGCAGGGAACGCCAGCCATGGAAATGTCAACCTGCATCAATACATATCCGCGGGTCGGGATGATCGCCAGGCCACGGTACAGTAACGGATATGTGCGTGTCATATCCATAGGATATGAGTGCGGAGGTACACACCGCCGCGATGCGCCAACGAGGTACTGTGTGCAACCGGGTGCGAAAGCGGCAATCATACCTGTCAAGTGTACGCCATTATGAGGAACGACTCATTTGGGGTCTAAAACAGTTCATGTTCCTCGCAGTTCCTCAAAGTTCCACATTGAAATAGTCTGTCACACATTCATTGTTAGGAATGTATTTAAATGAAATCCTGGTAAATAGAAATTAATCATAGTAATTCATTAAAGGTTCTTCTTTGTAAGTAAATCAGCATATTTTAACCATCCTATGACCTTCTTAGCTGAAGTTGTTAGTAAGCCATTGGTATGTGTTCCACAGTTTGCCCATTTGTTCCACATTATGAATGTGTGTGTTCCTCATTTTGGAAATGGAAGGTTGAGAGCTATGGCGGCAATATGTGTATGTGTGAGGTGAGGTTGTCGTGTGTTCCGCTGTGTGTGTGTAATGTGTGTGCCACTGTAAAATGTGTATGTAGGTGACATGTCACAGGCGGAGTGTAATAACATGCGAGGCATACAGTACAGGAACCATAGGCGATGTACAGCAGTACCCACAAAGTAGTACTGACATCTCCTCAGTGGCTAGGCGCGTGGCGACGTAAAACGATGCAAAGCGGAAATGTCCCAGAATGTACCACAGGACCATAGCCAACAGGAGATGCAAAGGACGATGTACAAACCATGACCGTATGTATGGCGGCCATATGGTAGACTCAACACGATACGTCGGCAACGTTACACAGCATCAGGCATGTACGGCGAAAATACGAATGTGCTATCCCGGCACCGATCGTGGACACTTACGGTCCCGTAAATACCGCTGTGTGTTCCACGACCGTTAAGTAAGCAAGCGCCACACGAATAGGAGGCTACCGGTAGCATACAGGCCGTCCCAAGTACAGGACCACAATCACCGTGAATTATCAGTGACAAAATGCCAATGGATAGTAGGCACGGACGAACATCCGCAGATATATAACCGATGTGAAGGAGGAATACGTGCAGGAAGCACACATGCAGGCGATACCGACACCACACGACATCAACAAAACAAACATTCCCAGAACAACAGACAGGTAACCTGCAGCTCCCCAAGCAGGGATGGAGCACACACACAAGCATATCTTGTATGTATAAATGCAAGACCCACACCCCGCACTGCCATCACCCACATCCGCAGATATACCCCATCGCACATATCAAAGGGATAACAGCCAAAACCGTAGCAAAACATACAGGCAGTCAATGACAGCGCATACCCGCAACAAGCCGCTGGGTAACACTAGCAGTAGCTGATGCATCCTTGCATCCGTTGTGTACAGGAATATAACAGCTATGTTACACATCTGAATGCACAACGCCATCGACAGACGCCGCCAGGACACGGACACCCACATGTCGAACAGAATACCATACCCAACACACACAATCCACGGCTAACACCACAGCGTAATGTACCTGACACCACACATAGCGTATGCAGTCACACAAACATGATACAATACATACCATCCCCACGAAGGTAGTGCAAATAACCAACGGCCACACGAGGAATGAACCATGGCCTAGTTTCCTGGGTAACGCATTTAATGGAGGAGGATCACCAGTGATATGCGCATAACTACACACCGAGGAACAGCTATTGGCGTGATGAACCCACATGCCTCAGGTGACGACTTAATAAAAGGAAGACTCCCTGGATATTCAAACCGTATGTTCATACCGAACACAAAGTGAATCGAAAGCAAGGAGTTAGAGGAAAATATTGACGAATACAGAAGCAAAGGCCGGAAAGGTATGTCGAACCCACGAGATGTACTGGTGTGTAACGATGATACGTATGACTAATCTGCACTGTATGTGAACGATGTGTGTAAGTAAAGATACCTGTCCATCAGGCAGAGAGTGGTGAAAGGTGGTTATGTAATGCTAAGCCGCGGAGCATACCAACGACTGTGGACAACGTGTGCACAGCAGTGGGACAACATGTACACAGCCGTGATAACCCAAGGTCCGCCATAGGGATTCCAAACACAGAACAATGCCACCACCCACGCTGATGCTGTCAGTGGATATCGAACAATGAAGTGCCACAGCAGGATAGGACATGTATGTATAGTGTCACAGCACCCATGTGCATGGGCATATACCGTCGATGTCATACGGAATGTGCGCACGACGCGCACGTATCCCTCGCAGTAGGGGTGACTATGTCAATTATGTGTAATGCAAAGCTGTCATGATGGATATGTTCAGAAATCATAGACAGTATCACAGGCATAGCATGCATGATGGAGGGATGGCCTAATGTTATGTACATAAACAGGATATGTATGGCCTGCACATATGGGACAGAGTAGTAGCAGAATAGGTACCCGAAATGGAGGGAACAGCAAGTAACCATGTCCAAACGCTCCGTAGCAGGTGCAATGTGTGCAACAATGATGTCCGGCAGGGCCGTGTGTAAACACATGTGCAATGTACACAGTAGTGTCACCCCCCATGGTAGTGTCCACTGAACGGCAGAGGTGGATGTCAACTGTATGTCTATACAGTACTTCCGCTGTGGTGGTACCATGGGTCTGTGTCACCCTACCAGCAAGGGAGCTATCACATGACTAGTGACACAGTGTGTCCCTGTGGGATGTGCACAGGACCTATGTCCCACAGCACGGTGTGTGTCCAGTCTGTGGAGGTCACACAGACGCCCAGGCTGAGCAATGTGGCATGTGTGCACACATGCAGGAGTGCTCCTCCCACCCTGCCCACTGCAAACGCCATGTAGGAGTACTACATGCATCAGTAATGCGGAGAACATGGCCCATGGCAGAGAAGATGACACCATGTGTTAGTGGTATGCAGGTGAGTACAGATGTGTTTCATGACTGTCATTTGCATATGTAAACTGTCTGAGCCGGGTAGACATCACGGCATGACTATACTGAGACATGTAAAGTTGTATCCATTGTGTAAGGTACACCACATATGTGTTATTGTAACACTGCCCGCGTGTACATGTGTGTATGGCACAGGTACAAGGGCACCCAATGTATCAGCTAGACATACGGTCCAGAAATGCGTGGCCCTGCACATGTGTACCCACGCCATAGTGGAATATGGCAACCACAGCACCATGTGGGGCATGTGTGTGTACAGCAACCATGTACAATGTGATATGCATGTATAGGACAGTATCCATGTGATACACACTGCATGACTGTCACTATGCAAAGGTGATGTGTATGCACTATGTGTGATGTAACTGATGCAATGATATCTACATGATATATCTGCCACACTGACACCTGTATGGTTGTTAGCAATATGAGTAGGATGAGCTAGAATGCTGCCAGGTATGTAGATGTGGTATATGTAGGCATGGACAATACTCTGTGACAGCATGTAGTGTATGTAAGCAAATAGTGAGCATGAGGGGCCACATGACTGATGACTGTGCAATGTCACACGTACCTGACTTGTTGTAGTTAGCATGATATGCCTGCACCACTGTGTGACCTGTACAGGAGGCACATGGCTAACATCCTGAGACATAGGGTACGATGTGATGCTGGATGTGTACATTGGCAATACCATAAAGTGGAATGGCGCTGAAGGGCAAAGAGCGGATAATGTCTGATTTGATACCCTCTGTACCACACCAACCACCCATGCAATGGTATGACAGGTGGCCAGCATGTGGATGTGGTGTGCTGTGGCACAGAAGCCCAACAAGGGTGCCAGTAAAGGCATGGAGGTCGTCAATGAGTGTGTGAAGCATGTATGTGAGGATGTGGCCCAGTGCCATACTGAATGGCCCAGTCATGGGTGTACAAATGCAGCCCCATACGTGCAATGCAGTACCACCCATGTGTAGTGTGATAGATGTGGTAGTGTGGTGGTCAGGGTACACAACGCACATGAATGGGCTAGCAGTCAATGCAGTGTGCTGCTGCAGAGACATGTAACAGCCAGGTTGGCGGGATACAACAACTACGGAGATCGGAGGTGACATTGGGACCGTGTTCTCGGACATAACGTGTGCATGGCAGTACTATGTATGTGTCCACAGGGTTAATACAATGTCCAGCCATGGATTGGAACCCTGTAGTGAGTGAGAGTGTGTATTGTTGGTAGGTACCCCATTGGCAGGCACGATGCCAGCAACATCTGTGTTGGCAATGCCTGCATGAGTGTTGTATGCTGCATTGAATGTGGATGTAGCCAAACAGCAGAGACATACCAGCACACTGCGTGAGGGCCCACACTGCAATGTATGGCAGTCATGTGTAGGTAGCTAGCTGTGGAGTATGTGATGCACCATGAGGACACACCATGACTGTCAAGTGACACACCACACACATGTGAACATAACTACCGTGCAACAGCCTGCACATGTGCCCATACAGCACGTGTGCATGGAACAGGAATACCACTGTGGCATCTGTGAAAAGGCCAGTACCACCATGTCTCTGTGTGGAATAGCATGGTCCCTACCAGTGCGTAAATGTAGCGGAAGTGCACTGTGATATGTGTCGGCATAGTCATGTAGACTGTCCATCGTGACGGGTGCCATGCCATCAACTACCTCTGTCAGTGGATGTCGGTAGTACCGGCTGTAGAGCGTATGTACCATGCATGCTGCGATGGTCGTGAGTCTAGGGTGTGGCTAGCAGGGCTGAGAAGCATGGATGTTCAGCAAACAGAGGGGGGATGTGTGTAGGCATAGCACACAGACACATGGAGGTTTGGTGCATGCCGAGGGTAGTGTAGGTATGGTATGTGTCGTAATGTGTCACCCAGCTATGCGCACTGCATGGCCAAGCATGTGTGGGTACATGGGAGTCCATACTAGGGAAGTGCGTGTTGCTGTCAATACATAGCAGTAGCAACTGTCCTAGGTGCAATGTACAGTATGCCAACACGGCCAGCATGTAACCTGTGGTGTACAGTGTATTCACCGCTATGTGTCACAATGTGCGAGCGGTCACGAACATGGGTATCTGAACATGGATTACCTATGATGCAATGTGTCTCGGAATATACAGTATGTGTGTAAATCACTGTGTGGTGTGGGAACCACCCACCCGTGTGTTGCAGTCCAGGTATGTGCCTGGGAGGTATGATCTGTGTACAATCTGGACTGGCAGGTGTGCCGTGTAGGGCATGGAGGCAGGTCCCAGGCACTGCAGATAAATGACATGCGTGCGCACTGTGTGTGCAGTGCTTGTGTACAGCACAGTGGAGGGTGTAAGCATTGTCACACATCACTGCATGCTGTGCCTACCTGTGACAGCCCTGCTGGAGACAGACATGTGACACTGCTGCACAGGCAGCATAGCATGTGAAGATGTACATGTGGGCTGCACACCTTAGGCAGATGTCCACAGGTCATGTGTGCCACGGTAGTGTGGTTGAACACGACTATCAGACTGGACAAACACCACATGCCTGCATAAGTACAGTATGACCATAGTCAACAGTCCCAGTGACAGAGTAGGCCAATGTACAGTATCCCTGCGCAGACCACTGGCTACTGGACACCTGGCTAGACACACACCCGAGGGTTAATTCACCATTGAGCCATCACATGTCCCAGTCCATGTGGGCCGCATAATGTCATCACAGGGTGGGCACAATAGCAGGTGGCAAGGCAGACACGGTGTACCAGGTGATGTGTCATGTGTGCATATGTCGAGTAGCACAGCCGCTCACATGTCTGCAACATACTGGTGCACGATGTATACTGTTACATGATGTATGGAACTGCACTGTCACCCACTACAGGGCCATCTGACACAGGTGTGTTGTGACAGGTGTAACCCATGTTTGCACAGGATACACACCGCTGTTGTAGGCAGCCATGCTGGTGGCTACCACTGATATATGCAGTGGTCATACAGACATACCGCACACAGTGTTCATGCAGGAATGTCCATTGTCGTGGACGATGTGCTGCTATGTGAATGTAGGTGTGTGTTGTGAATGTTACACATCCAGATGACACCATCTGGCGCAGTCATGGTTGTCAACACCATTACACACATCCACAGCAGTCAGAACCCAGTCCTGACAATGTGTGTCAGTCACCCTCGCACTGTGTGACATATGTGCACATGGCGGAACACCTCCCACTGTCATCTAAGATGGCTACATGATGGCCGGAATGTGCTGTGGAAATGTACAATGCTGGTAGCCCAATGAAGTACCTGGAATCACACACAGTACGCTATGGCAGCCATGTAAACCATGCACAACAATGACCGCCCAACAGACACAAACAATGCATTGACACGTGGAACATGTGCACATGACAACCCCAATGAGGTATGTTGCACATATTGATGTACAATTGTCATCTATGGCCATAGCATGGATGCAGACGCACATACCCCACAGGTAGTACCATGTGATGTAGGTAGGGGGCATTGCTCGTGTACATGTGACAGTAGTTGTACAGACACATGTCCTGCATAGCCGCCATGTAGGGGTAGCTGTGGCATGTGACCGCTGGACATGCCCGTATAATTGACCTTCTTCCACAGGAGATGTGTTATGTGTGTACTACATGTGATGTGCTGACAACAAGCTGTGACGTTTCGAGCTGCCGGTGTACCTGTGTGACATTGTCTGTGATGGGTGCAAAGGCATATAGTATCGTATTGCATGCCCACAAGCCCCACATAGGTGCATAGCCTGAACATACAATACAAGGAGTGTGTGGGATGATAGCAACCCACAGGAGGAGATGGGTATGGACGGCAGCCCACAACCACATGTGTGTGTACGGTGTTCACGCCCACGACACATGAGCATCTGAGAGGCTAGTGTTACAGCTGTACAGGGTTGCATGCATATATGTTCAGCAACATCCCTGTGTGTCCCACCACTGGCCTGTGGACCGATGGACACCAACCAAATGTGCAGATATGAGATGTGCACAGCACATCACAGATGCCTACTGTAGAACAGGCTTACCGTAGACATGTGCACAGTAGGTCTGCGCCAGCTGCAGTCAAACATGTTATGTGCTGAACCACACCAATAGTCCAGGCCATGCCACAGATGGATGTGCATGCATCTGTGTATGTATGGCTGTGAATGTCTCCGCATAGCAATATAGCTGTGTCACCGCTGTGAACAACAATATGAATGGGTTGTATGTGTGAGGGTGCGCCATACGTGTATGGTCAGATCGACGATACCATCAGTGACCCTGCTATGTGAACATCCCTGTCCCCATACATGGATACCTATGCTGTGCCCAACACCACATTCACAGAGGGAGGGATGGCGGTGTGTAGTGCAGCAGCAGACATGGGGATGGCAGCAGGCACTGGATGTACACATATGTGGTACCCACATCAGTGCAGGCAACCATCCATGTGCACGGGATAGCGATGTGTGTCCACATACAGCACTGTGTTGATCAATATCCCAGCACATAGCACCTGCCAGGGTTACAGTGTATGCATGGATGTGTGATACCTGCATGCACCAGACACACCCTCAGCAAGCAGCGGGCAGCATACCTCGCTTGAGGCCAGTGTCCACACCATGGTGATAGACATGTTGAATGTCCATATACACATAGCAATGACATATGGAATGGACAGCCACCCTGCCAATATCATCAACCCCAGGTGGATCACAACCCAGTGCCATGTATGTGGCATACCCTGCCATACCATGCAGACCTGCCCAGCAAGGCTGCATGAGCTATCACAGTCCTACATGGTGCAATGGACAAAAGGCACTCTCACTATCAACCATACACAGCAGTAATGTGGCGGTGATGCACCCTGTGGTGTTACAGGTGCTGTGTGATGCTCTGGACAATGTGTGTGTGTACATGCTATGCATGGCCTTTCCTGCTAATGTGTCATGGTTACACATTGCCCTATGTCTATCACATGTGCAACACAGGTGAGCTGTGGCAAGTTGTCCAACACCCGCACAGTGCTGTGTGGATGTACATGGCACAACACATGCATGTGCAGGTGTCCATGTGTATGTGTACAGTGCCACTGCTGACGCTCACAATGGCTACAGACGTGATGTGTACTGACATATACACAGCGCCCAGGTGAACACTAGCTCCGACGCCACATGGGGACCTATGCCAAGTGATATGGACACAGGTGCAGCCAGGTACACATGTCCACAGCAGGCTAACATCTACATGGTGCGTGTACAGTGTGATGGGGTGGCACACAGATATGATGTGACACCCACTGCTCAATGGTGTGAAGCCAACACATCGGCTGTGTCACTGCCACGATGCCTTTCACAGATTACTGTGCAGATGTCGACTTGTCATAGCAATGTATTTCCAACAGTATGCCAGCACAGCAGTGTAAATGTGACCTGCCACCATCATTATGTCTTACAGATAATGCCACGCTCCGGCTTCCCGCTTCAGTCGACAGGAGGAGGAGGTGATCATCCCATACCTCCATACTAATCATGACGCCTTATTCAGTCATGTGCCACAGCAGGCACAGGAACGACAGGAGATGTGGGAGGAGATGTGCAGGAGGGTGAACAGCCTGGGCGGATACAACCGCACTTATCAGCAGATCCGCAGGCACTGCACAGACCTGATCCGCATGCAAGACAGCGTGCCGCTGCAATCGCCAGACAACAACGTGGGACAGGTGGTGGGCCACCAACCCAGCCCCCACTCACAGCCACGGAGGAGCTCCTGGCCAGTCTGGGGACACCCACGGAACAACACGCAGAAACCCATGCAGCCATCGTGGAGGTGGGTGTCTCCAACTATGAGCTTGGAGCTGCATGGTAAGTCAGTGTTGCATGTTTGTATGATAAGTGACGGGGTGGGTGTCATAGTACAACACATAATATAGCAATACATGCCAGGTATATGGTCACACAAGATGCATACTACAGTATGCTATGTTGTGTTAGCAGACATGTGCATAGCACATGCTAACTCACAGATGCATGATGTGACATGCACAGTGCTGACCGTGGCGATAGTAATGGATAATGTGTATACCTTTGTGTCATCCTTTTACAGGTATCGCCTGGCGGTCGCAAACACAAGGGTCTGTTGCAGGTAAGTCTGTTGCTAGTCAAAGGCATGATATGGTGTATTGATATTCCCCATGTGTCCAGGCATGACATGCACACCTGTGTGTGCCCCAGTCACGGTATACAGGTTGCACCACCCGACACACACACCACCCATGTACAGTAGATACAACCGTTAGCGAGAGTGGCATGACACCACACGACCTATTGGTGTGTTACGTGCATTCAGCTATGCATACAATGGTGTAGGTGTTCCACAATGGCTGCATGTGTAGTATGCATCGGTATGCCTCTGCAGTATGCACACAGTACCACATAGTGAGCTGTGATCTTGCCAGAGCACAGGTGTTACCAATGTGAGCTATGCCCCTGCATCGGTGCACACGCAGACATGGCACATGCCATGTCCCATGCACGTGGGATGTCTGGCTGCAACATTTTCACACCATGACATGACCTATGCACGACATAGCAGACATCCACACTGTCTGCATATCTGTAGGGAATGTGACACCTTACACTAGTATGGTTGTATGTCACATGGGCCACCACAGGGCCGTGTGCACGATGTCCACCACACACAATTGTCAATGACCCAGACAGACAAGGCCATGGTCGATACCTACAGGCATGTTGCCACACAGTACATCCACAGTGGGTAGTCACCGCTGCACCCTGTACACACATAGTGGGCTCATCACTGTAGTGGACCCCCTGGACATCCGATGTAGTACACCAGTGACATGGAATGCCTCTCCACAGCTACTACAGGTGCCTCCAATGTCCACCATATATGTGCTGCTGAGCAGCTGAACTGACTTACAGACATGGCAATGTAACGCGCCCAGGTCACGCATCGCACAGAAACATAACTGTGTCCTGCTACTGTGCAGTGGCACAGTGCCCGCACTCCACACTGTACAGCTATGTACACAGCTCACACCAACCGCACCTGCACAGACATCCCTGTTACCCATACATTGTATCTGTAGACTGTACACATAACACTGCACCGTGACAGCCGTTGTGATGTGGTGCATGCGGTGGGACACCATCGCCACATGTCCACATGATACCACACATGTTTGCGGTGTACATGACATAGTGTCAGCAGCCATTTGTACTGTCAACTCGCCTGCGGCCACACGGTGTATCACGGTGATGCATGCAAACTACCATGAATGTGTGTACTGCATGCCTACTAAAAGACACCTGCCTGTTGTACTGTTCCCACCAGGGCAGTGTGCATACTGCCACTATGAATGTCTGGTCTACATTCACTGGTCTGTGGTGTGTGAATGCTGCATGCCACCTGCATTATCACATGCATGATGTGTGTGTGTGTGTGTGTGTGTGTGTGTGTGTGTGTGTGTGTGTGTGTGTGTGTGTGTGTGTGTGTCTGTATTGTAACCGATGGTATGTCTTTGTATTGACAGGTGCTGTAGGTGAGTTCCCTCCCGCGGTCCATCTGATGCTAGTGTCCCCACAGATACTAGTGGTGATGACCATGTGCATGAGGCACAGGCAGGGTCGCCACAGGCAGACACTGTGCCATTGGAGAACATCACACTTACGCCCCTTCATCCCTGCACACGGTTCGATGCCGACACATACCCCAACACCGTTGCCCATAGATGACGGTCAGTCAGCGTTGGCACCGAGCAGGAATGTGTGGTGGCTGCAGAAGGTGTGGGTACACACGATGTTGCCAGTGTAATGACTGGTGCAGTGCCACGCAGGCATGTGGCAGGTGCTGCTCGTAGGGGAGCACCGCCAGACATACACCTGCCGCACAGGGTGCAGCAGCTGGTATAACCAGACGCATGTTCCAGACTGTAATGGCGGCGCAGGCACGTGCCGAACGGCAGAACCAGGAAGGGCAGAGGCTGCAGAGGTCTGCAATCCGCTCCTTGAATGACAACATCCAGGCATTGGCGAATGCCCAACAGCATCTTGCCGATGTTCTGGATAGGAGATTGGGTGAGATGGCTGGTATCCTCGACCGAGGCATGGCCATCCTTGAGCGTGGGCTGTCCGTGCAGGAACACCAGGTAGGGGTGAGGCATAGGGCACGTGGGCCAGCAACACCACCTGGTACAGGTCAGCGTGCGCGCCACCTCCCATGCCCACCCACACAGTGCTGGTAGCAGCAGCAGTGCAGCTGCTACTACACCAACCACACCAGGACAGAGCAGGCCACGTGGACGTGGCCCTGCACGGCCCCGCGTGGCACGCTTCCAGCGGACATGTGACATCGGAGAGTGGACAGTCCGCACCTCCACCCGGTCGTGCCTGCGACCCCAGGCAGGCATCGGTCACGCCGCCGCAGGCGGACACAGTGAGCCGTAACACCTGCACTGTACAGTCTGGGGCTGCCAAGCATACCCCCGTGTAGGCATCACAGATGACTGAACTGTGTACACACAAACCCACACACAGCAAACACGACTGTAGGGCTCCACCACACCCACATGCAATCTACACAGTCATGCCCAGTCAATGCACAGGCCCTTACACACACACATGATGTCATCCATTGGTACAGCCCATGCCTGTGGCACACATATCACCCTGTGCATATGATGAAGTCTCTGCCGCATAACTGTGAGCTACACCATCAGTGCACGGTTATGCAAACATATTCTGATGCACAGGGTGGACAAGATAGTGAGAGGTGTATGTGATACCTGTGTCCGCATAGTACGTGATGTGTATGTTGTGGTGTGTGTGTATGGCTGGTGACAGGTGTGTATGTGATGTGGGTTGTGCACTGACATCATGCAGCAGACATACCATGCAGGACAGGTGCATCATTCATTGATCTGTGTACACAGTATGCGTGGTGGTTACATGTGTAGCACCATGTTGGTTCAGTTAACCCGTATGACAATGATGGTGTACTTGCATGTGCCTACTGGGAGCACTGTAATTAGTTCCCCACGTGTAGTCGTGGGGTACCCACAGGCATGTCTGGCAACATCAGCATAGCACAGGTACCCGCAACCGCATGGACCCCTACATAGGTACATAGGCGCACATGTACATAACAGGGTATGTGCCCTACGACATGTGTGGACCTAGCATGACTGTGTGTGGCTGCTAACACCCCCAGGATGGGGATGCCACATCCATCAGTCCCCAGTCCCTCGTCCAGCACTGACACACAGATGATGCCTGGCGATAACTATATTCACACATCCACACGCCATTATTACTCCTGGACGAAGGCAGTCAGGGCCGCTCCTTCACATGGGCTGGCACTCTACGTGTTGTAGGGGGTCTCCGTCCGCTGACCCTGTTCCCCAGCACGCCCCACTCATCTTTGTGGTGATGTGTCTGACAGTCGCTTCTGTGCCCGTGTTTGCCTGGAGCCTAGGAAGTGGAATATGCCCATGTCACCCAGGTCAGACATGGCCGTGTATGCCAGGCACAGATCACCACAGAGCAGATGTGCTGGGAAGGTTTACAGCCGGAGTCCCCTTGGTCGCAGCTTGTGACACATGTCCTAGCACCGCCATCCCCGCCTTGTGTAACGCTTATGGTCCTTCCAAGTGCTGCAGGCGCCAGGTTAGCTACAGGCCAGATGTGCCATTGTACGCAGTCATTGCTCTGGTGTGTGATGTGTACAGGGTACAATGAACACCCCTGATGTGGATGCGATTCCTTCCAGACCAGGAGGCCACAGTGGAATGTCTTCACACCCACATTGCCATTGTGTGTGTTGACAGAGGTTACCGACAGGTGTGGTAGCCATTTCCATGAACATGTCCACCATCTTGAATGGCTTACCACCTACATGTGACATTGGGCCGAACATGTCCTTCACACTGGGTAGGTCTGCACCTTCTCTGGCATGTAGTAGCAGGCCATGGCTCTGGCACCAGTTATCCATGTCTATGACGCCCTAGGTGGATGTCCGTGTCACATGGGGTGTTGGGTATGGTGGCCGGTGTGTAGTCATCTGCATACCTTGTCTGCCACAATACCCCATGATTGCATGCACATTGAAGGTCGAATGTCAGATGGCAGGGGCCCAGGACTGAGCCCTGTGGGCCTCCACTGGAGACCAGATATGAGTGTGACAAGGCACCAGGAACACCAACCCTGTGTGGTGTGACCTCCAACCTTTCTGAGAAGCATCGGGTGACATATGTCCCCACATGTATGCTGGCGAGCCTTTCCATGAGTCCCATGTGGAGTGTGCTCTGAACGCCCCACCAGGTCATGGTACTGTGTGCAAACCCGCGTATCCCCATCAATGGCCTTGGTGACCACTCCAGACAGGACGAGCAGGTTCGGGAGGCAGGATCCGCCTTGACTATGTTGTTGTGGGTATGTTCCGCATTGGCTGTACACCGCTGTCTGTATCCATGGGCACCTGTATGGACCTCCCCACAGCTTTGCAGACAAGGCTTGTCAAGCTGATAGGGTGTGGCTGTCTACAGTCCATAAGAGCACTACCCTGGCATAGTGGGACCACAGATGCCATATGCCATCCATCGGGACATAGCCCATAGTAAGGCTAACATGACACAGTGGCCGCATGTGTGGGCCGAGGGCCTCAATGAGGATGGGTAGCACACAGCCAGGGACACCATCGGTGCCCATTGGTGCTGTGTCAACCGCCATAGAGATATGGGATCACCCAGGCCATATGAGATGTTTCGAGGCTACACTCTGGTGGGATGGATATGTCCCTCTTGGGGTGGATGTATGCATGGAACATGTCCGCTGGTTTGCAGACAATGTCTGTGGGTGCAGTGACGGTTGTACCATTCTGGACCATTTCCGCCAAGTCTGTGTGCCCCCAACCATGTCCTTACCACAGTTAGGGAAGGCCCTATGGTTGTCTCATGTGCCCTCTGCAGTACCACTCCCACAAGCGGCCGTGGATGATTGTATGTGTGGCCGTATGGTGACGCCGGTATGAATGGGAGATGGTTTCCTGGTACTGACATTGCTCTGTCATGTATTAGCTCCAACTGTTGATGTACAGCTTGTCAGTGGCTGGGGTCCACCACACCATGTGCCTACCTGTGGTGGACAAGGTCCTGATGTTATCATGTTTGCCTGTTGCAGACATGCATGTGGGTGCTCAGAGAAGGCATTCGTTAGGCGGTTGGCAGTCTGGCCTGTGTTCAACACTGGCATGGAGGACTTGTAGGGTACCACACCGGTCGTATGATGTGTGTGGTTTGTTGTGGAGAGGTCATCACTTAGGTCCCCGCATGCCGGTGTTGGGTGCAGGATGTGGATGACCAGTGGATCCACTATATGGTCTGGCATCACCATTGAGGGCTGTACATCCTGTGTGGGACATATCCTCACCATGTGTGATGGGCAGAACTGTCAGACATCCCCCCCTAGTGTGTATGGTGCATGGCTGTTTAACAGTGGCCAGGTGTGAGAACACCTGGGACCGTGGCGAGTGTGTTGTGCCATGGGTAATGTTCCCAGTCTATGTATGGGTGGTTCATGTCACCCAATACGGTGCTGTTGTGAGAGCATGCACACTCACCAGTGTCCTCAGGACGTCTGTGCAGGTATCCTGTGTTTGGGAGGGTTGTCTGTAGCATGCAACAAACTGTAGGCCAGTCCTACACATGGTTAATTGCACCTAGATATTCCTCGCTGCAACGCCATGTCTGTGGCATGGCCGGGTTGTTGTTGTGGCTGGACACACACGACGGTCCACATTCCGCCACCCATGCCGGCGCACCATGTGTATGCATGTCTGCCCTGTGCCGAGTGTAAGTGTCTGAGCATGCCCAGTAGGCAGCTGTGTAGATAGACACACAGCACAGTGCACACCGCTACCGACTGCAGTTATACCCCGGGTGCATGCCTGTATCCCTTCGCAACGGCCACGCCTGTGGCATGGCCAGGTTGCTGTTGTGTGGCTGGACACACACGACGGTTCACATTCTGCCAAGCATGCCGCCGCACCATGTGTATGCATGTCTGCTCTGTGCCGAGTCTAAGTGTCTGAGCATGCCCAGTAGGCAGTGATGTACTGATCAGTAGTTACTTGGTATTCCCGACTGCAGCACTAACGCAGTTACTGCACGGGCGACCTTGGGATGGTAACAGGCCGCGGACTGCGCGACTCTGACATAATTCCCGATCGGGCGATTGCCTCTGCAAATGATACCACCCACGAGGGTATGCCTCCTGACAGCCTGCTCAGTAAACTCGTAGCTGCTCTGTAAATGCTTCATACTGTAGTGTGTTCATGTAGATAGGCGAGGTTCGCCTCCGCCCTTCCGTGTGTGTGTGTGTGTGTGTGTGTGTGTGTGTGTGTTCCAGCTGCCTCTGCTAATGAACATGCTTTTAGACGCCGCAACACATACCTTGGCTATTGCCAACTATTGTCTTGGCGGGTGATGTCACCAGCCTAGAAGTATGCCTCTGACAGCGCCTGCTCAGTAAACTCGGTAGCTGCTCTGTAAATGCTTCATACTGCAGTGAGTTCATGTAGATAGGCGAGGTTCGCCTCCGCCCCTTCCGTGTGTGTGTGTGTGTGTGTGTGTTTCCAGCTGCCTCTGCGAATGAACATGCTTTTAGACGCTTCGCAACACATACCTTGGCTATTGCCAACTATTGTCTTGGGTGATGTCACCAGCCCAGAAGTATGCCTCTGACAGCACTCTGCTCAGTAAACTCGGTAGCGCTGCTCTGTAAATGCTTCATGCTGTAGTGAGTTCATGTAGATAGGCGTAGGTTCGCTCCGCCCCTTCCGTGTGTGTGTGTGTGTGTGTTTCCAGCTGCCTCTGCGAATGAACATGCTTTTAGACGCCAAGAACACATACCTTGGCTATTGCCAGCTATTGTCTTATGGGTGATGTCAGCAGCCTACAAGTATGCCTCTGACAGCACTTTGCTCAGTAAACTCGGTAGCGTGTTCTGTAAATGCTTCATACTGTAGTGAGTTCATGTAGATAGGCGAGGTTCGCCTCCCCCCTTCCATGTGTGTGTGTGTGTTTCCAGCTGCCTCTGCGAATGAACATGCTTTTAGACGCTTCGCAACACATACCTTGGCTATTGCCAGCTATTGTCTTGCGGGTGATGTCAGCAGCCTACAAGTATGCCTCTGACAGCACTCTGCTCAGTAAACTCGGTAGCTGATCTGTAAATGCTTCATACTGTAGTGAGTTCATGTAGATAGGCGAGGTTCGCCTCCGCCCCTTCCGTGTGTGTGTGTGTGTGTGTGTGTTTCCAGCCGCCTCTGCGAATGAACATGCTTTTAGACGCTTTCCAACACATACCTTGGCTATTGCCAACTATTGTCTTGCGGGTGATGTCACCAGCCTAGAAGTATGCCTCTGACAGCGCTGTGCTCAGTAAACTCGGTAGCGCTCTCTGTAAATGCTTCATGCTGTAGTGAGTTCATGTAGATAGGCGAGGTTCGCCTCCGCCCTTCCGTGTGTGTGTGTGTGTGTGTGTGTTTCCAGCTGCCTCTGCGAATGAACATGCTTTTAGACGCTTCGCAACACATACCTTGGCTATTGCCAGCTATTGTCTTGCGGGTGATGTCAGCAGCCTACAAGTATGCCTCTGACAGCACTCTGCTCAGTAAACTCGGTAGCGCGTTCTGTAAATGCTTCATACTGTAGTGAGTTCATGTAGATAGGCGTAGGTTCGCCTCCGTCCCTTCCGTGTGTGTGTGTGTGTGTGTGTTTCCAGCTGCCTCTGCGAATGAACATGCTTTTAGACGCTTCGCAACACATACCTTGGCTATTGCCAACTATTGTCTTGCGGGTGATGTCACCAGCCTAGAAGTATGCCTCTGACAGCGCTGTGCTCAGTAAACTCGGTAGCGCGTTCTGTAAATGCTTCATGCTGTAGTGAGTTCATGTAGATAGGCGTAGGTTCACCTTCCGTGTGTGTGTGTGTGTGTTTCCAGCTGCCTCTGCGAATGAACATGCTTTTAGACGCTTCGCAACACATACCTTGGCTATTGCCAGCTATTGTCTTGTGGGTGATGTCAGCAGCCTACAAGTATGCCTCTGACAGCGCCCGCCAGTAAACTCGGTAGCGCTCTGTAAATGCTTCATGCTGTAGTGAGTATCATGTAGATAGGCGAGGTTCGCCTCCGCCCTTCCGTGTGTGTGTGTGTTTCCAGCTGCCTCTGCGGATGAACATGCTTTTAGATGCTTCAAAACACATACCTTGCCTACCAGCAGCCATTCCTGTACGGTTGTTGCCACCCACCTGTACATGTGCCTCTGCTGGTGCTGTACCGGTGGTCCACGAAGCGCATACCATACCTGTGTTGTACGCTTGTGCGGTTGAGTATGTGGGTGTGTGGTCAATCATCATGCGTGCCACATGTGTGTGTGTGTCCAGGCTCCCAGCTGCATGGGTTCATACGGTATGGCTCTGAGTTTTACGCTGAACACCCATAACCTGACGCCATCCTTGTGTTTGTGGATGGCGGACGCAGCTCGTGTACTGCTTGTGTGCTTGTTCTGGTCGGCGACCTCCGAAGCGTGTTCTCCACGCACCCTACTATGGTGTTGTGGGTGCTGCTGTGTACATTACACTCACGGGCCTGCCGGATGTGTCCGCCTGTATCTCTTTCTTTGTATATCTATGTACCTATGTTGTGGACGCACCGCTGCTCTACCATGGACAGCTGTCTTCCCCGTGTATCGCATGTTGCCGCCGCTGACACATATAACTCTGGTACGGTGCATATTCACACATTGTCCATGCACCGTCCGTATTCCAGAACACCTCATAGACATCTGCTGGATTACGTGGCAGACAGCTATCCTTGCTGTCCTGACACTGTACCCATAGACGACATACACCTTGTGTGTAGTTGCCTCTATGGTGTGTGTATGTCTAACTGTGCTGTATGCATGGCCGTGTGTGTGTCCCGCTATAGCCATGTGTGCAGCTGTCGCCACTATGGGTATCCTTGTGGACCGCTGTTACATGGGCACGTCTGAACATACCTGCAGACTGTACTACCCCTCCGACGGCAGCGGCCTTAGATCATCCGCTGCCCTAGGCTCTGGGGCTACATGGCGCACGCCAACACAACACATGGTGCACCCATCTTGGTATACCTACGTGACACGCCTACTAGACAGGTGGCCCTACTAGAGCGGCGCCCTGGGCAGCCGCAGGATTGGCGTATGCCTACGGCCGGCTTTGGGCACATCACAAGGCAAACGTCTACATTCGGTGTTTTACGACGTCTAGATTATAACACCACAGGAGGGACTTCCTCAGCTATGCTGAAGAATGCGGATGTGGATAGATTAGTAGGTGGAGGGTTGGCCACACACCAGGGCTGACCGATGGATAACTGCTGAGGCATCTTTGAGAGGCAGGTGGAGCAAACACCGTGAACGGAATGTAGTGTAGATACAGATGTAGGGTTAACATACATTTGTCCACTCTGTCGGTTCTGTACCGTTGTATTACAGTGATATGCTATGCATATCTTCCATAGACATTGTTAGGTCTTCGGTTTTTGAGGATTCGATATAGTACAATATCATACTACGGTGTTGCCACAGCTGCGTGGTCCCGCTTCACAAGTTTAGTTTAGTTATATGGTTTTCGCCCTTCTTCAAAAAAAAATTTAAACTTAATCAAAAATTTTGATTTAAAAATCGTTTAAAAATTCCTTTTTTTATTGTGGACCAAAATTTGCTTTTTAAATAAACTTATGTTTTTAAAAACTGTTTTGTAGAGACTTTGTTTTTGTTTCGGGCAAATTTTGTTGTGTGTTTGTTTTCTGAAATTTGAATGTGTGTTTAGGATGCTTCTGGTTTCATGTGTGGTTTAGTTCTTGTTTCTAAAGGGGAAAAGTTCAGTTATAAAAGGCCTGGAATGCCCAAAGGTTTTTTAACCGGGCCTTCCGGGGATGGTAAGTCTTGAGGCCTTTGGGGATACCATACCTGTCTTTAAGAATTTTAATATTTCCCCCTCCTGGGAATGTTTGTTGGCTGGTTTCCCCAACCCTTTTTTTCATGGGTTTTTTGGGCCCTGGGTCCAAAATCTTTTCCCTTTAAATTTGGTGCCTTTCAAATTTTAAAAACCCCAATTTGAAATGTCTTTCCCGGGGACGCATATTTGCCATGTATGTTTTCCCCGGGCCCATTTGTTCCATTGGGATGGAACCCGGTCCCCATTTGTTCACTGATGGGCGGTATCCCCTTATTGCGGCGGTTTGTTGGGGGTTCTCACCTCTGGTTTTTGGGAGGTCACTGTATTTCCCCCCGGGTTTTTTTGGGTTTGCCTTGCAAAAGCTTTGGTTTCCCCCCGGAAGCCTATGGCCCTTGGCGTACCTTTCACAGGACTCTTCCT
Organism: Protopterus annectens; assembly: GCF_019279795.1. NCBI lineage: Eukaryota > Metazoa > Chordata > Ceratodontiformes > Protopteridae > Protopterus > Protopterus annectens. Next base: position 335,945,078 of record NC_056727.1, on the reverse strand, counting down.
GATGGGGGGCAATTTAAGTGCATTTGCATTTCCGTGGATGCCCCCCCCAAAGGCGGGAAGGAATCATTGCCCTCCCCGGACCCAAAAATTTGCCAAAACCCACGACCCATTTTGCAACCCACATCCCATTCTGCAACCCTTCCCGTAAAGAAACCCTGGGGGAAATGGGGAACCCTTTTTTGCCGCACTGGGGGTCTATCATAGCCTGCTTTTGGGTTTATCACCCCTTTAAACCGGGTCAAATTTTTTCCCGGGCCGTGTCACGGCCCGTTCCACCCTTTGGGAAATTTTGGGTTGCAAATTAAGGAAATTTTTTTGAAAGGAAAATGTGGATTGTAAAATTGCCCTGTTTGGGCTGGCCATTCGGGCCGTGGGTTTGCTCCTATTTTAGTCCCGGAGCCCGTTTCCTTCCCAATTATTTGGGTTTTGGACCGGTTCCCCCCTTAAAATTTTAGTACAGGAATTGGGAAATGTTTAATTTAAACCCAGGGTACCCTTTTGAACCTTATTTATTTCATTTAAAAGGTACTGTGGGAACCTATTTAACCCTGGAAGGTTTAGTTGGGGCGTGTTTCCATAATATGGTTTTCCAGGTTGCCCTTTGTTCCCTTAGTGGACGGTTCCCCCATTTCAGCCCTTGGGCGTGTCCCCCTTTCGCACCGGCGTGTCGGGGTTCACGGTTTTTTGTTTGGGGGTGTTCCTTTCCTTGTATTTCCGGTTTGCCTTTTTAGGTGGTTTTCCAAGGTTTGCCATTTGGGTGCCTCTTGGCCGGGAGGGTTTTTACCCCTTTAAATGCCATGGACATTGTGGTGAATTTCACAGGTGTGTAGGTTTCCTGGTACCCCCCTTGGGGGGGAAGGATTTCTGCCCAAAATCCCCCAACACCCAAAAATTTTTGCATCATCCCAACCCATTTCTGCAACCCACATCCCATGGGGAAAACCCCCGGTCCCAAAGGAAAAATTTCCCTGTGGCTGAATGGGATTGGCCAATTTGACTGGGCAATTGTATTCCTTGAAATGCCGGGGATTATGAAATTTTTCCCCTTGCACGCTGGGGTCATTTGGGGCTTGCCGAGCACGGTGGGTTTCGGCCCAATTTTTGGGTCAAGGACAAAATTGGGGGTTTTAAAAAGGAAAAATGTGGATGTTAAAATTGGCCCTGTTGGACCGTGTATTTCCAATGGTTGTGGCTCTTATGTTCCCAACCCATGTTTTTGATTTAAAAATGTTTTGTTAAAATGCTCGTTCCCCCTGGTTTGTTTAA
>NC_056727.1:335834322-335937965 GCF_019279795.1 Protopterus annectens | reverse complement strand
TTGGGGCTCATTGGGGTCCAAAAACAAAATTTTTAAAAATTTCCAATCTAGCAATGTTCCAAAGTTAAACAAGCATAACCCCACTAAAAAGGGGCCATATGGGTTGCAAACTGGCTAAGTCACGGAACCCACACGGTCATAGTTGCTGGCTCCATGTCATACTCACAGCCAGTCACAGGTGGTGTCCCATGGGGCTCAGTCCTGAGTCCACTATTTTTCAGCATCTACATTTCCAAAGTACAAGCAAACACAGGGGGGTTATAGCTGACAATGTTTGCAGATGACTGCAAACTGGGTGCCATAGTCGGACACACATCTGACACAGATATCCTTCAGGAGGGCCTCACAGATGTGGATAAGTGGTGCCAGAGACATGGCCTACAGCTAAATGCCAGGAAATGCATAGTCATACCCTTCGGGAAGAACAAGGTTACCCCTAGCTACCATATAGGTGGCAATCCACTGAGCACAGAGGGATTTACCAGGGATCTGGGGACCCGGGTTGTTGTTAACCATTCGTTTGACACACACGTTGCTAATGTAGTTAGGTAGACCTTCAACATTGCCCACATCATCATGAAGGGATTCACATCTAGATCAGGGGAGGTCATTGTCCCCTTGTACTCATCACTCATTAGACCTATGATTGGGTACAATGCCCCGTTCAGAATGTATCTGACCCGACACCTGCAGCAGCTGGACAGGCCCCAACAGTTCATCAACAAACAGATACAGGGTCTCAGGAATATGTGTTATGCTGACCGACTGAAAGAATTCCAGCTGTATACAGTCGCATACCACTTGCCCAGAGGTGACCTGTGCCTGGCATACAAGGCCATGTTGAACCCAGATCTGATGACTATGCTTCACTTAAAGAATTTAGATCCCTCAGAACCACAAGGGCAGGTGACGTACACCTTCACACTGTCATTAATAGAATGTGCTGGTGGGACAGATTCATCACCCAGACACTCACTATGCTGTGGAACAACATCCCAGTACATGTGAGGCCAAGCACCTCGCTGGCCTTGTGTTAGTATTTTGTCAAGGATGTCTGAATTGATTTATTTAACTAACCTTCTAAATGAATATTTACTTTACCACATTGTGAATCTTTACATTTCGTTGGTCTATTTTACATTAGTCATACTCATACGGTTTATCTCTATATATTATGGTTCATTTATATTACTAGGTGTCTGTAGTTCTTTTAATATATTGACACAATCCGTAGAACATATATATGTAGCGTAAACAGTCAGACATTTGGAAAACATTATGTTGGTTCTTCTTTCATATATATGCATATATTTCTATTTTTCTATGAAGAATGTACCTTTCGAAGCAATGTCTGATGTACTCACTGTGTGGAATCTGTAACCCAAGTAAAGTTTGTTTGCTTGTTTGCCTTTAAGGCATTTAATTAATACTTAGCACATCTAATTTAATGACCAATTAAGGGTTTTAAATGTAGTAGGTTGGACTGCATTGTATGTATTCTGAATAAGTCTGCTTATGAAGCAGACGAAAAGAGCTTCAATAAACTATGGTGACTGCATTTAATTCCTGGTGGGCTCTGAGTGGTCGCTGACAGTGTCTACAGTACCGCCTTTGCTTTGGACTTCTTCAGCTGGTTGTCTGTGTTTTGTAAGGGAATGTCAAGTGTAGTCCCTATGTGTATTACCTGTGTAATGCCTTACTGCGGCAGTGTAATTCCACCGGGTTTGCAGTTATGGGTGCCATCTTGGTCATACGCTAGTCCATCCATGTGAATTGCCTACTGGACACTGGTATAGGGCTGTACACATTTCACACCAGCATTTAGCATTCTACGGTGGATGCTTTGCATTAGTAGTGGTGAGTAAGGCAGGTACTATGCACACATCCCTCCCACGGGGCAGGACAACGGATTATCTGCCAGACAACACAAAGCCCCATTTTTGCATACCCAAGATCCCATGGCTGCAACCCTCGACAGTACCCATTACACATCCTTCATGCGTGCGGGACTGGGATGTGGACGCACATGTATGGACACGTCGATCTGGGTATTTCTGTTCATATGTCCTGCGTTTCATGAACACTTGTCATCAACCTTAAACACGCTGGTGGTGCATATGTCTAACTGTGCCGTAGCCACGGCTATAGCATCGTCTGTTGTTCGGAAATGTCTGGAGTGAGTTATGTGAAAAGGTATTTTAGGGTCCTTCAATGGACACCAATGTGCATATGTAAAGTTAGATGTTGCTGGACTGTGTCCAACTGGCCAGTGCCTTTGACTGCTGCTGTATGTTCCCCAATCGCGGATGTCTGTTTGACTACCCATTCTTCGTGGTGCTACGTAACCAGGTGATTTACAGCTGTGAACAGATGGTGTACATCCAAAGATGCAGGTTAGCAACTGCTTCAAATAAAACTCAGACGTCCCAATAGGACATATCCATCACTGTAATTTCAACATAACACCACCGGAACATGTAGATCCCCTATGTCTTCATTGAAGCATGATTTCTTCATAGGTGGGAAGGGCATAGTTTACATATCCCAGTTGACGTTGTTGGTGTGCCATTACTTTGTGTTGCACAGGTCGCCCATCTGTTCCACAGTTTGGTAGCGAGTGCTCCCCCATTGTGTTGCTGGCAGATTGAGTGCTGTGTACGCCGGTGTTTGCATGGCGGTCCAACTTTGTATGGGGAATGTCAACCATAGTCCCTGTGTATATTTGCTGTGTTATGCCTTACCGCGGCTGTGTAGTTCCACCGGGTTTACAGTTGTGGGTGCCATCTTGGTCGTACGCTTGTCCATCCATGAGAATTGCCTACTGGACACTAGTATAGGCCTGTACACATTTCACACCTGCATTTAGCATTCTCCGGTAGATGGTTTGCATTATTAGCGGAGAGTAAGGCAGGTGCTACGCACACATCCCTCCCATGGGGCGGGACAAAGGATTGCCTGTGAAACAACACCGAGGCCAGATTCTACATACCCAGACTCCCTTGACTGCAACAGTCGACAGTACCCATTACACATCCTTCATGTGTGCGGGACTGTGATGTGGACGCAGTTCTATGGACCCGGTACCCTGGGTATTTCTGTGCATATGTGCTGCATTTCATGGACAGCTATCATCAACATTGAACACGCTTGCGGTGCATATGTGTACCTGTGACGTGGTGACGACAATGAGTTCACGTGGGTAATGCAGGAAGCTAGCAGGCATTCAATGAATGGAATTTTGGGTCCTACAATGGACACCAATGTGCATATGTCAGGTTAGATGTTGCTGGACTGTGTCCACCTGGCCAGTGCTTTTCACTGCTGGTGTATGTTCCCCAATCGCGGATGTCTGTTTGACTACCCATTCTACATGGTGCTACGTAACCAGGTTATTTAGTACTGTGAACAAATGTCATACATCCAAAGATGCTGGTTAGCAACTGCTTCATATAAACCTCAGACATCCCAATGGGACATATCCGTCACTGTATTTTCAACATAACACCACCGGAACATGTTGATCACCTATGTATTCATTTAACCATGTTGTCTTCATAGGTGGGAATGCCATAGTTTACATATCCTACTTGGCGTTGTGGGTGTGCCATTAGTATGTGTTCCACAGGTCGCACATCTGTTCCGCTGTATGGTAGCGGGTGCTCCTCATTCTGTTGCTGGCAGATTGAGTGCTGTGTACGCCGGTGTTGGCACGGCGGTCCGACTTTGTATGTGGAATGTCAACTGTAGTCCCTATGTGTATTTCCTGTGTTATGCCTTACCGCGGCTGTGTAATTTCCCCGGGTTTGCAGTTGTGGGTGCCATCTTGGCCATACGGTTGTCCATCCATGACAATTGCCTACTGGACACTAGTATAGGGCTGTACACATTTCGCACCTGCATTTAGCATTCTCCGGTGGATGGTTTGCATTATTAGCGGAGAGTAAGGCAGGTGCTACGCACACATCCCTCCCACGGGGCGGGACAAAGGATTGCCTGCGAAACAACACCGAGCCCAGAGTCTACATACCCAGAATCCCTTGACTGCAACAATCGACAGTACCCATTACACATCCTTCATGTGTGCGGGACTGTGATGTGGACGCAGTTCTATGGACCCGGTACCCTGGGTATTTCTGTGCATCTGTGCTGCATTTCATGGACAGCTATCATCAACATTAAACACGCTTGCGGTGCATATGTGTACCTGTGACGACAATGAGTTCACGTAGGCGTTGAAATAAGGCATCATTCTTGTCTTTAGACAATTTTTGGGTCCTACAATGGACACCACTGTGCATATGTAAAGTGTAGAGCTTGTCGGACTGTGTCCTTGTGAGCAGTGGGTTTCACTGATGCTGTGTGTTCAACAATTGTGGATGTCTGCTTGACTACCCATACTGTGTAGTGGTACAGGAACCATGTTTTCCGACACCAGAACCCAATGGCGTACATCCAATGTTGCAGGTTAACAACCACTTTAATACTCAGAGGTCACGATTGGGAGGTATTGCCACTTTATTATCGGAACAACACCTCCAGACTGTGTAAATCACGGGAACTTTAGGCCAGTCTTACCGGCCATTTGCAATTGTAATTAGCAGACACGTGTCAATACATGTATGATAAGACATATTGTCATGCAGAAGTTAATCTATGTTATTTGGACATTGGCTTCTGCTATTGGCATCCGTTGCTGTGAGTGTTGCCAGTTACCATACACATTGCTTGCTCAGAGGCAGACTACACAATTCTGCACACTACTGTGGTCTCCTTTAAGGACCCTGAGCCAGTGGTCGACAGTACTGCAGCCACTGCATCAATCATATTTGCCATCTACCAGTACCTACAGGACTGCATGAACCAGGCATTCACTTACCCAACTGTGGTTCATTGTACCAATGCCAAGCATCCAGTGTGGTGTACCCCAGCCATACACAGGATGTACAACACGAGGAGTTGGCTACTACAAGGTGGAGCAGATACCTTGTGAGGTATGACACCCTTGGTCATCATATGTGTAGAGTTACACACTGTCATGCCATGGTCCAGGGCACATTCCACAGATATACCTACATGGACCTGGCTGACAATCATACCACCTTCAGTTGCTATGCTCAACACCTGGGAGGTCACTCCCACATATGCTCTGACTGGGTTCACAAAGAGGTGGAGTTTACTCAACATACACACATTGCCAACATACAGGCTGACAAGTCCAGTGAGGACAACTCCACACCCTCCCCGACACATGAGGAGATGTCTGTACCAGCGGTTTGTGGTCACCAAATGTTCTGTGACACACAGGTGGGATATGCTCTCTCCAGGGTAGTGGACATAGCATCCATGAGACCAGCTGGTGACCCCACTGTGTACTCCACTATCTCATTGAGGAATTAGACCCACAGTTAGGACAGCTATTTCTTTGTAGCCTCACCTCAGGTAAGGTACCCAGGTTGTGTCGCATGGCAACAGTAGTCCCACGTCACAGAGCCAATGCCTCCACTGAGCCTGGTTATTACTGTCCCATTACCATGAGGAGACCTATCTGCAAAGACATGGGGAGGGATCATACTGCGGCTCGTACATGAATGCATAGGGGACATACATACTTTGCATCCAACACGGTTTGTCTTGTTCAGTGGCGGTTCATGCCTTTAAAGCATGGTTGACATTTTCGGGACAGTCACCGAGGCCATTGATGCAGTCCATACAGCCTACCCCGACCTGGCAAAGGCCTTCATCACATTACCCCCCTCAGATATCGTTGATAAACCCATTGGCTGGGATGTGAACACGTACATCACAGAATGTGTTGTAAACTGTCTATGTGACACAACCCACACGGTCATACTTGCTGGCAGCATGTCAGACCTACTGCCTGTCACAAGTGGTGTCCCATGGGGCCCTTCCGTGGGTCCACTCCTGTCATACATCTACATTTCCACGGTACAGGCACACACAGGGGTGTTATGGGCAACATTGTTTGTAGATGACTGCAAAACAGGTGCCATAGTGGGACGGACATCTGACACAGATATCCTTCTAAGGGGCCTCCCAGATATGCATATCTGCTGTCAGGGACATGGCCCACAGCTAAATGCTAAGTAATGCAACATCATACCTGTCGAGAAGTACTAGGTCACCCCTGTCCAGCAGATAGGTGGCTGTCCACTCAGCACAGGGGTGATTACCAGGGATCAGGGGACAGAGTTTGTCGGTCACCATTCATTCAACACACACGTTGCTATCGTGGTTCTGTGGGACTTCTACATTGCCCACCTGTTTGTGCAGGGATTCACATCTACATCAGGCTAGGTCATTGTCTCCTTGTACCCATTACGTGTTACACCTATGATTTACTACATTGCCCCATTCAGACTGTATCTGACCATACACCTACAGCAGCTGGGAAGCCCTCATAGGTTAATTGTCATACAGATGCAGGATGACATCATTTTGTGTAATGCTGCCCCACTTGTAGGACCCCTGCCCCATTAAGTCACATACCTGCTGTTTAGTGTTGACCTGTGCCTGACATACGAGGCCATGTCAACCCATATGTCATGTGTATGCTTCACCTACTGTATCTGCATCCCTCAGAACCACTAGGGCAGGTGACATGAACCTTGTCACGGTCATTAATGGGATGTGTTTGAGTGACACATATATCACCCAGACACTCACAATGCTGTGGATCTACATCACAGTACATGTGAGACAGAGATCCTTCATAGCCTTGTTCGCGGTATGTTGTCCATTGGATGGAGAATTGCAGGTATAGGCCAGGGATTACATCATTATCACTGCTTGACGGAGGTACAGCAATATCATGAGTATTTTATCTGAAGCACAGAAGGTTGGCAAAGTCATCCTAACTATGGTGTAGTGTTATGGCTGAACCTGGGACGATGGCCTACCCTGTACCTATGGACCTATGAACCTATATTCATAGTTTGTCACATTTACACTTGTCTATCCCCTATCCTCTTTCTCCAGTGTATATTTCTGTGGCACATGATTGTCCTCTGTATTACATGCAGGTATGCTGTGTACAGTGCACATACGTCACAGTTGATGACAGTGTATCTGTGTCCCTAACACTGTGATACTGAGGACTACCACACATCCTTCACAACATTACATGCATATGTTCTTTCTATTCTTCTTTGGCCTATGGGGGTGTTAAGGCAAACATTACACAAGTCCCTGTTTGTGCATGCTTCATGTTGGTGTCTGACCAGGCTCCATTGCAGTCGTGTGTTGGACGGTAGTGTTTCTGTGTGTTTGCCATGTGTTTTATTGCCGGTACATCTGTGGGAGGTGTGGTTGGCACATGTTCCTCTTTGCAGGGACACCCATCCTGGGGTTTGTGTCATGCATCTGCACTTGGCATGTGCCATATGTCCTGTACTATTCCCACAGTCGTGTATGCCTTCATGCACTACTACTGCGTGTTACTGGCTGTTTGTATGTGGTACACATGGACATTGTGATGGTTGGCTTGACCTATTCCCATGCTAGAACATACACATCTGTCAATTACGTTGTTTAAATCAAACTGTAACACTCATTCGTCTTTTCAAACTGACAGTCAATAACACAGGAAGCTGAGATTAATAACGTTTTACTACTGTGCAGCAGGAGGCAAAGAACTATGCAGTACAAGTTTAGACTTTTGTTTTACTCTATACATGTTACAGCTGTATGAGCATTGTGTATACTATCATCTTTTGCACACATTAATGATGTGGTCAGTCACAGGGCATTTACATCACTATGGTCCGCAATAGTCTATACATACGTGGGTGCTGAGGTCGTGCTTTTAAAATATTTTCCCATGAGAATAACACAGCCTTGCAAGGCACCTGGTCAATTACAGTGTCCTTCTGTGATTGTAGCTGTTTCAAGGACCCTGTACTGTTCCGATACAGTAGTCAGTTCATTTCTTAATACGTTGCTTTGTCTCTCTGGTAAGGAGTTGTACTCTTATCTTCGATAGAGCTCACAAGGCCATCCTCCTCAGGGGAAGGGGTGATGTTATGCATGTACATACATTTATTTTTCTGTCACCCAGCAGATAATTAATGCTGAGAGACATTAGCCTGCTGTACTGGTTACTGCCAGGGTCAGAATTCCATCACACTACAGCTTAGCTTCACCAATTACATGCATGATCAGTTCTACTGCCATATTGTACGGTACAATTCAATGCATTATATAGTATTTCGAGTCTAAACTGGCACTTCATATGTGTTTCTATATATATTTTTCGAACAACATCCATCCGGCCATATGCATGTTGTTCCGTCCTTTACCTTGACCGTGTGTATTTGGCCATCCGGCAACGCTACTCTCCACATGTGATGTCCCACCTTCCCCTTCTTTGCCTTTAGCACCCTGTTAGGACGTCCTGTTTGGTAGGCACGTGTTCCGCTATATGTGTTCGACTTCTCTGCATAGCTAATCATCGATGCGATGGTTCAACAACCCGACTTGTCCACATGTGTACAGTTATGTGCACCGTGTCGTATGCAAACCTATATGGTTTTGACGGGTACATACTACATGCGGGATGTACACATTCTGCAGACGCATTCACATGCAGCCATTTCCATATCTGTACCTGAGGTGGGTTGATGACATGTGGGGTACGTATTTGCCCGCGTGGCACTGCCTAACACAAACATCTTACCACATTTCAGGTATGCACATTGTGTGTAGGTGTATAGCTGCACACAGATGCTAGCAGGTTTGGGTGCACAGGTGTACATGGGTGGGACTTACATGCTACAATGAGGCTATTGTGTATTACATCTGAATGCATGGGTTCTGCTTCTGGATATTACACTTCAACATACGCCATCCAGTGTATGCGACAGAGACGTTGCTGGGTGTGGGATATGTTGCTATGCACATGTTTGCCTGTGTTTAAGGTATCTTGGTTCCTTCCTGTTGTTATGTCAACACAGCTACCTGGCTATGTACTCTCACTACTGCTTGTGACCATTATGGTTGGCACCTTTTCCAATGCCCATAGTGGGACATGTTTTGTGGGAACATCGGATTTTGCAGGACAACACATACCCACAGTAAGTGGAGTTGACAGGACTTTACTTGTTTGCCATAATATACGCTTATTCTGTTAGCATTTGGGTTCCTTATTCAGTTTCTTATGCCATGTATGTGTTTCATATACAAATTATATGTTTTATGCTACTATTACATGTATATTGCGGGAATATTTTTGGCAGGGGATCTCAGGTCATTTTCCTTTTTTTTGATTTTTGCAGGGACACAACTGTCCAATGAGGGACTATCCATGGCACATTGGGACAGCTGGTAACCCTGGTGACCATGCCCATGTCGCTACTGGGGTTGCCACCTTTTCCAGTTGCCAAGGTGGGATATTTTCGGGACTCACATCTGATTTTACAGGCCGACACATACACACGGTCACTATATGGCATAGAACTTCACTTGTTTGCCTAAATAAAAGCTTATTGTTGTGGCAGTTTGGTTGCTTATTCTGTTTCTTGTGACATTGAGATATTTCAGTTACAGAAATAACCAATTCATGCAACCATTACATTAAATATGGGATATCATTATGTCCTACAATCTTAGCACATTTGCCATTTTTAATATTTTTTATCGGGACACAACTGCCCATAGAGGGACTGCCCCTCGCAAAGTGGGACAGGTGGTAACCTTAGTCGCTACTCCTATGTCGGTGCGGCGCTGACATGCTGCGGTACACCTTCTATGAGTATAACCACTGACGGTGCATTGCGGGACAAATGCGGTCTTATGCGTATCCTTTGCTCCTTGGACGGGTACACTTAAGCCTTCGTGGGTTGTATTTGCTTTTCCGTTTAGTTGGGACGGGTACTGTGTTGCATACTCTACGTGCGTTTCATTCTGCACGGGCCCTGGCTGCTGCCATTACTATTATGGGCGGACCGTGGCAGTCAGCACATTAGGTTGCTCACCGCATGCCGGCTTAGCCACGCCTCCGGACGCATCCTACTTGGGCTCGCTCACGTACACTACACACGTGTCTGTGGTTGCGGTGCACTCTCATTAATATGCATATGGCGCTACTATGCCGGCTATTCACTGCACCGCCGGCGCAGCCCTTACGCCGGCCTTGCGCCGAGCTTCATGAATCCCGGGGAAAGACATGAATAACCCTCCGGGTAGACCGATAGTTTCGGCAAGAAATTATTTTCTACATAATCTAGGGCTTGTTTTACATGAAGTGCTGCTAAAGGAAGCTATTAAATTGCCATCTTATATAAAAGATTCTTTTGATTTTCTAAATAAAATTAAAAATGTTGTGTGGTGTGAAGACATGTACTGGCTAACATTAGATGTTAGTAGTTTATATACAAATATCAAGAATACACATGGTTTAGAGGCACTGTTTAAATCAATGGGAGATTATCCACTAACACATTATGTGTTAGAGTTAGTAAAATTTTGTTTGGAAAATAATTATTTCAATTTTAATAATATAATTTACCACCAAATACAGGGTACAGCCATGGGTGCAGCATTTGCACCCATGTACACCAATATTTTTATGGGCCTGATGGAATTTGAGTGTATTTATACACATTATTTTGTGAAAAAATATGTTACACACTATTTTAGGTTTATAGATGATTTGATTTTTCTGTGCAAAGGAGGAAAACATGAAATTGAAAATTTTATAGAAGATATACAAAATAATAGATTTGATATTCATTTTGATGGAATACAATGTGGAGACAATGTCTCCTTTTTAGACATAAATTTAAAGGGAATTGTAGGAGAGCATATAATTACTAGCATACATAGAAAATTTGATTCCATTAATCAATTTCTGATGGGCACTAGTTGCCATCCGAATCACATTATAGAAGCGATACCATATAGTGAATTCTTAAGGATTTCCAGAATATGTAATAGTGATGAAGAATTTTTAAATGAAGTTAATAAAACAATGGAAATGTTTAAGAATAGAAAATATAATATGCAAGTGTTAAAAAAAAGTAGAGATGAAATATTTTCTAAGAGATATAGTAGTAGGCCTCAAGATCAAAGGAAAAGAAATAAAAAGTATAATAAAGAATGTGGAGAGATGGATAGTATTTTTATGGTATCTACATACAATATCTGCAGTAATGATATCAAGAACTGTATACTATATTTCTGGCGATTCTTACAGAATTATGAAGAATTAAGTGAGATGACTAATAAAAAATTAATATTTAGTTATCGTAGAGGAAGAAATATAAAAGACATGATAGTACATACTAAATTTGAATTACCCACCCAGAATATAGTTAGAGCAATAGGAAGTGTAGGTACTACACCGTGTGGGAAGTGTAAAATTTGTTCTCATGTGGAAAGTGTTTTTCACTATATAAATGGAATGAGTTTTAAGTCTACAGGTTCTTTCAGTTGCGTTACTAAACAAGTTATTTACATTATTAAATGTGGATGTAGAAAATTTTATATAGGACAGACCAAAAGAATGTTTAAAGTGAGAATAATGGAACACCTGAGAGATATCAGGAATAATAAGTTAGAGAGCCCTTTGGCTCAACATTTTGTGAAATTTCATAATTCTGATGTAACTAGTTTTAGCGTGTCCATATTATTAGAGATTTATAGTAATGAAGTTAGTGAGGAAAAAATAAAAAACTTACTTTTAAAAAAAGAATTAATTTTCATTTTAAAATATCAGACATTAACACCAAAGGGACTGAATGTTGATTGTTGTTGGAAGAGTGTAATATGAACATGTCTTTTTAAATGGTAATAGATTTTTAATTGTTTAATGATCATTTAATTATGTAATGAGTTAATGGGTGTGTATATAAATATGGAATAGAGATGTATTGTTATTTACTCCTTGAAGGCTTTGTTGAGCCGAGGTGCTAGAGACTGTACAGAGAATAAATCGTTTTTGGTGAACTGGCTGTTGTTGTATCCTGAATTTGGGCGTTGATTCCTGTTCGAGCTGAAGAGCTGGTGTTGTGACTTATATTCCAAACTACCATCCTGTAGATGTCCTGATAGGGAAAGATTTTGATGAGGCAGTACCAGGTGTTTATGCAATTGCATGCAGTCAGGTGTGGAGACAAGCATGAAGGTCTGGAAGCCTGGGGAAGACCTAGTCAGACCTTATATTTTCAGCCAGGACTGGTGATGTGGTTACTTCAGGTAGGAAGCTACTCCGTAGCAGTGAGACAGAAGAGGATCCACAGCTGCTTGTGGGTACTGATGTTCCCTTGAACAGAGTGACTGCAAGGGTAGAGGTGAGTAGTAGTACCCAGGCTGACAGTGAAGCACTGCTGTCAGAGGATGCCAGACTTCCTGTGGAAGGGGAGCTGGGAAGGGGTTACAAAGAAAGAGTTGAAAGAGGCTCAGCTCTCAGACCCTACATTGCAAGGCCTGAGGCAGGTAGCTAGTGAGGCACCTGATTCTCAAGGGAAGGGGAAATCTGTATACTGGGACAAAGGGTTACTGTATAGAGAGTGGACCCCTGAGGGAGGGCTAGAATGTGAAAGAATAAGCATTTAGTAGCTCCTAGAGCCTACCATCTGGTGCTTCTAGCCATAGCACATGATATTTGCTTTGAAGGTCGTATGGGCAAAAACATACATAGAGACATGTTATGCAGAACTTTTATTCACCTGGGATATCCAGAGATGTAACAGGGTACTGCAGGACCTGTGAGCAGTGCCAAAAGGTAGGCAAGGCAGGAGACATGGTGAGAGCTCCTTGATGACTTTGCCTGTGATTGAAGAGCCATTTCAGAGGGTAGCTATAGATATTGTGTGGCCTCTGAGTACCCCGAGTTACACAGGGGAAAAAATATATCCTAATGGTAGTAAATTATGCTACAAGATACCCTGAGGCAGTGGCTTTGTCATCCATTGAGGCGGAAAAAGTGCCAAATGTTTTGTTAGAGGTTTTCAGCAGGGTAGGTTTCCCAAAAGCAATACTGACTGACAGAGGTGCCAATTTCATATCAGACCTGCTGGCTTGCCTGTGGAAGTACCGTGAGGTGAAGCACCTGATGACCACCCCTACCATTCCCAGACTAATGGTCTGGTTGAGAGGTTAAACCCTACAATCAAGTCCATGTTTCCGGCATTTGCAGACCAGCTTAAGAGAGTGCGGGACAAATATTTGCCCCATCTGTTGTTTGTTTACAGAGAGATTCCGCAGGAATCCACAGGTTTTTCACCTTTGAATTGTTGTATGGGCATAGGGTGAGGGGGCCTCTAGATTTAATTTGTGATGAGTGGGAAGGTGAGTGTGAATCTCACAAGGACTATATTGTGGCATATGTCCTAAGCCTCAGGACAAGGCTCAGGGAACTCGCGGGCTTGGCCCAGGAGAACCCGGCAGAAGCCCAACAGCAGAAAAAGGTCTGGTATGACAGGAATGCTTGAGCTAGAGAGTATGCTGTAGGGCAGCAGTTAAAGCTTCTCATTCCTGTCAGACACAACAAGCAGCAAGCGGCTTGGGAGGGACCCTACAAGGTGGTAAGGAAGGTCAGTGATGTTAAAACTACATAGTGGAACTGCTAGGAAGGAGGCAGGAGTACAAATTGTGCTATGTTAACATGATGAAACCTTACCATGATAGGGAGGCCCTTGTGCTGAGTATTTGCAATGTACTGCAGGAGACATCTGAGTGAGATCTGGTGACTGATCTCCTCAGTGAGGCTCGGCCTGACACTTCCATGGAAGGGGTAGCAATGTCCCAGCAACTATCTCCTACCAAGGTTCAAGAAATCCAAGCAGTGTGTTACAAGAGTTTGGGGACATGTTCACTGGGAAACCAGGGTGCACCCTCCTGGTGCAGCACCAGGTGGATAGAGGACCCCAAAGGCCTATTAGGCAGGCCCTTTATAGGGAGCCTGAGTGAGTCAAACAGACTCTGAGGGAGGAGATACAGGATCTAGGGGTAATTCAAGAGTCCAACACTTCCTGGGTCTCCCCAGTGGTGCTGGTGCCAAAAAAGGATGGCAGCACCAGGTTCTGTGTGGACTACAGGAAATTAAATCATCACATAGAGGCTTACCCCATGCCTAGGTTGGATGAAGCCCTATGGCAGCTGGGTGGGGCTAAGTATCTTACCACCATTGTTCTTACCAAGGGTTACTGGCAGGTGCCCTTGACTCTCAGTGCTACAGAGATGTCAGCCTTTGTGACTCATTTTGGCTTGTATGAGTTCACAAAGATGCCCCAGCAACTTTCCAGAGGCTGGTAGGTCATATGCTGGCAGGAGCAGGAGGGTTTGCCCTTGCTTACCTAGATGATATTGCCATCTACAGACATTCCTGGCAAGAGCACCTTCAACATGTCAGGGAGGTGCTGGGCAAACTATAGAGGGCAGGGTTGACCATTAAGCCAAACAAATGTCAGGTGGGTATGGCAGAGGTCTTCTTCCTGGGACATAGAGTGGGGAGTGGTAAAATCAGTCCAGAACCTGCAAAAGTAGAAGCCATTCAGGCATGGCCTGCACCTGTTACCAAAAAGCATGTGAGGGCATTCTTAGGGACAGCAGGGTACTACAGAAAGTTCATGCCCAGTTATAGTACCATAGCTGCTCCTCTCACAGACCTGACAAGGAAAAACAGGCCAGATAAGGTAATGTGGACCACAGCATATGAGCAGGCATTCCAGAAGCTTAAATAAGCTTTGGGAGGAGCCCCTGTGTTAGCCAGTCCAGATTACAGCAAAAAATTTGTTGTGCAGGTGATTGCTTTGAACCATGGCATGAGGGCTGTACTTATCTAGATTTCTTCAGAGGGTGAAGAGCACTCAATGGTTTATTTTAGTTGTAGGCTACAACCCAGGGAGGAATGCTATGCAGCTGTAGAAAGGAATGTCTAGCCATAGTGTGGGCACTGCAGAAACTTCAGCCTTATCTGTATGGAAGAAAATTCACTGTAGTTACACAATCCCCTAAAATGGTTAAACTGAGCCAGCCAGCAAAATACCAAGTTGCTAAGATGGAGCCTAGGATTGCAAGCATATGATATGTCAGTGCAGCACCACAGTGGGGTTAGCAACGCCAACACAAATGGGCTCTCAAGACAGGGAATGGGGTAAGGTATTCCCAGATAGACCTAATCCTCTCAAGCAACATTTCTCAAGGGACACTTGAAAAACTAGCTTGAGTTCCCGGGGAGGGGGGGGGGGGTATGTGAAGGCTGCCAGCCTAGCTAGATAGAATTTTGTAAATAATTCTGTGTCATTTGTAAATATTAATATAATCCACAGGCTTGTTTACAAATGTAAAGAGAACTTTATGTTATGATTAAACTATATGTTGTACTGAGCTTCAAAAATGTAACCACAGTGCACTCTGCTGGAAAAAAGCTGATAAGTCAAGCATTGTATGACTGATCTCAAGCTCGGAGACAGGATGTCTGGGCCAGGAAATTCTTTCTATTGTATTGATTTAAGAGATAATTACTAAGGTTTTACATGTATAATGTCTTTTATTGCTGTGGCCTCCTGGCCATGTGCAGCTTACTAAGAAATGTAAATTTTGAGATTCTGTTATCCTGGGAACCAGAAAAGTGTCAAAAAGGATGTAGTGTGAAATGACTCAGCAGTACAGTGTTATCAATTTAAGACATTCTCAGAGAGAGAGAATTACGCATTTTGGATTTGGTCTGAAGACATCAACTCACCAGCATGCTGCCTTTGTTCTGTAAGATATTTATTCAGAACAGTAATTTATCTTAGAGATAGCTAGAAACAGCCAGATTAGTCTAGCTGTTTTATATATTTATGTCAGATTATTCTACAGTATTATTTTAAAGCATTTTCTTGTGATTTCCAAACTCTTTAATGTCATTGTGTTGAAGTAATACGTATTGTCTTGTGTTTTTATTTGTTATTAAATATTTTTAAACCTTTCAACTGTGACTGTTTTATGTAGAGATAATCTATGCTCTTAGAGTACATTGCATGTATTCGGTGATAATGTCCAAACCACTCCAATAGCTTTAGCCCTGGGTCACACTTACTATTTGGATAACAGTAATATTGCATAGTGAAATTGGTCACCCTTTGGGAAGGGCCTTATAGTAGCTGATATTAGTGGCTGGCAGCAGTGGCAGGGGGCATTTCTGGAGAACCTGCGCCAGCCTTCCCCAAGAGTGTCTGTGTGTTGTATATAACTCATATCTCAAAGTGTATGTTTTTCAGCTACTTGAGCAGGGACATGAAGCACTGGCTGGACAGAGAGGGTGCTGGAAGTTTTGGCTTTATCACTAGGCTGAGATGTGGACCCTATAGCTGTGCCAGTGGGAAGTCTTACTGGGGATCTGGAGACAAAGGAAGAAACCAGACCCAGACTAACTGTGATCTCTGTGTGCTCTTAAGTGAAATTGTACTTTACTGTGCATGTGCCTGTTATCCTTCCCAATGTGCACACCCCTCACTGGTGCTAGTGGTGAGGATTCATGCTCCTTGATTACTGGGCCAGTGCATGGGCATCACACAGCACAAAGGTGACTTCTGCTTTAATGGTTTGCAGCAAATATTGCTATTTTGTTGCAGTTTTGTTTGTAGCTTATTTAGATGGTCTGATTTTATGATAGGACTGAGGAAGCATAGAGGTCTGGTAAGAGAAATAAACTAACTCGTGCCAGATGGACATGGTCTGTAAGATATTATTTAATTTTGTATAAAGGTGCAAGCCTTTTATTTGACTTGTTAACAACTTAATTGATGTATTGGTTTAATTATAGATTTTGGTTGATGACAACACCTAATAACTAAGTTCCAGTTAATTGTTTTGTTTGTCTTAGTAAGGCATGTGATTTTCATTTTAATTTGAAGTGAAGGTTTTGTATATCTGATGAAACAGAAAATGTAATCTTATTTTTTTAACATTTAGGACTAACTATGAGTTTGTCAACCATTTTTTTAAATGAAGAGGAATGGTTGGTGTTACTTTTGTGTTATGCTGGATGCAGACCAGACTAAAGCAGATGTGTCTTTCTTGTTTGGAAGTGTACACACATTTCACTGATAAAGAAATTTAAAAGCAGAGGACACAAGATTGATCCTTAAGGTACCACCTACTGTTTCAAGCAGGAAGGAGGAATATATCCTATGCCAGTGAACTCTTTGTTCCCATAGACATAGGTAGCATTTAAACAAGTTCAGTCAGGAATCATTACTACTGAGTTTTGATTATATAGTGAATTTGATATCATATGGAATCGAAAGCTCTATGAAGATAAAGGAACAAGGATACGTGTAGATGACATTTGTTTCTCTTATGATGGACTATATTAAGGAAATGTAGTATCACAGTTTCTATGCTGTATCCTAGTCTAAACCATGCTATGTAGTGAATAATAGGTTTAGATAAACACACACATGCATCATCTCTCATCCTGTGCTGATATGTTGGTCAGCAGAGTAGAGCTCAACAACATAGGGCTCAGTGTATCAGAACAGAGTCAGAATATTGCATTTGCTAGAGTAAACACAGTTGTCAGCAAGACTGGACTGATGTCAATGGATGAGATGGGCTTGTCGAATTTAACCCCCCAGCAGCCACTTGCAGCTGCTGACTATGTAATCAGCTTACATCCATCTCCCCACCCTTCCATCTTCACTGGCAAAGTTAAACATGGTCATTACCACAGCAGTGTGACTAGGGACAAGTGCATTCTTGCCTCTACCCCTTTTTCACCCTCTCTCTTTTTCAGAATCTCAAAATAGTATTTGTTAGTACAAGACTGTAGAAGATGAACATGGAAATCCGGAATCATGTTGGAGTCGAGGTGGCACTGTCTACCCCATCCTGTTGTTGGGGTAAGTTAGCTGGAACAGGCAGGCAAAAGCCAACCAGTATGAATGGAAATCAGTTAATTTTGGTATTAACATTACAGTATACAGTGGCTATTTGAATGTTAATTTATTACAAGTATTTGCTTGATGAATGTACTGTATGTATTGGTTTATTCAATAAATGAATGTAACTGCACATTTGGCACTTTGTCCTTAATGGGTGAAGGGAGGTCTTTGTTGGCCAAAAAAAATGTTCTTAAGTAGTAGCAAACAGCTACCAGCAAAACTGACCACTGTGGTGCACTGTAATCTGCTTCTACAACCACACTACCGCTACCACAGGCATGGCACTGTAACAATTCCACCAGTGAGATAACTTACTCCACTGGATCCATTTACTATATTATACTATACTATACTTTATTGTACTGTACTGTACTGTACTATATTATGCTATACTATATTATAATATACTGTACTATACTATACTATGCGCTACTGGATTGACATCTGCATTTTGGGACAATGAGCTGAAAAAAGTTTCATGAATCCTGATTGCAGAGCATATCACACTGCAGGAGGCAAGATGTACATGTCAGTATTTGTACATCATGTTGCTGAAATATTTGAGCTTACTCTGCATATACAACAGATGGACTCACTTAAAAAAGCAGCTAGAGACACCTGGAGAATATGATAAGCAGCAATGATAAGAAGTGAAACATCCTTACAAATACTTAATAGAGTGCTATAGAATTAAGGAATGGAAAGATTAAGTAACTAGTTAATATTAAAGTTGTTGTTGTGTCTTTCGGCTTTTCCTGGTTAGGGGTCGCCACAGCAGAACCCCGGTCCGCTAATGATTGGCAGTAGATTTTTACATGCCAAGTTGCCAGGTCTGATGCACAACCTTCAACGAAGGTACGCCCATTCACGCATGTTTCCACACAGAAGATGCTCTAGCTGAGAATCAAACAGGACAACATCTTACTGTGAGGCGACAATGCTACCGCAGCACCACCACAGCAGTAACTTAAGCAAATACCAGTTGCATCTCTGTCACTGAAGAATATAGATAATAAATATTAATTACATGTATGTACTATATGCACTAGTATATGAATCAGCAAATTGTTGTGTTGTCATGTTACTAGCATGAGCCAGTTTCTAGGTAATACTGACATGACTGCATGCTACACACATCATTCAGAGCTTAGTTATTGAACCGCACACTGTTTTTGAGTGTGGTGGTCCTTTGGGGTAAACTAAGGTGGTCAGTCTGTTGTTCAATGACTACTTGTTCTAACAACAGTAATGCCTGATCATTGATGCTGGGCAGGAGTGAGGACTGACAACCTATAGATATTGCAAAATCTTCAATTTTTGTAATCAATTTAATGTCCTTTACTGTCTGTAAGTTTTTAATTTGTATAGCCTTAAAGCCATGCACATTTTTTTGTATTTCTTATTTGAAGCTTTTCTCCTTGGGTCTCCACTGAAAATGGGCCTGTGGCTCAGTTGGACTAACCCGGTTAACAAATGTAAATAAATAAATAAATAAATATTTTTAAACTTTCTTGTTCACCCCTTATGCAAACAAATTTCTTTCTTGTATGACTCAACATATCTTTGGAATAGACAATCTTGTGTAAATATGAACTGTTACAAACATCCAAAACTTCATACTATGCCTAGGATTCAATAAAGCCAAATCTCTTTGTCAGTATAGTTCATAGGTTCATAGGTAGGTACTAGGCTATCGGCCCTGGGGCCTATACAAGCCCAGCCAAAAAGGTACCCTGGCTTTTGCCACCCAAGAAAATTATTTTCCTGTGCCACTGTCGAGCAAAGCCACAGAGGTGATCCCCAGGGTGAATTTTCTATTTCCCATCCAGTCATCATGATTTTTCTTGAAGAGTGCTAACGAGGAGCTTTGTTTAATATAGATAGGTAGTTTATTCCAGAGTATGGGTAGTCTCTGGGACAGGAATCTATCCCTCCGGTATGTTCTGTTTATTGTGGTGACAAGGTTTAGGTCCCTAGAGCGTGTAGCTCGGAGGGATTGGGATTTCTTTAAGTGGAGCATGTCCAACAGCTCTGGGTTTGACATAGCTTTGTATGTTAGGCAGAGATCACCTCTGAGTAGGCGATATGCGATGGAGTAAAGCTGGAGTTTTTTGAGACGGTCTGCATAGGGCATCTGTTTGAGGCCGGTAATCCTCTTTGTGAGGTATTTCTGCGGCCTTTCCAGTTGTTGTAGATGTCTTGTGAGGTACATACCAAAAGGGGCATTGTACTCTATAATGGGTCTAATGAGTGATGAGTAGAGGGGAACAATGACCTCTTTTTTTCTGGATGAGAAACCTTTTGTGATGAGGTGTGCCACATAGAAGGATTTCCTGACTACTGTGGCAATGTGATTATCAAAGGAGAGACTACTGTCCACCTGTGTCCCAAGGTCTCTTATCACACTTTTGGTGTTAAGTATACTACCGCCTATGTTGTAGTTCATGGGTACAGAGTTTTTACCAAAGGGGATGACAATGCACTTTTTGGCATTGCGCTTGAGGCCATGGCTTTGACACCAGGCATCTGTCTCAGTGAGGCCCTTTTGTAGGATTTCCACATGGTTAGGAGTTTCGATTATGACTCCTAGTTTGCAGTCATCTGTGAACTTCATTAGCCAAAGACCTTCTGTATTATCCTGTACTTCAAAGAAGTAGATAGAAAACAGGAGAGGACCCAGGATTGAACCCTGTGCTACTCCACTTGTCACTGGTCTGAAGTCAGATTTGGTGTCTGCTACTTTCACAGTGTGGGTTCTGTCAGTGAGCCAGTTGGCAACCCATCTTGTTGCATAGGGATTTATACCTAGTTTAGTGAGTTTATCTATAATTCCAGAGTGGGGGATGGTGTCGAAAGCCTTGGCAAGATCTAGAAAGGCTGTGTGAACCACCTTACCCTTGTCCACTGCTTTGGTGACTGCTTCAAAGAAGTCTATCAGGTTTAGGAGACATGATCTGCCTTTTTACAAACCTGAACTGGGTGGGATCCAGAGTTTGGAGATTACCAATGTCTTTGTTTATAAGTTCCATGATGATACGTTCCATGGCCTTGCAGACCAGGCTTGTCAGGCTAATGGGGCGGTAGTTCTCGGGGTCTGTGGTGGCTCTCCCCTTGTGGAGTGGGATAACCATTGCTGTGCACCATTCAGCAGGCACAAAGCCTGAGATGAGGCTACGATTGAACATGGTACTTAGGTGGGGTGCCAGTTCATTCTGTAGTTCGTGTAGAACGCAGCCTGGGATGTTGTCTGGTCCCATGGATGCTGTGTTCTTGGCTTTGGAGAGTGTGGTTTTTACCTGTGCAGCCGTGATTACAGGAACTTTGCATTGTTCTGGTATAGAGATGGGCTCTTTAGGGGGTGAGAGGGGGGTAAAGTTAGCACTGAACCTATCTGCCAGGATGTTGGCAATATCATTTGGGTCTGTATATTTAGTGCCATTGTGCTGTAACTCAGAGCAGATCTGAGTGTTGCCATTGAGATTCTTGACATAGATATAGAATGCTTTGTGGTTGTCTTTAGAATCAGTGGCGATGTTGTTTTTGTAACTAGCTTTGGAGGATTTTATCAGGGATCGCAGCTTCTTACCGAGGCTGACCAGGGAGCTCCTCCACTCATGGGATTTTACTCTCTTTTGCAAGTGTTTCTTCCTTCTGTTGTACAGTTTGTTTATGGCAGAGGACCACCAGATTGGCTTCCTTTTTTTGGAGGATAGCATCTTGGTTCTGTTTGGGATAGCACAATCCATGCACTCGTGTAAGTGCTTATAAAGTGCAATTGTATAGGATTCAGTAGTCGTAACTGTATTGTCCATCTGCATGGGTGTCATGAAGTTCACCACTTCTGTCTTAAGAAGCATGAAGTTGGCTTTGGAGAAATGTTTTGCCATGGTTTACTTAATGGGGAGTGGAGACAGGATGTGGATATCTAGGGTAATTAGCTTATGGTCGGATCGGACCAATGAGGCGTTGACTTCAGGTGTGGAACACCGGTCACTCATATTGGTAATGACTAGATCTAAGATATTCTTGCCCCTGGAGGGGATGTGGATAAGTTGATCCAGGGCATTGGAGTTTATGAATTCCAGAAAGCGTTGAGTGAAGGAGTTGGTACATGAGTAGTTTTCCCAGTTAATGGTGGGGTGGTTGAAATCGCCCATTATTATGGTGTTTGGTTGAATCCTAATATTTTCCAGTACATCAAGAAAAGATGAGTGGGAATCCTGGGGCATGGTGGGTGATGTGTAGCAAGCTACAATTTGGATTGCAGTTTTGCCCAGAGTTAGTTGCACTTGTATAACCTCGGCTGCATTATGCTGAGCAACTAGCCTGGAGGTGTGGATATCCTTAATGAATATGGACACACCTCCACCTTTGGTGTTCCGGTCCAGGTTACATGGCCAAAAAGTGTGGTATGAGTTATAGCCTGGTAGTGCAGGGGTGCTCTCTGGAGCCTTGAACCAGATCTCAGTCACTGCACAGATATCAATGTTCTCCATTTTAAGGAGTGCCTCGAGTGAGTGCATTTTGAGATTTAGCCTTCTAGCATTGAGTAGCATCACCCTCAGTTTTTGCTTGCCTGTTCCTGTTACGGTGGTGAATTTGTCATTTAAACCTTGCCTAAAAAAGGCACTATAGGGGCGACAAGAACCTTAGCCAGTATCCGGAAAACCAGGGGTGACAGTTGCAGGCCATCTCTGGCAAAGCATCATGGTCTGTCGACCATGTGATCCCAGGCAGACAGACACTGGATCCCTTTAGAATGGCACCATAAGCTTAGCCAATTGTTGAAGTCGCTAATTTTGTCCTTGTACTGCGGCATCATTCTGGGTGATGGCAGAATGCTACTCAGGGCTAGAGTCATACCTGCCTGGGCTACAAGATCAGAGAGCTCTTCCGTGTCTCTTTTCATGTAGTCCAGGGAGATACATCTCAGGTCATTCACACCAACACGGACAATGACAGAGTCGTATTTGTACTTGTTGTGGAGTGACTTGAGTGTGTGGGTTATGTGGCGGATCCTGGCACCTGACAGGCAGTTGACAGTAACCTTCTCCTTGTTTAGCCTGGTGAGTGGAACATCAGTGTGCCTGACTATAGAGTCGCCTATGACTAGTGTGTTGGGTACGTTGTTTTGCCTTATTGGCTGTGGTTGAGTGGCACACTGAGTCTGCGGGCTATGTGTCATTTGTGTTGTGTTGGGGGGTGGAGGTTGCTTGCATTTCTGCATTGGAGGTCTCTGTTGCTTGAGCAGATTATTATTGAGAGCCTCCACAAATGTTTTTCTGTTTCTATGTATAGATTTTGGTGGTGTAGATTTAGTGAGACTATGTGATGAGTGTGGTGTGGTGCAGGTGTAGTGTAGCAGCTTCTGCACAGAATATGGCTGCCGAGCGATCCAGTAAAAAAGGCTGGGGGAGTGCATGAGCCTGCCAGCACTATTCTGACAAGGACACCACTGAATAATGCTAATGACCTCATTTGCTGGTGAAAAACATGCAAATAAGGTGAATTAGTGATTCAGTAAGCAGGCAGGCATCAGTGTCAGAGCAGTGTCCATTGCAGAAATGTATTCAGTTACTAACCGTGTACTTTTCAGCAAAAATCAAACTGAGGGCATGTTAGTTCAAATTAAAGCATGTATTATGACTATTAGACATGCCAATGGCCAAAAATATGGCAATTGGTATGAAAAACAGTTTCAAAATTCTGAATGTCAAACTTTATTTATTTTGGCCAATTCCGGCTGTTTAAGCATAGTGCAGCGGCGAGCAAATGAGATTGTCCAGAAAATAAAAAAAAAGTAAAAAGACAATTTTATGTGAAATATGAATTTTGCCATTATAGTGGGTAGCATGCAGAATCAAAACAAAAACAGGTAACACTGGTAGCTAAGGAGATAGGCTCTGGTGTAGCAGTGCGAATGAGCTAAATTTATTGAATAGCAAAATGGGAGACCGTGTCTACCTGCACCTAACCATATAGGAGAAGCAGCTGACATGAAAAGGGTGTGTGTTATGCTTGGTGTAAGCAAATTGGAATTCCGCTGCCTCTGTTTGCACTCAGTTAAGCACAGCTAAGCAAGGGGGTGTGTCTGAGCTAGTTAAAGAAATGCTGAGCATGTACGCATCCCTGGGAGGGTCCCTTCTGCTCAATACTATTTACTAGAGCTGTAGGGGTTTGTGTGCACACCACAGGGCTTAAACACAATGGAAATAATAAAAAAAAAAACAGGAACCAGCAGAAGTGTTTACATTTGAGCAGAGGGATTGACCAGTGCACCACTGAGCTTAGAAGGAACGGAAATGGGAAGAAAATAAATGGGAAATAGCAGAATAAAGGCACTCAAGTACAAATAATATAGCTAGAATGTGGAATGTATCATAGCCAGCCAATCACACAGGCAGCATCTGCAGCACACCAGTATAAACTAGGCAAACATCTTTCAGTCTGTTTTTTCCCACAAACGCTGTACCATTGGTGTACACACTCGGGGGAATTTTAACTGACAAAATGTTAGGGGCTGCTGTCACTTTGATTCATCAGTATGTGCTAGAGGCTGTGCGTGGTGTGGAGGATAACGCTGACAACTGTCCCTGACTGGGGAGGAGGAAAAGAGTGTTCAGAACCAGGGTAACCTACCAGGGGCTACATGCTCTGGAGATACTAGAGTGCTACAGGGTGGCAGGGAATTACTTCAGCAACTTGCGAGCTATGCCAGCCTCACCTCAGACCCAGAGCCAAAAGAGGGGAACCCACCCCAGTTGAAACCA
Source organism: Protopterus annectens (assembly GCF_019279795.1). Lineage (NCBI taxonomy): Eukaryota > Metazoa > Chordata > Ceratodontiformes > Protopteridae > Protopterus > Protopterus annectens. The sequence goes on along the minus strand of NC_056727.1, from coordinate 335,913,307 downwards.
AGGTATGTGTAGCCTTAAGAATACTAGCCACGGGTACCTTCCAAAGACTTACTGGGGACATCATGGGGGTCTCACAGGCATCTGCATCCAGGGCACTCTACCAGTCCCTGGATGTCATACGAACACATGCTGGTGAGCACATATATTTCCCCAGCATCCATGAGGATAAGACTAGCAATATGCGTCTCTTTCACCATGTAGCAGACTACCCAGAGGTACTAGGTGCCATAGACTGCATGCACATCCACATCAAGGCACCACCCGGTGAAGAGGGTAGAGTCTATGTTAACCACAAGGGCTATCACTTCATCAGCTGCCAGGTCATGTGCAATGCCCAGGGCATTATCATGAATGTGTGTGCTGGCAGCCCTGGTAATTATCACGACTCCCATATCTGGCATACCTCACATCTGTGCCAGGCATTTGTCAGGGGGACGTCCATATGGCCATCTGGTGGGGGATACTGGCTATGCACTGGAGCTGTGGATGATGACACCCATCAGAAATGCACACACACACACACACACACACACACACACACACACACACACACACACACACACACACACACACACACTGAAGAACGCCATAATAAGGCACACGCACAAGCCAGGAACATTATAGAGCATGTGTTTGGGGTGCTCAAGTAACGTTTCTGCTGCCTTGACATATCTGGTAGTGCCCTGCAGTACTCTCCAGCCACATGTGCACACATGTTCATAGTATGTGCAGTGCTACACAATATGATTCTGTGGAAACAGCTGCAGCAGGAACATCACAGGGAAGGCCCACACAGCCTCCCACTATTGCCAAGGCCCCCACAGACACAGGGGGACTTGGAGGAGGAACCCCATGATCCTGCTCCTGTAGTCAGACTGAGGCATGACCAGTATGCCCATGCCTTAGCAAAGAGGCAATGCATAGCACACGCACTGACACTGTAGGGAGCCAGGGATTGACACCTCTCTCTCTGACTCACACACACAGTAAAATGGATGCCATACACATCACACTACCTGTATCTTACCATGTATAGGCTGTGTACTTGGTGCATCTGACAGAGCCAGCCCTCAAGCACCATCTTCACAACTGCAGCAAGTACAAGGTAAGTCAGTCTTCTTAACAATAAATGAATGGAGTAATATGTTTTGTTAACATAGCTATGGTATCAATGCATGCATGCAAGGGAATGGGGTTGCCTACCGGGATAGCAGCAGACAACTGACAGCTATGTTGGACAACAGGAAATGTCTGCCCAATACTGGCTTCCCCAGAGGATGCAGTAGTCCCCTAGGTGACAAATCTCACTGCAGTATATGTGGGGGGCTAACAAATGGGGGTTGTAGGTCACTTTGCATGGATGTCAATGTGGGGGTCCATACTCACCCCTCAGCCTCACCCAGCAGGTCAGCCATAGAAAACCATAAAGAAATGTCTGGCAAAGGCCTGCAAATGGGAACAATAATGAAATATGCCCATACAGACCTCCACAGTGATATCACAGCAGGTCTTGCACTTGCAGTAAGGCTCTGAAGGGTAAGACGTCTGAAACCCAAATGTCTGCCATTACAATCTAACTTGTGGTCTTCAGTGAAATGTCTGTAGTCTCCAAGACAGGCACAATACTATGATAAGTGGAACCAAAATGTAAAGAGAACATCAGCGCAGTCTGTGCAAAAGTGGACAGTTGCCAGATGTACCCCCCAACACACACCCATGTTCGCATAGAAATGCAGTAACAGTAATTATTTTAGGGAATAAGCAGCAGAGCACACATTCCCAGGGATGTCCCAATCAACTTTATAACTTGTTGCATGTCCGCAATATGCAGGGGTCAATGAGCTATGTATATGTGTGGTCAATACTGTCAGTGTGTGGCCTGCACTTACTCCTGCCTGTTGTGTCTTAGTGGCCTCAGTACAGTACTGTGCTTGACAGGGTCCATGTTCCAAGAACTGCAGCGCCAACTATTCTGCATGTCAAATGCAGCTAGGGTAGGAGTTGAACATACTGTCTAGATGTCACTATCTGTTACAACAGGAAAGCTGAACAGGTCAGGGACAGAGGGCCACACATATAGACAGTACACAGCTCAGATTAACCTACACTGTGCCTAGCATACCCCTCAGCTGTACAGACATTTTACAGAATGTCCAGAGATTTGCATCATATTTATGATCTCTTTATCATGAAATCGTGGTTTTCTGGCAAATCATTGGCAAATCACAAAAAACTAAAATTAGAAAATAATGACAGTCTGTAGTTTCAGACTTCCTACCCTTTAGGAAAATGCATGCTAATGCAAAACCTGTTATTGTATCACCTTTCTAAGTTTGTAAGGCCAATAGTTAACAATTGTTCCTATATGTAGTCCTTTGTCCCCAAATTATGTATGGCTTTATCCAGATGACTAGTTCCAAAAAGCCAGGAGGTATGGTGCCTAGTAGGACAGCAGGTTCCTGAAGGTTAGTATACTGCCAGGTCATAAAAGGCAGCCGACTTACTGTGTCAGCACTGACAGCATGTCACTGACCAACATCCATACCCCTGGAATGACAGGTTGTCACAGAAGGAGCACAAGTATGCTTTGTATATCTGTTCTGCTTGTCCTAACATTGTATTTGCCTGCCAACTATTTGGAAAGCAAGAAAGGGTCATGTCAAAACATTAGTGGCAGACAGTGGGGAAGCAGATGTTATACCCACAAGAGAAAGCAAGTAAATACCAAACTGGTCTCCCAGATGTCTGTGTTTGGCAAAACAGTATTAACACCCTGTCCTCATGTGTGTGCCTTTGTTTGACTGTCATATATGGGCCTGTACAGATATCAGTCTGTGATGGTTTGACAGCTAGGCCAACATGTAGCCTAATAATAACATATAGCAACACAAACAGTCTGAGGACCACAGCAAATGTAGTAGTGCAATGATGGACAACCTGCTAAATAGGTACACTCAGAGGTGTGAAGTCCACAACATTGTGTGTGATGTTACGGCATTTACCCCACTCACATCAGAATTACAAATATATAACAGCAGCCACTGTGGGCAAAGCCTTTGACTGGACTACAGAAGGACAAAAAGACACACATAAGGGGAAGGGAAACCACTAGCCAGACAAATGGAGAATATGCACACCAGAGCAAATTGTGCAGTAATATAGGTTCCATACAGTGTATGGAGTCAGTAAATATCACCTGCAAATACACAACACATACCCATATAAGTAGAGGTCCGCAACAAACAAAAACCCAAACAAAGGACACCTCAGAGGCAAAAATACATGGAACTCCACAAACCTACACTCCACAGACCATGCAGACTCCACACACCAGGGTCATGAAAACACTAAGTCTTTACCCCAAACCAAAAACACCTGCCCAACACAGATAGGCTAACAGCACTGTCCCTCTACCCCATTCCATACAGATTCTGCTGAGGTGAGCCCTGTCTGGCATACAAAACAATCCAGACCCTGCCTTGATGGGACTGTTGCACATCTAGACGTCAAGGCCCACTTGATCAACCCATAGGCGCAACATCAACCTAGTCTCTGATGTCAGTATGGCTTGGTGTGACAGATATGTGTCCCACACACTCCCACATCTGTGGAATACAGTCCCTATCCTCATCAAGCCAAGTACCTCAATACCCCTAGTGATGTGCTCCCTGTATGAGTGCATGGGAAACACAAAATACAGTCCTGTGATTCCACCTGTATCCCTGCTGGACACGGGCTCTGTGAGCTAACATGTCTTAACATGGGCTACACTCCCATCTGCGTGCATTATGAGTGCTTCAGGGCCAATACCATACCAATGTCATATCAACCTATCAACCTATACACAACTGTCTGTCAGTGGTTCACCACATTACTCTGTACTGCTTTGCCACTGATATACCTGGAAGTCACACTGCTATGTGGAATATACTACACATAAAATGTCCATTAGATGTGTAGTATATTCCATACCTCTCAACCTCGGACAGCAAGGCATTTGGAAAAGGTCATAAATAAAAGTGGGACAAAGGTCCAATGAAAGGCACGTGTTGTAAATATTGCTCTTACAAACTGGGAAAGTTGGTAGAATAATAGCTTTTGCATTAGCAGGAATTGTCTGAAGGTTACGAAATCTGAAACACTAATTTCTGTCGTTATTTTGTAATGTCAGTCTTTAATTATTTGAAACTAACTTGTCATACAACACAAGTTTATGTAGACTGGATGAAACTTCTAGACAAACACCTTAACAATCTTCCAAAAACTGTACAGTTGAGAGGTATGGGCGCACAACAGGATATGACTTTTCAGTTAAGAAGAATATCACACAAGCAGGAGATCCCCAGCCAGTATATCACCAAGTTGCTGGACTGTTTACACAGCTTTATCAGTCAATCAGCTGTAGCCACACCTCTCAACTGGCCTTTTTGGGAAAGAATGTCTTTAGTTGGGCTCATAATATTGGTCTGTGCATCGTACACATTTTATTCCTCTGGTAAAGCACTATGATGATCTGAGGATGTCTGTCACTAGGTAATGACACAATACATTCCAGTGTCAGACATCAGATATGTCAGAAAATGTCTGCTAAAACCAACCCTGTACCTCTAGCAACTTCCTGTTTACTTTTGAGAGGTATGGCTGCAGCACACAAAACCCCAGACCAGAGTACAACTATCTCTGGAATGGAGTCCCACTCTTACTTTAGAAGGCCATATTGGACATGCTCCTACACTTAGAGATTCACAGCCCATGGCGGAACCCACATCGGACTATATAACTGTATTGTGCATATTTGTCTTTGCATATAGACAGCTATGTACACCTAAACTGTCTCTAGACACACCCATCAGACAGGATTACCCTCAGCTAGCTGTAGGTGGCCCATATGTGATATATCTGCATCTGTTGTATATGATACACAGACATATATATGGGCAACATATAACAATATGTCAAGCACACACACACATACACTTGGGGAAGAGAGAGACAGACAGTGATAGAGAGAGAAACACACAGGGAGACAAACACACACAGAGTGAGTCATACACAGGGATACCCTGAATGGCATAGTGTGATGTCTTTCTGCAGACAGTGGCATACCGGTTGTAACCAGTTGCACATGCCAGCATGAAGGTGAGCTCCATTGAGTAATAGTACTGAGGTGAGGGTTATAATATCATATCATCTGCCTTTGTGTGTGTGTGTGTGTGTGTGTGTGTGTGTGTGTGTGTGTGTGTGTGTGTGTGTGTGTGTGTGTGTGTGTGTGTAGGTTTAAGTATTAGGAGGCTGTTCCCACTCAGTACACTTCCCATTACCCTACTTCACAAGATCTGCTGATGTCATTCACCTTAGAAGTACCATTGGACACCTGTCAGCCCTATAAGCTCTGTAGTGCATGTGACAAGTGTGTAACACTATAGTACAAACAATTAGATAGGTAGGGGTTATAATCTCAGTCCTGGACAGTGTGTGTGTGTTTGTTCATTTGTAGGTGAAACAGTTTTAGGCTATTCCCACGCAGTACACTTCCCAGTGCCCTACTTTAGCAGTCCTGCTGATGTCATTCACATTAAAATTACCTTTGGACACTTGTCTGCCCTCTAAGCTCTGTATTGCATGTGATAACTGTGTAACACTATAGTACAAATAACTAAATAGGCAAGGATTCTATTCTCAGTTCTGGCAAATGTGTGCAAGTGTTTGTAAGTGTGTATATTTGTAGGATGAAGTATTTTGAGGACTTTTCCACCCACAACACTTCCCAGTGCCCTAATTTAGAAGGCTTGCTGTCATTCACCTTAGAAGTACCTCTGGACACTTATCAGCCCTATAAGCTCTGTAGTGCATGAGATAATTGTGTAACACTATAGTACAAATAACTAGATAAGTAGGGGTTCTAATCCCAGCCCTGGTAAATGTAAGTGTGTGTTTGTAGATGAAACAGTTTTAGGCCACTCACAACTACTACACTTCCTAGTGCCCTACTTTAGCAGTTCTGCTGATGTAATTCCTCTCAGAAGTACCTTTGGATAGCCCTCAGCCCTATAAGCTCCGTGGCTCATGTAATAACTAAGTAACACTATAGTACAAATAAATAGATAGGCAGGGATTCTATTCTCAGTTCTGCTAACTGTGTGTATAGGTGTGTGTGAAGGTGTTTATAAGTTTGTAGGGTAATGTATTGTGATGCCCTTCCCACCCAGTACATTCCCATCGCCATACTTTACAAGGGGTCTTGATGTAATTCACCTTAGACATACCTTGGGACACTGTTAAATCCTATAAGCTCTGTGGCACATGTGATAACTGTGTAGCACTATAGTGCATATAACTAGATAGGTAGGGATTCTAAACCCAATACTGGCAGCTGTGTGTGTGTGCGTGTGTGTGTGTGTGTGTGTGTGTGTGTGTGTGTCTGTGTGTGTGTGTGTGTGTGTGTGTGTGTGTGTGTGTGTGTGTGAGAATCATACCCTCCCTGTGTGTGTGTTTGGGTGAGAATTATATCCTCTGGCGGTGTGGGTTATACCATTTTGAGGCATGTATCACCCAGTATACTTCTGATTGCCCTACTTTGCAAGGCCTGCTTATATCATTCACCTTAGAAGTACCTGTATAAACTTGTCAGTACTTTAAGCTCTGTGGCATGTGCAATAACTGTGTAATACTGTAGTACAAATGATTAGATATGTAGGGGTTCAAATCTCAATACTGATAACTATAGTAGTGTGTGAAGCATATCCCCTGTAGCTGTTGTGTGTGTAGATTATACCATTTTAAGGCCTGTTGACCCCCTACCCATGACATTACTTTAAAGAGCCTGTTAATGGCACCTGCCTCACATGTACCATATAGCACTATACAGCCCACACCAGTCAACTGTAGAGATGTACATGGACTATCCAGATGGTTGCAACCTATGCTTGGTCTGTGTCCCTAACAATGAGCATTCCTGTTATATCATTGCCAAATATGTCATAGTTACTGTAGTGACACACATGCCAGCATCAGACATTGTACCTGACGGAAACATCATGCTGATACAATGTCTGTCACTCTATCATTTTTCCAGGTTTGTAGGAGCAATAGATGAGAGCAGTCACTATTTCTGGTGGATTATCCCACCAATCATGAAGGCATTCACAAGATTACTTGTTGTAACAAGTTGTGTGCTATGCCCCAGGCATATAAAATCTGTGTGGAGCATGTCACGTGTATGTAGCACTATAGTACATAGAAGTGGATATATAGGGTTACTAATATGTCTGTTGGCAACTGTGTATGTGTGTCTGTATTTACAGCCCCTGTAGCTGTCTTTACTGTGTGTATGTGATGGCTATACCATTTTGTGTGCCTCTTCCACCCTGTGAACTCCCCCATTGCCAACCTAGTTTCAGCCCATTCAGATGTCATCCACCGTACAAGCACAGTTACACAGTTTGTAACACCATGCCACTGTGGTGCATGCATTGGTCGTATCACTGTGTATTGTGCATAAATAGATGGGTAGGTCATCTACTCTGAGAAGTGTCAACTCCATGTGCATGTGTGTCTCAATGCATGTCCCCATGCAGCAGTGTGTGTGTGTGTGTGTGTGTGTGTGTGTGTGTGTGTGTGTGTGTGTGTGTGTGTGTGTGTCAGATGGCTCTACTATGTTAAGGGCCTGTGAACCCACCACTTGCAATCCTAACAGCCCCTGCAATTGTCAACCACTTGAATAGTAGTGGCAGACACTGCAACACTACATTACCTCTGTGCTACTTTTGTTATGTATCTAGTGCTATCGTTCATAAGACTGTGCAGGTAGGGGCTGTGCTTAGTCCATTGACAGCTGCCCCATGTTCAGGACTATGACTCTGTGTGCAATTCTGCACTACCAGTATGAGAGGCCAGACATGCAAATGAGTTAGCAGATACGCATGCTGGTGATTGTCAGGTTAGACTAACACAGGCTGACCTGTGTCAGGAATACATACCCCAAACCTGTCATACACAGTACCAGGCATACCCTCATCAACTGCATGAAGGTTGAGTGTATGGGACAGAAATGGCAAGGGCAACAGGTGCTGACAGGTGAATCTGTTCCAGTGAAAGTAATGGCTAAGCTTGTGAGGGACCTACTGCCAGTACTCAAGTAACGAACTTTGTATGTGTGAGCCTGCATACTACAGAACACCCAGGTGACACATATGATGGCTGGCTGTGTCAGGGATATGTATGCAAGGTCACAGTGTCTGCCACAATTGTCCGTCACACAATGTTGCATATAAACACACCTGGTAAACATGTACATATACAGCTGTACCTTGGCTATGAAAAGGTCACTGAGTTTTCACTTTGCCATACTCATCATTGCTACTGTCAGCCAGCCCACAACCTGCAGACACACAGACACCCAGAACACAAACTGAATACAGTATGTACCACTACAGTCAGTCTGTTGTACTAACAGCAGTAATGCATCATGGCTAGAAAGGTACATACATCTCAATGCGTTCCCATAACTATTGCCAGCAGACAGCACCTTACACAGCATTACATTACTACACTGTACTATATTCACCCTGTGCATCAGACCCATATAAGCATGTCCCTGCATTGATGGTATAGGTAACAGGAATGTGGCACAAGTATCATCACATGCATGTGTGTGTGTGTGTGTGTGTGTGTGTGTGTGTGTGTGTGTGTGTGTGTGTGTGTGTGTGTGTGTGTGTGTGTGTGTGTGTGTGTGTGTGTGTGTGTGTGTGTGTGTGTGTGTATGTCTGGTAATGTGGTGTTCAACTGGGCTGTGCAGAGGAGTTGTACATGTCTGGTGGTGACAGGCCTGTGATAGAGATGTGTAGGTCTTTGTATGCACACAATTAAGCCATGTGGATGCCTGACACAGGGCTAGGTTGGACAGCTGTTGACAGTACATGGCAGGATGTACAGTTTGCAGTCTTCCACCAGGCACGCAGGAACTGGTTCTGCCAGGAGTCTCACTGGCACAACCTAGCCCAAGGACAGATGAAGTACTGATGGGACTGGCCAGGACCACATGCCTATTGCCTGCTCTGGTGTGGTGTGGACAGCACCTTCCCTTCAGTAGTGCTGGTGGTACTGCCGCTACAAGACTGTAAATGTGTACAGTCATGTGGGCTCTCAGCTGATCATGTTGCTGACCTATGTCCACCTGGCTGATGCCCTACTGCCACCACATGCTCAAGCACAGACATTGCATGGTCGAACAGTAACAATGTCCCACCCCACCATCTATCCATGACACTGACAAAATGACATATGGCATAATAAATGCCATGGAGGTCATCACGCATGGCAGGAAGTGCTGCATTCATGACCCTGACCATCTATCTTGTGTTATAGTCAGTGTGCGCCTGTGCCTCAGTAACGGACCCATAGCATGCATCTGGTGACACTTGCTGTGCTACTTGAGACAGGGGCTTGATGGGCAGCAGTCCTCCATCGAGCATCCCTGTCTATTTGCCTGTGTGTGACCTCGCCTAGTCTCTGGCTATGGCTAGTGTCTACACTCACACTTGCCATAGTCACCATACTAGCCTGTTCCATGCAACCACCCTCCAACTGTCTATTATCTGTGGCTGCTGGAGACTGGGTATGTGTGGGCATACTGACTGTATGTGGGGACATTGTGAGTGACAGTGGGATACCAACCAATGGCACAGATTCAGCCCCTGACAACCCCACCTGTGCCTCACTATGACTACCATCATCATGAGAGTCCGCTAAGACACTGACATCAGGTTGTGCGGGGGAGAGAAACCAACCCCCATGTTCACCTGCAAGTGGATGACAGCATATGTAAATTAATACCCTGCAGTATTATGTTTGCTGACACACACACACACACACACACACACACACACACACACACACACACACACACACACTCTCCTGGTAAAGTCTGGCACAGCTTTAACAACTATGGGCCCTTCAGGCCAGACCTTAAAGTAGTTATGACTGCCACAATCTATCTCTTTAACAGCTACTGTAAGGCCCTCAACAAAGGGTGATGAATCCTACTGTGTTACGGGATTATTAGCAGAATGGTAAGTGTGACCAAGACCAAGGCTATTGGAGTGAGTTATACAGTGTCAGCAAATGGATATGCAAGTACTGTAAGAGCTGACTTACTGCTATAAAGACCAGACACAATGACAAGGTTTAAAGATATGTGATAATAACTAATGAAGGAACAAGAGAATACTTTATCACTGCAGTACCTACACAGTTCAGGCTCACAGGGATTCATTTCAGACAACATTGCAGGACAGTCTGCAATATTTACAGGAAACATGTAAAGTACAAGGTGCATAGGTTCATAAGATGATACCAGGCTACTGGCCCGGATGTTCTCATAAGCCTAGCCCAGACTTTCACCCATGTCCCTTCAAAGCCAGCACCTGTTTCCCCTGTTCAGTTGGGATACAAGCAGGATTCCAGGGGTGTCTTTTCTGTTTCCCATGCAGTCTTCCAGCTTCTTCATTAAGAGAGCTATACAGGTACGGGGAAGGAGCGTATTGTGTGGGACACTACACTATCCCACCAACAAGTACTGTACATGTCACAGATCAGGTGAGTGCCTTGCATGTATGTTGCATGTGTGGGGTTTGTCTTATGGATAAGCAGAAATGCCATCAAGGCTGGCTTGGATATGGCTTTGTATGCCAGACACAGGTCACCTATGATCAGTCTGTAGGAGACTGAGTACAGGGACAGGGCTTTCAGCCTGTCTGTATAGGATAGGTGTTGCAGACCCTGGATTTGCCTGGTCAGGAACCTCTGTGGTCTCTGCAATTGCTGCATTTGCTCGGCAAGGTACATACCAAAGGAGCCGTTGTACTTGGTAATGCATATGATAAGGGTGGAGTGCAGGGATGTTGTGGCTTCCTGGTTCCTGGCTGGATGACATACCCATATTGGTGAGGTGGCCCATGGAGACACCCTTCTGTACAATGGTGCCCACATGGTGGAACATTGTCAGGTTGCTACTAACTGTGTTGCACAAGTTGCCTAACACCTGATCGCATGCTCAGTATATTGTTATTACTGTCATAATTAATGTGGATGACATCTACCACAACAGGGAAAATTATGCATCTCCTGGCATCCAGTTTGAGGCAATGCTTCTGGCACCAGTCATTAATTTGGGTAAGAGCCTCTTGGATGATGCTCATATTAGTAGGGGAATGTAAGACAATGGCCAACTTGCAATCTTCTGTAAACCTGGTCAGTCACAGACCACTGGTTTTGTCTTGTACCTCAGAAACTTATATCTCAAACTGTAGAGGCCCCCAGACTGATCCTTGGGCTATACTGCTCTGTCAGAGTGGCTTCAACTACATTGACTGGGTGAGTACTGTCATTAAGCCAGTTAGCTACCCATCTGGTAACATACAGGTTGATGCCTAGCTGTGTAGGCCTATGTATCATGGTGGATTCACTTTATAATCTTGAAATACTGAAATATCGAATTTCAGTATTTCGAAACTATAACATCAAACTTCCGAAACAGCAAAAACCAATAACTATGAATCCAGAAATGTCGAATTCATGGTTGTGGTGGTGCACTACGTGACGTGGGATGGGTTGTGTGCCTGATTTATGGTTTGGTATGTGGATATGGTTGGAGATTCAGGTAAGTGAATATTTTGTAAGAGTTTTGAGTAGGGATTGGAGTGTATGTGAGTGTGTGTGGAAGTTGTAGGTATGGGTTAGGGTAGGTAGGTAAGAGTATGAGTGTGTAATTGTTGAAAGTGGTGGTGTTTGTACATTTGTGATGTGTGTGTGTGAGGGGACTCTAGAGTATGTAGGGGTGAGTTTACTGTCTTTGTCTGTTTGCTGCAACCTCGGAGTTAGTATATATAAGTAGAGGGGGTGTGGGGGGCACAGCCCCCCACATGGGGTTGCAGGGGGGCTTGCGCCCCTGCTTAGATGTAGGGTAAGTTTATTTATTTGTCTTGTGTCTGTGTGTATTTTGTTTGTTTGTTATAATATGGGGATGACACTGGTGCTCAGGCTTTGGTTGACTACAGTGTGTAATGAAGCTGAAAGTTCATGCCTGAGTTCATGTAGGATGCAGCCAGAGATTGTATCAAGCCTATGAAGACGTTGGTGTGTTGCCTTTGAGAGGGCATTATGGACCTGGTTCCTGATGATGAGGGGAGAGGGGCAGGTGCTGTTCATGTCCATGTGTACCGATGGGGGACAGGGGGGGTGATGTTTACACTTAACCTGCCTCCAGCAGGTTGGCTATAACTATGTCATATGTGTATGTGGTGTTAATGACCACCACTACAGAGAAGATTTGAGTGTTGCCTCTGGGATTGCAGACATATGTGTGGAAGGCCTAGTGATTGGCCTTAGTGGATGCATCTTATTTGCACTCAAAGATAGTTCACCTGTGACCTTATTTGCTTGTTCAAACCAAGGTGACATTGCTTCCAATTAGGCACCTGCTCCGTCTTGGCCCTGTCCAGCAATTATTTCTACCTATTATGGTATTTGTGTTGAGAGACATGTATTGGGAAAAGTGTATGGTGTATGTTTCTATCCTGCTGTCATTTGCAGTCAAGGGGTTGGACAGTCAGACAGTTGCACACGGTGTATTGGTATACTCTTCCTACAACTATAACAGATGTTTCTTTACCTGTATGACCTGTGGAGAAAATATCTGTTACCACTATCTGACTGTTTCTACAAATATTCAAGATTTCTTGAGTGTATATATGCACATGTCTCAGTACGCATGTCTGGGTGTCCTAAAATGAACAACACGGCTATTTCTCCTCACACTGAGGTACTGGGGAACTGCTGTCTCTTGTTTGACTGATTTCTGCCTATTACTGTGTGGGTTGACAGTCTGACCTTGTAATCCTGAGATTCATACATGACAGATAGTGTACTATGTATTAATCCTTTGACATAATACAATCTGGAAAGCAAAGGTTAACACAAGGCAATTCTGCAGGGGACACATTATAATACATTGGACATTACTATTCAGGGATCCTATCTTAGTGCATAACATATTTCATATTTCATTTATATATTGTTTTACAACTCCACAATCTACTGTTTTGCATAATAGCTGGTTCTCAGAATAACCTCAGTAAATTCATGCTGTCAAAGCCATATTTGCTGTGAAGAACCTGTGCACATTATATTTGTACAACAACATAGAGTAAACACAACAGTTGGTGGTTCAGGTCTTTATTGTAGTTATAAGACTCAGCTAAGTGGTGCACAAATCTGCTAAGATGAGTTGAACAGTGCTTAAAGGGATAAATGCTGAGCACTGCTTAACAGTGTACAAATCCACTTAGCTGAGATAACTGCTGCTTAGAATTTATGTCTAAGCAATGCTTAAACTGGCTAAGTTTAGCTGGGCACTGCTTAGCATTGCTCAGTTTTCATTCAAAAAATATCAGGATTGTAGATTAATTCATCATTACTGACATATTATTAAGTGTATATGATTTACTTTACATGACATTCCCCTATGTGCTTTCATTACATTACCTTGGGCTGTGACTATACTGTATGGGACACTTGTGTATCCAGGGGTGATTTCACATGTTATATGCACTCACACTTCCATTTCGGACCAGCTACACTACCCTGGGTGACAAATATCAATTACTATATAATTTAACATAAAAAATAATTTTAACAATGCTTTCAATGTAATAATAAAGTGCCTGTTTTTGTACTTAAACCATGAACTCCTGCATGCAAAGCAAGGACCCTAACTACTACACTATCTTGTCATTAAGATTTTAGCTATACATTTTTATTTAGCTCCTATGAGATGTTTAAGCAATGCAGAGCAGAGGATTATAACATGCAAACCCACTCAGCTATGCTTAAACTTAACTTTGATTGGAAAAAAAAATAATAAAAGCAGTTTTAGTGTATTTGGTAAAGCATATTTGGTAATGCACTATCTGTCATTCTATCAAATGTCTAAGTCTATATGGGACATATCAGGATTGAAGTCACTACATAATGGCTTATATTTGCGTTTCAGACTTTTAATCCTTCCCTACATGTTGTTATGTTAATACAAACCCTGTTTCTCTATCAACTTTCTAAGTTTGTACAGGCAATATTTATGATCTGCCCCTACTTGTCCCCCCACCATTGTAGTCTTTGGCCAGTTTTTTGCTCTGAGAGGTTGAGACATCACATTGCAGGGGGTGTGTGACAGTACCTGTCACACACCCCCTGCATTGCTTACTATCTAAATATATCTAAATAGCTGTTTTCAGTGTCCGTAGACACTGACAGCAGTTAGAAAGTGCAGTATGGCAATTTGACAATGCAGGGGTGTGTGTGACAGTACCTATCACACACCCCCTGCATTGCGTACTATCTAAATATCTGCTTTCAATATTTGTGGACACTGACAGCAGTTAGAAAGTGCTGTACAGCACTTTGACAATGCAGGCGGTGTCTGACAGTATCTGTCACCCCCCCCCCCCCCGCATTGCTTTTTATCTACATTTCCTGTTTCAGTGTCCACAAACACTGAAAGCACTTAGAATGTGGCAGGGGGAGTGTGGGATGTGAAGTGCGGGCACTGCTAAAACATGCCCCCTGCACTTAGTAGTGTTCATGCCCACTTAGCCTTAGCAGTAGTGTGCCTTCATGAATATGCAACGTGTGCTGCTGTTAAGGCTATGTGGAAATGGAGACCGTTCACTCCATGCAGGAATAGCACTATTCCTGCATGGAGTTTATTGAATCCTGGGGTATATGTATCTCAGTGGTGCTTGTGTCATTAGGAAGGTGCTTTTGAAATACAACTAGATAGCTCCTTGTCACTAAAAGCACACATAAATTCTGAGTATGAAATGATAACTATGATTTCAAATTCATTAGCTATAAGCTGTATAGTCATTATTTGTTGATCTCTAACATTTAATAAGAGCATCAGATGTGACAGAAATATGATGGCAGTATAGAAAAAAATTACTGCTTATTGTTGGTCATTACACAGGATTTATTTCATAATGTTAGTGAGAGAAAAGCTTGAGGTGGATGACAAAGTGTTCTACTTCTTTCAAAATTGCAAAGGGTTGTGTTTTCACACAGATTTCAGTGTAACCCATTAGGCACAACATGTTCAGTCAGTCCAAAAAGATGCGTGACTTTCCAATGAGCAATAAAATGAAAGTAGAAATTCAAACAAATAAATCCATGTAAGTTAGCAAATTGTTTATTCCAAACGAGTAAGCGCTTTCGCCAAAGGCTTCTTCAGACTCTTTACACAAACTAAAACTTTGAACATCACTTTTAAAACCAACAAAAGCTTGTGATAGGATCTCTATAATCACATGTTTCCTTCATTTAAAAATACAGTAACCCATTAAACTCAGTTCCATGAATGTTACCTTGTTCAGCTAAGAAAAATACTGGTATATTAAAAGTAAGAACTGAATAGTTCAAAATAAACATACATAAAAAAACATACATAAAAAAACATACATAAAAAATGCATCGGTGCCCAAACATACATTATATTATTTTAAACAATTGAGTATATCTCAGAGCCTTGTCATATTTACTTATCATCTCATGGTGCTTTAGGAAAATCTCGTACTGAACTTTCAGGCAGTATATATCAAAAAAGCCATTTCAGACTTGGTTAGTATAACCCAAACTGCTTGTAATGCACATATTTACAAAGTGTGACTTTAGACATTTCCGTGTTTTACTGGAAGTTCATACTATCCAGAGTAGACTCGTAAAACAGTCAACAATTACAGGTGGTTAAAAACTTGTATCACATTAGTTAGGCTATTCTCGTATAAATCAAAAGTTAAAAACAGTTTATCAAAATTACTTATTTTCTGCAGACTCTGAAACGCTTTTAAAAATCACAGCACAACAAAGTATTCCTTGCTCTGAGTTTTGGATTTGTGCACAACATGTTCAGTGTTTTTCTTTTTAATTTTTTGAAGCAAGACCATGAAAGCACAAGGCTGTGAATTCAGGAACAAAATTTGAATGTGAAGCCAATGCAAACTGCATATTGGCATTTTGCAATTTCTTGTTCATTGCAAACAGGAGGAAATGAATGTGGTTTTGCATGTTTCTTTAAAACTTTGTTGACTATGGCAGGATCAGCAGTGGTGAGTAACCAGATCTGCTACTTAGTTTGTAAAAATAAGGCTGTTACATATCTTGCTCCCGTCTTTCTCCCTCTGTTTTTTCTGTCTCGCCCTCATCTTTTTCCTCTTTATCTTGTTCTCACTATCTAAGTCTGTCTCTCTCCCTCCCTCTCTCTCTCTTTCTCTCTTTTTCATACTACCAAACATCTACCTTCACTATTTGGGGGGAAAATTCCATGACTCTATGATGGTTAAGGGCTGTACATATATTTTATGAACAGAAATAAGAAGCTAAGAGTAAACTTGAAGCCTGCTTTGATTAGTCCTTAGTCTATTATTACCGGAAACAGTTGCGGAGTACATAAAAAATGAACCCATATCCCAGCAAACTGCTTAAAGTAGTCATTATCTCACTAACTTACTGCAAGGAATATTCTTTCTGTTGTAGCATCACACGTATACAATATCATATTTCTTTTTAAAATAAGGCTTATAAGGTACACTGCCCATCTGAAAGAAAGGCATTCACCAAGAGCTACAGTTTCCTAATTCTGTCAAAAGCACAGCCACATATAAACATCATTAAATTAGCAACTGCTGAAACAGAATTTTTTCAACCAACCTACTTTATTAATGTTTTTTTTAATAGTGGTGGTGTTTGTTGTTCTGCAGGTTATAAAACTTCTGAAAACACACAAAAACAAAAACAGAAGAAATGTTTTAATGCTCTGTATGTATTGTTTCACTTTCAGTGCATCATTATTAATGTCAGATAATACACATTTGCCTGCTGTTCTCAGTTCCTAGTCCTGTTATACATAATGAAACTCCACAGTGAGTATTGTTTCTCTTGTATGATTCCAAACTGCTTTGACAAATCTCATCAGGAATGATTGCAATACAATATATAATGAGAAAATAAATGACTTGATGAAACGGGGAAATGTTGCAGAGTCACTTTAGATGTGTTTCTCTAAAACTTGCTTTGGTTAGTAGGGAAATAAGAAACATATTTCTGGAGGAAATGAAGGTGACAGGCATTTGAAATGAAACAAAGAACTGTGATTTTTATTTTTTTATTATTGTATTTTTAGTTTATTTTTGCAAGAGGAACTTATTTTGTAATCTGAATGACAGAAAATTAATACACACACACATATATATTTTCTGTAGAATGAAAATAATTGACAATCATGGCAGTGCAATAGACTAATTAACTCTCCATTTCTATTTTTCAGATGAGTTCCTCTGTTTTTAACATTATTTTTAATTTATTCTGTAAACAAGATTGCTAGCAATATGGTAAACTTATAATATCTATAAATAAAGGGTCACAATGACAATAATCTGGAGTTGAAATTGAACTTGTCCATTAGCTGTGTGTTATTGTAGAGTGTACAGTATAAAAAGAAACATAATATTTTTAAAAACATAATTACAGGTGGTAAGATTAGTCATAATTTCATATAATCTGCTTTCAAAAATCTGAAACAAACTTTTTTGCAGTCATCATGAAATTGTTTGTTAAACATTGGTCAGTCTTCTCTCTAATGTAAAGCACAGTGTTAGATATGTGACATATAACCAATAATCATTGAATACCATACCCAAAACACATAACTGGTTATGGTATTATTTTCAGTTAGAGCTATCAAACAACGGGTTGTTTACTCCTTTTACTTGACTAAAGGAATGTCAGTTTAATACTACTGCACATCAGTGAATAAATGGCATTGAAGCGAAGCCAGAATAATATTAATCAATATAAAGAAATCTTTCTTGCTTTCAGAATTACTTTTAAAATCATAGGTGGGATAACGCTTTTAATTTTAGTATCATACTTAATTTATCTGTTATCTTTTTCATGTACTTTTCTGATAAGATATCCTTTAAAGCATTTTGTGAGTGATTTCCTTGTCTATTTGCACTGTGTTTAGCAGATAAATATTTCAACATGTTTCATAAGTAGTAAATAAAAATAAGATCAGAGTTAATGCAAATTAGGGGCTTCTAACATAGCAACAACATTCAAAGTTTGAAATAATGATCTGAACTTAAAAAAAACATATTCTTTATTTGTATGAACAATATTTTGTTATGGTTAGAGCACTGAAATGCTGAAGATAAGCTTACCATTTCAGATGTAATTGTGTCCTCTGACTTGTTTTATCAGTGTGCTTGTCTTCTGAGTTATTCAGTCATTCTAGTTATGATATCTGAAAAAAAAAACAAGAGCTCTTACTTAAATTTTAAAGAAAGTGATTTTAGTAATATGGGTATTTCTGTGATTCAGAAAGTAAAGCTGAGCATGTCAACATTCACGATTTACATTGATGTTAACAACATGGATAAGTAACAACTTATAAGTGCCACTGAAAAAAATATTCAGCAGCAATTATTATACTATCCTATTGCCATTATATATGAAAATAATTTAAATCCTAATATTAGGGATGGGTCAGGGACACACAATTTACATTCTTGGAGTGAAAGTCACCCAGCATATTAAAATTGTATTGCTTTAAAAAACATTGTACATACAATGTTCATATATCATTTAAGTCAATATGTTCACATTTAGCTTTATTTGTTTTAGATAATAATTGGGTATATCTACAGGAAGCTTTGGTGAAATTCCATGAGTAGCAGTTGACTGAATACACAGAGGCTGCTCATTGTTTTTCCAGGTGGGAATCAGCAGTGATTCCTTTCTTTGGGAAAAATTCTCTATTTTTCAATTTGCTACAGATATGGAGTTATGCATAAGTTTAGGGGTATGGGGACTTGGCAACTATATTAACAGTATGCAGGGGAGCTCCCCATCCCCCCTGAAAAAAAAAATAGACTTTACTTTTTTACCCATTTGTGTTTCAAGCTTTGTTTTTCAACATTTTTTTCTGCTTGGGGTTTTGTCCTTCGATATTCCATAGTACAACCAGGGGATTGCTAGATATATACCAGATATAGCTGATAAAAATTGTTTTCTACATCATTCTACAGTCATACCTTTCAGCAGTTAATACTTGACTGTGATATGATGCACAGCGATTATTTTTAAGTCTCAGTGTCCAGTATTTCCAACTTCATGCTTGACAGAGCTGTTCACAAGTATGTAAATAATTCACACCCTTTATACTTCATTGTATGTTTACATTGTTCAATAGATTTTTTTATTATGCTTTCTAAATGTGATCAAATTCTCAATGTCCTTTCTACCTCCTTGTCTGAATTAATAAGTATTCAAAATGCATAGTATATTTTTCCAGATTTTGTAAATATTTAATTAATATCACATTTCTTCCATTTAAATGCTCTTTTTATGTGCATTAAATGTGAGCCTATAGACAGAACCTGCAAATGATACATGCAGTCAATGTTATGTATGGTAAACAAACTGAAATAAATAAATAAAATATATATATATAAATAAAATAGATATATAAATGAATAATTAAATAAACATTTAAGTAAGTAATGTAAGTTAAGTCAAAGGATTTGCAATTCAGGCAAGTTTATCTGCTTTAAGAAGGTACTCCACAGTAGATCATCAGCATAGTAACAAACTGAAATAAATACATAAAATAAAATAAATCACAGGTTTAGCAATTCATACAAGTATTTTAAAAGTGATCTTTCGTAATACAGGACTCAAAACTGAAATGTGTCAATGTTGTACACATTCCTTTTTTTTTTAACAAAATATTCAGTAGCGGCAACTCTGCTCAGTAACGCATGAAAGCTCTCTACTGGACAAGTGCAGTGCATATTTTGATTTTCTCCTTTACAGTGAGCACAATATCTACTATTATAATAAACATTTTCATGTAAGTAATACTTTATAAACTGCAAATTATTTATGTATGTACTTAAAGAGACCTTCCACCTGTTTCTGCTTTTAAGTGCATGCTTCCTATCAGACAAGACAAATTGTAAATCTGTCAAACTGTTCAATTTCTTCCTGCACAGGAATTGCAGGCATTGTAGTTATTTCAGGTTCCTGATTTCAGTTTGTCAAAACCATTTAGGGGCCCACTGGAAAAAGCTTAGATGTTTCATGGGAAATGCTAACAACAACATGTAGTGCACACATATTGACCATTTGTTATCTCCTTCAGTATTATATTACCTCATCCTTTCTGCTTATGCAGACAATGGGTGGGTCAGGTAGCCTAAAAATCCTATTACTTCTATCCTGCTTTAAGTGTCCTTGGAATGAGAAAACAAAACCTTCAAGGAGGTATCAGTTTCACTGGCAAATGTAACCAACACAACAAGTATGTTTCTCTAAACCACAGAATTAAATTCTACTTTATAGCTCTACACAAACAAAATTCTTACATTTGCAAATATGACATGGTGTTATAGGGAATAACATATTTTGGTGGTATTTTTATATTACCACAACTTGTGCACTAGTAAAGTATGTTTTTATATTGTGCCCTTTTGAAGCTTGCAGCAAGAATAAAATAACATACAACTATTTTCAGATATACAGCAGAGAAAAGGCTTTATAAGAAGTAAGATAACAATGCACTTCTTGGAAAATGTCAAGTTGTTATTTTTCTTTCGGCTTTTCACGGTTACGGGTCAACACAGCGGAACTCTGGTCTGCTAATGATTGTCAGTAGATTTTTTACGGTGCTGAGGTGCCAGCTCGACGCCCTTGTCAAGTAATGAAATAAATATGCCCCCATGTTTATTACATAGCAAAAAAAAAAAATGGGCCATGATGTGCCTTATTTTTTCATGAGCAGAAAATTAGAACCAGCAAGCTGTGGGGCCATATATAGCCTGTGAATTTCAATTATCATTATCTTTGGAGTTCAAGTTCTTCATGTGCCATTCAGAGTACACTATATACGTTCCATAATTAGAATTTATAATTTAAGAAAGGTTTGTTAAATTGCAAAACAGGCAAACCAGTAAGACAAATGGCAGCAAGCAATACCTCCATTAACAAAGTAAACATCTCCTAACAGTATTTGACTGGGTCTATATCACATAGTCGAAGTTTTATAACTTCGAACATGGAATGTTCGAACCACTCCATTCAAAGTTACAAAACTTTGACTAGTGATAAAAAAAAAAAAAAAAAGAAGTAAAAACAAAATAAACTGTTGTAAGCAGGGGGCACGCCCCCTGCACTCCCCACGTGGTAGGCTGTGCACCCCACACCCCCCGATACTTAAATATACCAACTCCGAGATCATACCTCATTGAAATGAATGGAAACCTCCCCTTACGGAGATTTCCATTTAAATACTTGAACTTGTACAAGTTCGACTATGTGATAGGAACCCTATTTGATGTGCATCATTCAAGCTGCCATCATTGCCTCATGATACTTGAATCTCCAGTTTATTTCCAATATGACATGCCTTCCATTTGAAATTTGAATGTCCTTCTTGAATTTTCTTTTGTTTGGCTATGGTTGTTCATTTTATCTTCCATTTCAAAGACATTTCTGTTAGTTAGACTGGCAATGTTATATTTGTGCTAGGTATGGCTGTGTGTGAATTGATGTACAAAGTGTGATAGTCTAGTCTCTCTTCCAGGGATAGTTCTGGTCTGATGTGCCTTTGAGAGCTGGTTTCAGTCCTATGTCTATTTCTTGCTGAGATATTCTCCTGACCACATAAATCTGAATGGAGTGTATTAGGTACAGTAAAAGGATACAACGACTTATGGTAATTAGCATGTCTTTTAAGAGCTGGAAGGTTTTCCTGATTACTTTTAAATGAATTTTATTCTTGCATATTCCTTCTTAATAGCAACCTAGTCTATTTTAATAACTACTGCAGTTCTCAACAATTATGTATTCTCTGGTGGGCGAACATAAATTTATTTTATGATGGACAAATGTGGAACTGAATGATAAACTTTTAATGTAGCTGGATGTTGTTTTGTTCAAAAGGCAGATATCAAAATCTTGAGAAAAGAACTGCATCGGACATTATGAACCCAGGCTGGAAAGTTAATTCACTGGGATCATCTAGGAAATGAAAGAGGCAGGATCGAGGCTAATGTGCTATTGTCATTCTAGATAAAATGAAAATAGCAGCTACTTCTTTAACTGTTATTCTTACCACCTAAAGTATTTTAATTCGAAAGAGTCCTCCAAACATTATACATAAGTAAATATCTGACAGAGGGAGGTGTGGCCAAAAAGAAAATTTTCTAGAAGTTTGACAGATCTGACTCTGAAAGGAATTAAATTGTAACCAAAAATCAAAGCACATCTAAGTACAAGTCTCATTCCCTGGTGCACTTTGTCTTAAAAAATGTCATACTAGTTTCACTTTTGTTTTATATCCACTTAAAATTAAATAATTGTATTTCTTTTCTTGTATAACTATTTTTATGAAGACAGATGAACAAGCAAAATGTTATCACTTTACAATATATATTTTGACTGCAATGTCACATTTTATGACAATCCTTGCCAAATTTTATATAGATGACAAATAATTGTACAGTCGATAAAACTTCAGTTAAATAGGCAGATTATATCCATCCAATCCTAGAAAGAGATGTGGACATGACTCTGAACTTGCTTTATTGCTGACTTCAAGGATTTCATGAGGCCTCTCTATCTAGCCCATACATTAATTGGCAATTAACTTACCAGGTAAGATAACAAGTGAAGGCAAAGTGCACAAAATTATGAGCAAGTCAAATCATCAGAACAGAAATGTTATGCAACTACTGATAGCAGAAGAAAGACTTTTTTTGCATATTTATTTATCTATTAATTTGTTTGTTACATTCCTCTCAAGAGTGGGGTTTAGCAGCAAAACACTACTTTTTAGCATGCACTTTTAACAGTTGACCTTAAATAACATTGTAGATCACCGAATACTCTAGTTTGAGCTGAGTTGTCCTCAGCAATATTATTCCCAATGTTATGTATGACCTTAAATCAGTGGTCAGACACAGTGACTCTAAAGTGATGCTTTATTCTGCATGCTTAAGCTAAAACCATAGCTCAGTATTAAAAGAGAAAGCATGGCAAGGGATTTAAGATTGCCAGTTTTCATTTAGTTGGCTTGGGTCTTGATGCTAGAAAGATCTTGTCTTGTTCTGTCAGTATAGCTCACTGAAATAAGTCTATAATCTTCTAATAGGCTTCATACACTAATATTGGGTTTGAGTCCAACTTCTGCCATTTCCAAACTGAACAAATCACTTAACCAGAAAAACACTGCTCCTTGTTCACTACAGAAAAGAGGCACCTTTATCTGTTGAAGCATATGCAGATTTCAAACAAAAAGGTGATGGTTAAGGCTCTGATTCTATTAGAGAACTGATGCAATGGAATGCTGAGTTTGCCCTGGAAACTCTGGGTGGATCATATAGAATAGGCAGATTATATAAAGGGAGGCTCAAACAAAAAGCAAGTCTGAGGTAATAGTTAAAATAAAAATGTATAGAAGAAGGAAAAGAACAATAGTTATAAATGCTGGTAAGCCCTTTGGATGTTTTACAGTGCAGTAAAGCTATTCTGAAAAAGAAGAGAGAAGGGCAAATCTGCAAGTCTTCTTAAGAAGTGCAGCACAGCGGTTAGCATTGTCACCTCACAGCAAAAGGTCCTCTGGTTCCATTCTTGATTGGAGTGCCTTATGTGCAGAGTCTGCATGTCCTCCCTGCATTTGCGTGGGTTTCAGATGCTTTGGTTTCCACCCGCATTCCAAAGACATGCATCAGGAGCATTTCTCCCTGGGCCTCTTCTGAAAATGGGCTCTGTTCCAGTTGGACTTTCCTGGTAAGCAAATGTTAAATAAATAAAGTGTTTTACTTGGTATCATACAGACTTCTGAGAGGACCTTGTTTTGATGAACCTTTTGTACATCCACAAAACAAACAGCATCAGCCCAACTAGATTAAAAGATGTAAATTTTGTTAGTGACATGAGTAGTGCATTTTAGAGAGATAGATATGCTTCTCAGAGAATTCCCATTCTCTGGAACAGGCTCCCCATCCACGTGAAGCAGAGTTCCTCCCTATCACTATTTAAGTGCAACTTGTACCAGTAGACGGGTAATAGGAAATTCACCCCTGGTCTGGCACCTATGTGTCTGAAAGACAGAGGCAGTCAGTACATCACCTCCTACATAAATAAAATTTGTGGGTCACATTTGAGTTGCATGGCTAGGTTTATAAGGGTCCTAGTGGTCATTAGTCTAGTATACACCTATGATCCAGTGAGACTATATTGTCATTTGTAGAAGATGTACCATGAAAAGCTAGTAATAAATACTTCACTAAAGTAAGAATTTATATGTAGCCAATATACATGTAGATTTTGCAATGCAAAAGTGATGGACTGAGCGGAACTCCACAGCTGAACCTCAGGCCTGGTTTGAATGTAATCAATGTGCTGTGGGAAAATTTTGGTGTATAGCAACAGTCTAAGATATTTATGTCATGTTTCAGATTTTATTTGACTGGGTTTGTGTCAGTGGACCTCCAGTGTTGGAGAATATGACTCAGTCTGGATTGCATTTTGAATAGTATAGATTTTGATATGTTGATGTTGAGTTTGTTTTTGTGTGTGTTGAACTGCTTCTTACTCAGAGTAAGATTAGATTAATGATGAATACTAATAGTGTCTTCATTTTGGTGCCAAGGTAATAGTTGCACTGAGTTCAAGGCAGTGCTTATGTAAGTAAAGGTGGAAGAGAAGTGGCCCCAAAGCTGAGCACAGAGAACCCCCATGAAGCTGCATAATAGAGTTTTTACTTTTTCCATAAAGGATCTATACAAGGATGGAATCTGCACTTACGACTTCACATAGGAATGTAGTCTAAATGTCCATATTGCCTTCATTGTGTTAATAAAAAGCACTTGTGTTCTGTTACCTTGATCGATGGTGCTAGAGTTTAATTAGTGCATCTAATTAGGACTGATCCTATGGTGCTCATTGCCTAGAAGGTTGTAGCTGGAAAGGTACCATTGTAGCTGTCCAATGGTGGTGCATATTCAGTGAGATTAAGTGGGGGGTAGGAGGCAGGACATCTGATGGTTTGCCTATTGCCGTGCTTGAGCAAAGCGATGAATTATACAATTTCCCATAAATCAGTAGAAAAGATAGAAAATGTGATTTACCTAACGTAGTCAGTCTTATCACTTTACATGCTAACCTGCAATTAAAATAATGCTGGGTTGCAAAAATCTGCCCTGGAAGCATTGTTTTGTTCTCCTAATATAGGCAGAAGGGTGAATAATAGACTAAAAAAATCCATTTGGTGTTGTAATCTTTTAGTCTATCTGTGTAGCCATGAAGAAAAAGGAGGAAGAATAATAACTGACTAGGTGAAGGTGGGGATGTAAAACTCCCATTTTGCTGTTTTTTAGCTATTAACAGTGATGAAAGTAGTGACTTAGAGTATTATGATTGGTTCATCAATCATTGCCATGTTATTATATGTTTGAAACATGGCTGGCAAGAAATTCACCTCAATACTGAAGCTCTAGAGGTGAATCTTGGTATCCGTGTTAAGAACACATAATAACATAATTATGAAGAGTGAGACACAATCATAATTCTCTGTAGTACATGGAATTTTATCTGCTCCATGTACTTCGTTACAGACAAAAAAGATAAAAAAACACAGTGTTTTGCTGACTTTCACAGCCAATAAAGTAATTGGTAAGCATTTTCAAACAGCAGAAGACATCCTATGTCATTTGTTTACATATTCTGCGTGTATCCATTTTGACTGACCATAATCCTGTAAACAGCAGGCAGAAACAAAGTTGAAACAAAGCTGTTTTAAGTTCTGATGCTGTTGTTAGTTGGCCAGCACTATCAGCTCTAAGTAGCTAGCACCAGACATGATTGTATCAGCACTTAGGGGGTTCTTAACAATTGATAAGTAACCTTCTAAACTTTGTTAAGACTGGGTCTCATGCTAGAATAGCTTTGAACTATATTGTCTTTTATCAGAGTGTAATCATGGTACTCCACGCACTACATTTACTTATGCTGCTGTTATGTCTGGCTGTATCACAATGATCCCCATGATCAAGCTGTCTAGTCTTAGAAGAAGTATATGTCACAAGAGTAAGCACTGTGCATAACACTGTTTTTGTATGGTAGGATTTGAGGAAAAAAAAGTTTTTGTTATTCATTTGTAATAGTTTCAAAAATGTGATTAACATACATAGAGTCTTAACACTGTAAAAAACTTTGTGCTGGAAGATATTTTAACTGACAGATATTTTAAATAAGCACATCTACTGGTTCTGAAGACTGACTCGGTGTGTGTGTGTGTGTGTGTCTGTGTGTGTGTGTGTGTGTGTGTGTGTGTGTGTGTGTGTGTGTGTGTGTGTGTGTGTGTGTGTGTGTGTGCGTGTGTGTATGTACATCTATGAGGTGCATAAACAACAGCAGCGTGTGAGTGGGTTCATCAAGTGAATGTTTATGAATACTTACTCTGAGTGTATGTATGTATGTGTCTGTGCATTCATGTGATGTGACATGTGTGTTTATGCATGTGTGCATGAGTCTGTGCATGTGCGTTTGAGAGAGTCAGACTGACAGAAACAGAGAATGTCTTAGTGTCTGTGCAGGAATATATGAGTGTGTGTGTGTGTGTGTGTGTGTGTGTGTGTGTGTGTGTGTGTGTGTGTGTGTGTGTGTGCATGCATTCATGCGTACATGCATGGGCTAGGTACAAACACTGCAACTGCTTTTTATTTTAATGTGATCTCATGAAATGCACTTTGTGCATGTCTACAAATCATATTAAACCATGGAAGTACAATTGCCTTATCTGTGCAGGGCTGTTTGTTTTTCTGAGAACCATGACCATGAATCCCAAATTGAACATCAGTAACTGGTAAACATTAACTGTTTTTTTTTTCAAATATTGGGTTATAACAAAGAATTAGGAGCCTAAAATAGAATTACTGGTAAGTAAAAGGATTACAAAAGAGACAAGGGTTGAAAAATGGGGTAAGATAGGCTGGTCAAGTTACCCTTCTTTATTCATATTTTGATAGAATTGGTAATTATAGTAAAGAAAGAATTGCTGAAAACTATCCCAAAGATGATGGGAAAGCCTGGTTAAAACTGTTTTTGAATAACTGCAGCTTAATAGCCAAAAATCTCTTCAAAATATTTAAAAGAGTGAAATTATATTCAAAAATTTTGGAAATATTCTGCTCTGCCATATAATGAACAAAAAAGCTGCAATCCTAATTGTAGTAAAAATAACAGATAAGAAGGGGATTAGGTAATTTTGGTATAGTAAAGTAAACATTAGACTGTATATATTTAGTTTTAGCTGGAGGGAAAGAGCTAATTGACACATATGAAAAGATATACTGAAAACACATTAAATGTATCATTTCTAATTACAACTTCAGTATCAGTCAGAGCCCATATCTGTAATGTAGATGGATAAAACTCTTATTTTTACTCTGAGTAGAAGTTGGACTAGCGGCTCAGATGCTGGTGATCCAGGAATGATAGGCTGGAAACGAGTGGCCAATGCTGGTTTGTCTATCATGGAGAAAGGCATCATGGTCAATGACTTTAACATATTGTTTTATTGCCTTTTTTGTAAATAACACGTTTTAAACTCTCATGCTACAAGTGGTAACCCAAGCATTATAATGCCTGTTTACATTACCTCATGTATACTGCACTGTTTGTAAACATTTTTATGGTGTGTGTAATACTTTGTGGAGCTTTTCTCCCCAGGCTTCTGCTGAAAAAGGGCACAAGCTCAGTCAGACATTCCCAGTCAAAAAATGTCAAATAAATAAATAAATACATGACAAACTAGGGCTTCAAGGCTTGTAAACAGTCAAGGTAATGTGTTTCAACTTAGTATCCTAAAGTTATTCACATGAGTCCCCATTAGCATATGGGAGGAAACATATGCACATACATCGCTGGTGTAGGAGGCCACATGATGATATGGTGCTCATGTTACTTACAGGAAGTGAAATAAGGGCTTAATCTGAAATGCTGTCATTGCCAAGGTGACAGTGAGGGTAGAAACCACTTCATGGCATCTTCTGTTGTCTCTCACTTTCACATTGGGAACATTCCATAGTGACGGAAAAAAATGACTCAAAATCCAGAGGTGGATACAAAAATGAATACTGATAAAAAAATGTCAGTATAAATACAATAAATAGCAGACGTAAGGCAGTTGCAGCGATAATCTCCATGATAATTATATAACTGATTAGAAGTACGTCAATCCTATAGGACTATAAAAGAATACCAAATATTCAAAGTGCAATAACAAAAACATGTATGTTACAAACTAATATCAAAAAACACACAGTAATTTAGCAGTTTTAAAGGAGAAATACTTGGATGTCTTTAGCATACCACAATAAATGTGGAGTAATAATAAGAGGAAACATCTTGGAAATGCCTGAGTATAATAATTATGAATGAAAAAAATGAAGAATGTAAATAAGTATGAAAGGAGTGGATGGTAGACTAAAAACTTGCAGTAAGTAAAAGAGGTGATATGCAGCTGATAAAAAAATGAATCAGTAATTATACCCAGTAGCATAGCTAGAGCAGGGAAAATGGGGCAATCACCTTGGGCGCTGTCTAGTCCACAATAAAACTCACCAATGTAAAATAAAAAAAAATATTTGTTGTCAAATGTTATTTTTTTAATCCCTTTAAAAGAAGCAGCAACCTGTATGTCCGAGAAGCTTCTATGTGCCTCCCACCCTTTTGTTGGCTGTGTAGGTAGGGAGGTCAGTGCCATGATGGAAGAAAGATAGCCTCCAGGATTCAATAAAATCTGTGTAGCCTCCATGTAGAACCTACACGGAAGGCACCAGTGTACACAGTCACGGTTCCCCATCGGCAGCTCGCCATGTATATTAATCATGGCATGCTGCAGAGGGAGATCACAGTAAGATAGATATTGAATCCATGTAGACAGCAGTGTAGTGACCCATGGTTGAGGATTGTCCAGGGAATTCCTGAACAGGTGCTATGTACAGGATAATGTACATACCTGTAGTGTATGACCAAAATAAAAATGCCAGCACCAATAATGAGCTGAGAGAGCTTTATTAAACTGAGAACTAGACCGGTTTCAGCACATAGCTTTCATCAGTAGAGTAACGCTGAGATAAAGGAACAGCCCAACAATAAATACCCCTTCCAATGAGGTAATATGACATCATTTCCTGTCATGGAATAAAAATATTATAATTAATAAATACACAAACCTGTAAATACAAAAAGCATGTGTATTAATAATAAATTGCCTGCAACAGTAAATCTGGCACGTGAATATAATATAATAAAAAAAATATCACAATTTATCATTAAGTCCAGGGGAAAAGAGACCCCCAAGTTTCACTATCCATTTTCTTTCCTTGTTATTAAGAATTTCATGCCATCCTGTTTTGAAAGCCCGATTACCTGTAATGTTATCTATAATGCTAAATGAAAATTTGGAAGGAAACATATGTATGGTGTTTGGTGACTTTGCAACTTTCATGTAGTATACAACTGACATTCGTTTTTGTACTGTAAATATTACCAGCATATTCGCTGATTGGTTTTCAAGGATTGGACTGCAGTGTATGTTTTCTTATAAACTTTTGGGACTCCATTTTTGATACTGGATTATGTTTACACTCCATTTTTGTTTAATTGCATTAGCAATGTACTCATGTATGGCCTAAAAACCATTTGGTCTTTTAACTATACTAATTGCTATATATTCTTTTTAGCTTAACTGCTTAATTTGTGGAGGTTTGATAATTTAGCTCAGGAATTGATGATTTTTTCAATGTCTAATTGGTGTATATTTAGGCAGAACAACAGTAAGACATGTCACATTGAATTAGTCTAGCATAAGAAAACTGTATTTTTTAATAATTTTTGTTTTTCATCAGTATTTCTTTATTTAAGTGTTTTCTAGAATTGCAAGATATTTCTTGTATCCTTTTGGATTCCAGGTTAGGTGTTCAGCTTTTCTATATTTTGTCCAGTGAGGATAGGGACAAATTATAGTATTCAGATAGTTCTGGTTTGTGGATATCTATTACATATACATGCCTCATGTTTCATTTAAACTTATGGCATTAGTTTTTTGACCATTTCATTTATTTATTTTTTTGGTCATCTATGAATACATCACATGGTTACTAGTTGCTATTTTTTATCAGGATTACACTAGTTTGTATTTTTTGATATAGTTATTTCATCTTGGTTGGACTAGTTGCTATGGTGTATTTAGCACATCATAAATGAGCCAACCAACTTATTTGGTTACACTGATATAGGCTTAATCTTTTCCGCCTTCTGCGGCTCAAACTGATACATATTTATAACTTGGGATATTTAATATTGTTCCTTCACATTTGCTCAGGCTGTACCACCTATTGGCTCTGGTTGTCTGAAACTGACTCCCTTATTTAGGCAACTTATTGTCATGGATCTACAAAAATTACTTTCCGGCCTGTGTACGGATAAAGATGATATTCAGGTGTTTGGCATTAGTACATTGCAAGTGGGTTCTACTGAATGTCAAACCTTAGATCCAGTTGACGGTTGCTTTCTTCTATTTAGCCAGTTGGGTAAGAAAATCAAAACATTAAGGACAAATATATGGCATTTAAAACTGTTTAAAGCTTACCAAAATCAAAAAATAACCCCGAGGGGGCTCCGGTCGAAAGTACAACCATTGGTTGGCACACCTGATGATATTTTACTTAAGGATTGGCAACAAGCCCAGCAAGAAGCATCTATGTCATTTGTCAATATACTGGCATCTTTCTATGATAGAACAGTTCGGACCAATATTTCGGAAGTTGAAAAAATATGCAATGACTTGAAAAGGTTTGAAGAGCATACCAATTTCAAAGATAACCTGAGCAAATTGTCTAAGGAACTTATGGTTCTTGAGAACAATTTAAAAGCTAAGAAACTACACAAATTCTCGAGGGACAGGGAGGATTATGATAGAGGTAGACAGTTTGAGTCGCATAAGGGGGTAAGGTTTGCCCAAGGTGCTAAGAATCCTATATATGTTCGCAAAAAGAGACCAAGATCTATACAGAAAAAGGGTGTTTTTACTAACACCACTTCTGGTGAGGAGTCGTCTACTACAGACACGGAATCCATAAGCATTGGGGATTCCCCAGATTCTAAAAGGGGATGTACATCTGAAGACCCTTTAGGGGTAGGAAACATAGGGGAGGAAGAAAACACAAGGGTAAAAATCTTAGAAGACCTCTTTTTATCAATAGTGAAATAGATACTCAGTGTACTAATGTACATAATATTTCTAAATATGTTTTAACACCAGAAGAACACGCATTATTAAATAAAGGTCTTGGATTCATCCCTGGATTTGTTGTTGATGAAAGTTCTTTAGTTTCTGACATTATAGCATTTTGTAGAAAAATTAATTTCAAATTGTTTTTCAGACAACTGGATCAACAAGATCCATCTCAACGATCTTCTGAGTTTAGATTCCATCGGTCTAGTTCCAACCCTCCGATGGACAAACATGTGGCTATTTTTCAGCAGGCTGTTATCAAAGATCTACATTAAAATCTGGGTTCAGAAAATACCATCAAACATAATTTGTCTAGGGCTGAACAACTAGCCTTAACACACCTCAGGAACAACACTAATATAGTTATTCTTTCTGCTGATAAGGGTGGTGCGGTTGTCGTCATGAATGCCGATTATTATTGGGATGAGGGAAATAGACAGCTGTCTAACCCCCATCACTACATGAGGATGACCACTGACCCTACCCCCAATTTTAAAAAAGAAATTGATGATTTCTTACAGGAGGCGGTTGAGGCAGGTATTATTTCTGATAACACCAGATCACATTTAACAGTTATGGATCCTGCGAAACAGTATTTATACCTATTACCAAAAATTCATAAATCTTCTCATCAACCACCGGGTAGACCCATAGTCTCAGGGATTGGATCACTTACGGAACCCTTGTCTGTATTCCTCATGGATAAACTTAAACCTCTTTTACCATTGATTAGAGCTAGACTCCAGGATACAACAGAATTTTTGCAAATTGTTTTGGATTCACAATTAGAGCCACATTGGTTAATGTGTACTCTTGACGTCAAATCTGTGTACACCAGTATTCCACACTGGGCGGGATTAGCTGCACTAGACTTTTGGTTAAATAAAGTAAATTTATCCCCCTCGCTTCAATACATTATTCATCTGTATGGCTGAACATATTCTCACAAAAAATGTTTTTTATTTCAAACAGGATTGCTATTGGCAGATACAGGGTACAGCCATGGGTGCTTCCTTTGCACTGATTTATGCTGACCTTTACATGGGATATGTGGAGGAATACATTATCTATGATGAACTTCATAACATATATATACCTGAAATTGACATCTGGAGAAGGTATTTGGATGACTGTTGGCTCGTTTGGAAAGGGGGTAGTGATTATTTACAGGAGTTTGTTGAACATCTTAATGGAAATATATGGGGTGCGGAGTTTACGGTTGATTACCATCAAAATAAAATACATTTTCTTGACATTTTTTTATGTCAACCAGATAACACCTTAAAAACTTCTGTATACCGTAAATGTCCTGAATATAACACCTTGTTACATGCTAACAGTCTTCATCCAAAACATACTATCAACAATATTCCTAAATCCCAGTTTTTATGCCTTAAAAGGATATGCTCCTCCGAACAAGATTTGATACATCACGAAGATCTTGCCAATAGGTTTCTAATAAGGGGATATGCTAAACATACAGTTTGTTCAGCTATGCAATGGACCAAAAATCAGACTAGGGATACACTATTACAGTCTCGTAAACATCATAAGCAGACTAATCAGGAGATTTTGAGATTTGTTACTACATATGGCAGAGATACTATGCATCTTTTGGACATTGTGAATAAACATTGGAACATACTTAAATCTCACACTTTATTAGAGGACCACTTGGGGGATAGGTGTTCATTTTCGTACAGAAAGGGTAAGACACTGGGATCCCACTTCTGTTATTATAAGAAAATAACACCAAGGGATGATGTTTTTCATCAGAGAACTTTAACGGGTGAAAAATTAGTTGGATCATATCCCCGTGGACACTGTAGTTTTTGTAACTATATATTCAAAACCAAAACATTTACTAGTAGGAACACTGGACAGTTATACAATATTCGTTGTTTTGGTAATTGCAGTACAGATTGGATTGTCTATCTTGCCACATGCACTTGTCAAGCCTTCTACATAGGTCAGACATCCAGACAGTTCAGGATTAGAATATCTGAACATTTGGGTGATATTAGGAATGCTAGGGTTACCAATGCCTTATACAGACATACATTGAATCATCCCACTGCCATATTTTCATTTAGCATTATAAATAACATTACAGGTAATCGGGCTTTCAAAACAGGATGGCATGAAATTCTTAATAACAAGGAAAGAAAATGGATAGTGAAACTTGGGGGTCTCTTTTCCCCTGGACTTAATGATAAATTGTGATATTTTTTTTATTATATTATATTCACGTGCCAGATTTACTGTTGCAGGCAATTTATTATTAATATACATACTTTTTGTATTTACAGGTTTGTGTATTTATTAATTATAATACTTTTATTCCATGACAGGAAATGATGTCATATTACCTCATTGGAAGGGGTATTTATTGTTGGGCTTTTCCTTTATCTCAGTGTTACTCTACTGATGAAAGCTATGTGCTGAAACCGGTCTAGTTCTCAGTTTAATGAAGCTCTCTCAGCTCATTATTGGTGCTGGCATTTTTATTTTGGTCACACTAGTTTGGTTGCCTTGCATCAGCCGTACTTGCTAGCTCCTATTCTGCATACCTGTAATGTACCCTGGTAGTCTAGAAATATGTGTGAAATTAATATTTTTTCTTTTAATGCCTATTTGACCATCGTGGAGCAGAGCGCAGTAGTGCCGAGCTGTGCTTACACATACACAGCTGCCACCAGCCAGACATTTAAAAATAGAAACTGGATGTAACTAATTATTTATTTTGCTTTTTTTTGAATGCTCGTTTGTGTGGCGCAGAGCTTAGCAATGCCGTGCTGCGCTTACACATGCACAGGTGACATTTGCCAGACATCTAAAAATAGAAACTGGATGTAATCAATTATGTGTTGTTGTCTACTGTTTTTTTATATTATGAATGGCTGTTTGCACTGCACAGTGCTTAGCAATGCTAACAGGTAGCTTAGTAGTATATGTGAAGGTACGCTGGTTTTCATACTATCCACATAGCTGAATAGGTGGAGTCATGGCCTAGAATACTGTAGGTCCTGGCTTTGAGTCCCCAGCAGTCATAGCTTTTTTTATACATTTATTGCTGTGGAAATGTGTCAGCTGACCTAAAGGGTAGTTTAATGTAAAAACGTATTTGTTACATTTGAAAAAGATGCATGGTGCTAAGCACGGCTTAAACATGGTTACTAGTCACTCCTGTTTGCACATTGCTAAACTTCACTAAAACATGGTTGTGTGAGTCTGCAACATGCTAAGCAGGTTTGTGTGATGCTAAGCAACGTGGTGCTTTTTTGAATGTTGCAGTATGCTGTGCAAGGGTGGGAAAACAGCCTATATTAAGGCACTATGCAGGAATTCTGCAGCATTCATTGGGGTCTTATTAACCTGCCAGTATGTCTGGTGGTGCTGGTGAGGGAACGGACTTTTGGGCACAGAGGTAGGGTGTGCAAGAGTCCAGAGTGTTTGTTGGACTCCTGGTCTGAAACTACAAACCCTGGCTGTTGCAGGGCAATTACCAGGGTTCAGAATGCAAATCTGAAGCCAGGGATCAATTGGGCAGGATCTTACCAGTACTTCTGATATCCCCCGCACTGGTGAGCAGTGTCATCACCACTATGATGACCTGAAGTGAATGAAGAGGGGAACCTTGGACACCTGGGCCCAAGATGCAAGGATGGGCATGCCCCATAGGTAAGTAAGTATAGTTGTCACTAGTTTAATAAAATACAGGCTGAATCTTTGCTAAACTGGTATGCACAGTAGAGTACTTCTCTTCCAACAGCTGCAGCTGAATGGACTTGCAACATCCTGTCTCATGCCAGGCATCTAACAATGATGCACCATGGGTGTGGTAAGTACAGATATTTTCTGATAACTGTAGTGTAATAATCTATAAACAATACCAATATCAATAAGCAATAAGGTATAAAGTAGGATTGTGGTTTGATAACTAATGTGTTGTAATAAGTGCAGTAGGGCTGTATTCACTGCATGCCTGTTCTAATGTTGCTGCAGTCAACTGTAAAATTGAAATAAGTAAAGAATGCAAAAGTAATTGTCTGACAAATGTATTGCACAACCCACAGTATGGTTCAAGGCTGTCTGCAGCCCACTTTCACTCAGATAATGCTCTCTGTTCCTCCCACTCCAGGAACAAGGTATATGGATAAGGTAGCCCATGTTCTGGGCAAATATCACGTGTACTTCACAGACTCTAAGGAGCAATAACAATAAAGTGTAAAGCAGGATTCTGATTTCATAAGATTAAGTTGAAATAAGTGCAGTAGTGCTGTATTCACTGCATGCCTGTTCTAATGTTGCTGCAGTCAACTGTAAAACTGAAATAAATAAAGGATGTAAAAGTAATTGCCTGATAAATATATTGCATAAACTACAGTATGGTTCAAAGCTGTCTGCAGCTCACTTTCAGTCACATAATGCTCTGTATTCCTCCCTCTCCAGGAACAAGGTATATGGGTAAGATAGCCCACATTCTGGGCAGATATCATGTGTGTACTTCACAGATTCTAAAGAGCAATAATAATAAAGTGAAGAGCAGGACTGTGGTTTCATAAGATTATGTTGAAATAAGTGCAATAGTGCTGTATTCATTGTATGTCCGTTCTTATGTCACTGTAGTCAATTGTTACATCATTTACACATGTCCCCTGCAGTCACAGCTTTTGGGCTGTACTCCCATGCCTGCCAACTAAGACATGATGGCTGTCTAAACTACTTAATGTACACAAGCATACCTCTCAAGTGTCATGTTTTTTCTTAATGTAATGACAACTGACCAATCTGTCTGATCCATGATTAGCAGATAAACAATTACCTGGAATGCACTGTATGTGCAAATGCATTTACAGAACAGCTTGGTATTTACAGTATTTACCTGCACATTATGTGAAACATTTCTGTGTAGGTGTGTACCTGCATTTGTTATGTTTGGCCCATACTGTCCCATACTAACAGATTGAGAGGTATGTATGTGCTATATCATCTATAGAAGAATTTGAGTCACTCTACTTACAACTGACACTGCACACCCATAGAAGTATATATTAGCAGTCTGTACATTAATATCATCAATGACTCACTAATGGTATGCTTTTCTCTCTCTCCTCACCCCTTATCGTTTTTAATTTATTAATGTTATTTATTATTATGATTTAATATTTATATATTCTGTTAAACTAACTGTTTTGTTGGGGTTATGGGTTATTTCATTCTGGTTTGCTGTTTACATACTTACTGTTATGTTATTTAATGCTGTGGTCTACATGTTGTTGTTGTTGTTGTTTGTCTTTTTGGCTTTTCCTGGTTAGGGGTCGCCACAGTGGAACTCAAGTCCGCTAATGATTGGCAGTAGATTTTTTTATGGTGCTAAGTTGCCAGCCTGACGCCCAACCTTTAGCGAAGGCATGCCCATTCACGCATGTCTTTTGGAGGCCACTCGACCCCGGGGAGGACATGCAGACTTCACACAGAAGGCACTCCAGCTGTGAATTGAGCAGGAGAACCTTTTGCTGTGAGGCAACAATGCTAACGCTGTACCACTGCGGCTACAACTAATGCTGTGTTCTACATAATATACCTTAATATGTATTCTAATTAATTAATCATTATTATGTTCCATTATGTTAATACTAACATTGCTTTGGTTATTACTAACCTTACCTTATCTTTATGTCTAATTTACTACAGCACAACAAGGTAGGCTGGTTCCAGGTGTTCCACCTACCTTGGCTCCACCAGTCATGGTACCTGGGCCCAGGACATTTGGGACCCAGCCTGATGATGTCCCATCTGCTGCCCCTGCACTACCTGTGGCATCAGGTAGTTCCACCCCTCAGGTCAGTGCTCATCCCCCCTCTTTGAGTGGTGGTGGAGGAGGTGTTGTCACCCATAATGAACTGCCAGGTTTGGTGTGCAGGATTGTGTACCGTAGTTTTGGACACTGCCTGCACTGGATGGACGGCATGCTGGCCACCCTGTGGGGCAGGCTCATCCTGGAGCCCAGCCTCCACAACTGCCACCCCAGGGGCAGTGAAGGCCAGTGCCAACATTCCCATGGGTGGGGACTTGAGTCATGCTGCTACCTTGTGGAGGTACTTGAAACTGGGATTCCACATCACCCTCCCCATCAAAGGTGTTCATCCCCCTCTCGTGTCACACAACACCCCTGTCTGCTGTCTTGTCTATTTGTCTGTATGAAAAAGCTTCCTCACCTTCCCAAATTTCCTCCCCCACCTCTACCTATGTATCTTCTCCAACATTCCACTCTCACCTTAAAAATAAAGGGGGCACTTGTCCCCAAAAAAAATATTGTCTTATACATAGCCCTCCATTTTGCACACATGTCCACTGGACACATGTAATGTGGTCCACTTGGCTTAAAAATGCAGTTATGTTGTCCTCACCCCTCTCTTTGGGGGTGACAGTCCAAATTCATCTACAAATTCTGTCAAAGTGCACAGTTGTTGCTGTAAAAGAAATGAATAGTTATGGTTCTTCCCTACACCCTTCCTGCACATACCTACTTGACTTTCACTATGTTTTTCCCCTGCTAGCACTCCATTTCACCACTGCCCTATTTCCCCTTTTTCCTTTTTTTAAAGATTTTTTTGAACAATGCTGCGCCATGCAGTGCATCATGCAACATCGCTAAGCTCAGCTAAATAGAGCTATATTAATATATGTGTTTTAAACACATACAAAATAAACACTTGTCCCCTATTTCAAAACCGAGACCATCACACCTGCAGACCACTGCATTAACCTGCCATGCCATACAGCTGTTAATTAAAACAGGTGATTTAACCAAAACATAGTAATTGCAAGTTACCATAATTAAGCTTGAGTAAGGAGAGCTGCACATCATGCTGTGTCACTCAGACTTGATGAAAAAGTAATGGAAAAACTGGAAGTGTAATTTCCAGTCTGGTACAGGAGTACACCACTAGAAAGCCAGACAAATACTAATGGGTGTAACTGATGTCTCAGATAACAGGTAAATGGGCACTTTTAATAGCAACATGTACAAGTACACCTGCTACAACATTAATGACAAAATACAGGTTCAACTGGGACTCTGGTGGAAAAATACATCCCTATAAAGCCAGGCACATAATAATGGATATAACAGAGGTATGCCACAGGCTGTATGTGTGCACTTATACCATCACAAATACACAATGTACACATGCTGTAACAGTGACTCAGTAACTCAGTCTGTTAAATGCTTTGCAAATAGTAACTTTTGCCACACATAGTCCTGGGTTCAAATCCAGTGGTGTGTAGCATTTAAATTACATTATTGTGAAGCCATCAATGAATGACTGAGTCATGCACTCTTTATCCACACAATGCATTTGAAATTAAATGTCTTCTTTTCACTGATGGAAGTCACAGCCCTATAGATAGGAACACACTTGACATATCCCTATAGCAGTACTGTAAGTGCAAAAAGTTTCAGGTCATGCATTAACATATATTCACAGAGGATTTCAACTTAGGTAATTCAAATGAGGCCCACTAATATCAGAGCACACCACACAGTCATTTCATAATGATATTACAGATTAGCACAGCTGCATAACTAACATACACATATGAAGCCCCTACTAGTAACAACGACTGCCAGCATACACATTCCAAATGAGTAACAGACTGTAACACATGGCCTGACAGTTGCCCATATGGTGGACATAATGCTATATTTACCCCTATATTGCTCAAAGAAACAACAAACATGCTACCTTGCACTCAATTAGTGAAACCATTGCCTAACATACTTACCTTAAACACATGCCTTAATTTGCAGTGGAATGGGTACCCTCACTCTGGCCCTGCCTCTACAACAAGGATGAGGCTGACTCAGCTCCCACAGTTACTCTTACAGCTTCATGTCCTCCAAAGTGTTCACACTCTCCGCCTATGCCTATTGCATGCAGCATCAGATGCAACCTATAGCACAAACATCTGTATGTAAAAGTAGCTGCTACAGACATACTCTCTGCAATGACATAGTACCTTGACCCAAGGAATGTCTAGCATGACATATCAGAAAGGGCTTCTAATCTACATGAAGGCCTTATACCTTGTTCAGTGGTTGCATGTCATTGGTTAATTATACTGCAAATCAGCTGTGTTGGCTGCAATTAGCAGTTCAGAACCATAGATTGGTTAAGAACCAATCACCTGGTAATGAGAACCATGTTAAAAAGGCAAACAGCTAGCTAGGGGATCCGGCCTGTATGAGACTTTCTTCAGACAGTAACCACATTGCCAGACACTTAATATATCTGCACATATCAAGAGAACAGTATTGTACTCTATCAGGTATGTAACCTTTTTGTTTACATAGAGGAATGGGGATTATAGCATTAAGCCTTTCTTAGAACTGTAATGATGACATGTCCTTGATCTCCAGGTTTGTTACACCATCAGAGGATGTACAGTACATCAAGGGTGGAATGTTTTTTGTCAGTATGGCATACTGGTCTCATGGGAATGTCCATGTTTAGTGATTGTAATATCACACTGCTATTTGTTTGGCACTGTTGTTTTAACATATTATCAGGGAAGTGGCCTCTAGACTCCTGTGTTGGGTCTTTGATCATACAGCAGTATCTGTCATGGCTAGCTGACTATTGCTAGTATCTGAATTGTATCCACATGGTTAGTATGTCTGCACACTGTGAAGTATGACAGGTGTGATTAAGCAGTGGATAATGCCAGCCATTCTGTCCTTGCTGTATCTCTACATTGTGTACTTCCACAATATGTGATCCTGGCATGTGTTCCTATTTTGTTGTCTTTCAGGAAACATGCATGCCAGATGTTTTCTCTCTTTTATGGATGCTGAGAATGATATCATCCTGGAAGGACTCCATCAACACCATGAACTCCTACTGTCCAGGGGGGGGGGCACAACAGGGAGCAGCGGGCAGCATTGTGTGCTGACCTTGTCTGTGATGTGAATGCCATAGGTCACCAGAACAGGACATATGAGCAGGTTTGACACTGTCCCGTGGATATGATTAATGCTGCATGCAGAACAGCAGCAGATCTGGCCAGGGATTGTGGTGTCTCTGCTGGGGGTCCTGCAGCAGAACAACCACACTCAGCTACAGAGGAATTCCTGGCAGACCTAGGAACAGATGACAGTCCCCAGGCATCCATCACACCATATATCGTGCATGTGGGTGTCACAGTTTCCACAGCAGAGGAACATCCAGGTAAGCTTTGTTTGATCAGCATTGGAATACTGTTGCATTCAGTGTGTCAGGGTATAGATACATTTACGTGTAGTGTGTCAGGTGTTTGTTCTTTGGGAGGAGGTGTTTAACTGCAGTTTGAATCACATGCTAAGATTGTGACCAACATATCAATTAACAAAGTAACTAGTGCAAATGTGAGATATATGGATGTATTACCCTCTTATAGTGCAACATGTATGGTGTTTACTTTACCTCTCCCTCAACTTTCTACAGGTCCTTCAGGAATTGGACAAGGCTATGGCCCTGCTCCTGGTAAACACAACACTGTTTTGTTACAGATGTAGATTTACTGCAGTGTATTTCCTAAAATGTCATCCCAGGCCTGATGGCTGGATTGCTGTATTGTTAACATGATGGCCAACTGTACACAAACCTGACTGTACACACTTGAGAGTCATACCTATGACTTGTAGGTGTGGCAGCACTCCTAAAAATGGAGAACATCGATATCTGTGCAGTAACTGAGACCTGGTTCAAGGTACCAGAGAGCACCCCTGCAATACCAGGCTACAACTCTTGCCACACTTTTCAGCCACCAAACCAGGACCGAAACATTAAAGGTGGAGGAGTGTCAATATTCATCAAGAATATTCACACCATCAGGCTAGTTGCCCAACACAATGCATCTGAAGTTCTCCAGGTGCAACTAACAGTAGGTAAGACAGCAATCCAAACTGTAGCTTGCTACAGATCCCCCACCATACCCCAAGATTCTCACTACACCTTTCTAAACATACTGGAAAATATTAAGATAGAACCAAACACCCTAATACTGTGTGATTTTAACTACCCTGCCATTAACTGGGAAAACTACTCGTGTACCAACACCTATGCCCAACGGTTCTTGAAATTCATAAATTCCAACGCCCTGGATCAACTAATCCATAGTCCCACCAGGGGCTCCAATATCCTAGACCTGCTCATTACCAATATGGGAAATTGATGCTCCACACCTATGGTCACCCCCTCGTTAGTCAGGTCTGACCATAAGCTAATCACCCTTAACATCCACATCCCACCCCGACCCCCCAGTAAGGAAACCTCCATAAAAAACTTCTCCAAAGCCAACTTCATGCTACTGAAGTCAGAAGTGACAAACTTCATGACACCCATGCAGACGGGAACTGAAAGTTCAACTGCTGAATCCTACACTAAGGCACTGTACGAGCACATCCACTCATGCATGAATCGTGCCACCCCAAATAGAACCAAGATGCTCTCATCCAAAAAAAGGAAGCCAATCTGGTGGTCCCCTGCCATAAACAAACTTTGCAACAAAAGGAAGAAACTGTTGCAAAAAAGAGGAAAATCCCAGGATGCAAAAAACTCCCTTACCAGCCTCAGTAAGAAACTGAGATCCCTCATAAAATCCTCCAAAGCTACTTACGAAAATAAAATTGCCAACTATTCCAAAGACAACCACAAGGCATTCTATAACTATGTCAAGAATCTAAATGGCAATGCTCAGATCTGCTCTGAACTAAAACAGAATGGCATTAAATATACTGATCCCAAGGATATTGCCAATATCCTGGCAGATCGATTCAGTGCCAACTTCACCCCCCTCTCACCCCCTAAATGGCCCATCTCAATACCGGAAGATTGCCAAATTCCAGTAATAACGGCCACACAGGTAAAAAACGCACTCTCCAAAGCTAAGAATACAGCATCCATGGGACCAGATGACATCCCAGGCTGTGTACTACATGAACTACAATATGAACTGGCACCTCACCTAAGTGTTATGTTTAATCATAGCCTCACCTCAGGTTCCATGCCCACTGAGTGGCACAGAGCTACAGTTATCCCACTCCACAAGGGGGATCCACCTTGGATCCTGGAAACTACCTTCCCATCAATCTGATGAGCCTTATCTGCAAGGCTATGGAGCGTATTATCATGGAACTTATAAACAAAGACATTGGCAACCTTCAAACACTGGACCCCACCCAGTTTGGGTTCGTGAAGGGCCGATCTTGTCTCCTGAACCTGATTGAATTCTTCAAATCAGTCTCCAGAGTCATGGACAAGGGTAAGGTGGTCCACACAGCCTATCTAGACCTTGCCAAGGCCTTTGACACCACCCCCCACTCTGGAATCATAGATACACTTACAAAGCTGGGCATTAATCCCTATGACACCCAATGGGTTGCTAACTGGCTTACTGATAGAACCCACAATGTAAAAGTAGCCAACTCCAAATCCAGCTTCAGACAAGTGACAAGTGGAGTACCTCAGGGTTCAGTCCTGGGACCCCTCTTGTTTGGCATCTACTTCTCTGAAGTACAGGCCAACACTAAGGGACTCTGGCTAACAAAGTTTGCAGATGACTGCAAATGTGGAGCCATTATTGAATCCCCAAATGATGTGGATACTCTACAAAAAGGCCTTACAGAAACAGATGCTTGGTGCCAGAGCCATGGGCTGAAGCTCAGTGCCAAGAAATGTATAGTTATCCCCTTTGGGAAAAAATATGTACCCGAGAATTACCATATAGGTGGCAGTACACTAAACACTGAAAGTGTGATAAGAGATTTAGGGACATAGGTGGACAGTGGTCTCACCTTCGATAACCACATTGCCACAACAGTCAGGAAATCCTTCTATGTGGCACATCTCATCACTAATGGCTTTTCATCCAGAAAAAAGGAGGTCATTGTCCCACTGTACTCATCCCTCATTAGACCCATTATAGAATACAACGCCCCATTTGGTATGTACCTCTCACGACATCTGCAACAACTGGAAAGGCCGCAGAAATACCTCACTAAAAGAATCACAGGCCTAAAGCAGATGCCCTATGCTGACCACCTTAAAAAACTCCAGCTATACTCTGTTGCATATCGTCTACTTAGAGGTGATCTCTGCTTAACATACAAGGCCATGTCAAACCCAGAGCTGTTGGACATGCTACACTTAAAGAAATCCCAATCCCTCAGAGCCACATGCTCCGGGGATCTAAATCTTGTCATCACAAT
The DNA here is from genome assembly GCF_019279795.1 of Protopterus annectens. Classification (NCBI taxonomy): domain Eukaryota; kingdom Metazoa; phylum Chordata; order Ceratodontiformes; family Protopteridae; genus Protopterus; species Protopterus annectens. Next base: position 335,869,640 of record NC_056727.1, on the reverse strand, counting down.
AAACAAATCATGTTGGAGGGATAGGTTCCTGACCCAGAGACTCGCCAGACTCTGGAATAGATTGCCCATACATGTCAAGCAGAGTGCCTCTTTGGCCCTCTTCAAAAGGAACCTTGATGATTGGATGGGAGAAAGGAAATTCACCCTGGGGATCACATCAGTCACCCTGCTAGACAGGGGTCCAGGGAAGTAAATAGTGTGGGAAGAAATAGCCAGGGAAATGTTATGGATAGGCTTGTATAGGCCCTAGGGCTGATAGCCTAGTACCAACCTATGAACCTATGAACCTAGTATTATCAGGATATTACAGATTGCCATATGTGTCAACTGTGAAGAGTCTTCACAAATGTCAACAGTGTACCTCATTGTTACTGATGAGATTTCAGTATAAAGAGCTTTTATTTACAAGTAACTACAGATGTTTGTGGGAAAAGTAATGTCTTCATGTCCTACTATATGAGGTTGGGAGTTAAACAGGTCTGTAATACTAACAACAGTGTGTATAGCTTCACATATATTGCAACATAGTACTGCAGAGCATAGTAGTGGAGGTATTAATGTACTGCTTTTACCTTTTTTAACACAGATGACCAAGTGGGTTGGTCTCTGTCCCCTATGGAACCTGATGTCAGTGTCTTTCCTGACTCTGATGATGATGTTGGCTAAAGTAAAGCACAGGTGGGGGTTTCAGGGGCTGAATCTGTCTCAGAGGTTTACATCCCTTTTCTTCCCTCATTATCACCACACACAGTATGCTTACACATATGCAATCCTTGGAGGCCACAGATATTGGACAGTCAGAGGGTGGGGACATTGAACATGAGAATGTAGCAACTATGGCTCCAGTGAGTGTAGACACTGGCCATAGCCAGAGACCTGGTGAGGTTCCACACAGGCAGATCGAGAGGGGTGCCTGTAGGGGGCCTGCTGTCCATTCACCACCTGTTGCAGGTGTCTCATCATGGGTCACTCGGCAAATGTTTTGGGCCGGCATGGAGGCACAGGCCCATTCCAAAAGGAACTCCAAAGGAATGCTGAAGGTTATGGATGCTTCACAGTCTGACATTCATTATTGCCTCCAATGGATTGGTGATACCCTGGATCAGTTCACTGATGCAGTGGAAAGAAGGTGGTCTGAAAGAGATCACAGAAGATCTGTCTTGGAACACATATTGTCTGTGATGGAACATCTGGTTGGAGCCAAGCATCAGACCCATGGACGTAGGTCAGCAACTACATCAGCTGAGACTCCATGTGGCCATGATCAATCTCGCTCCAGTAGTGTCAGTACATCCAGCACTCCAGAGGGGGTTATGCTGTCCACACCAAGTCATGGCAGGCCATGAGCTTGTTGTCCTGGGCATTCCCATGGAAGACATGGTCCTAGCAGACAGCAGTCACTGTCAGATACTACCAATGCTTTTGACCTTGGCCATGGAGGTGCTAGTGCATCTCCTAGCAGAACCAATTCCTGAGTTCAGGGGCAGAGATGGTGAACTGTTAGCTGTACCATGCATAGTTCACAGCTGTCCAACATACACACATGTAGGGCTAGCACTGAGCTTGACTGTGTTCACATACACTCACACATTACTGTCAGAATCAGGCAACCAACAGCATACCTCTCAACCTGAAAACATCAAAAATCTGGACAAGGCACATGAAAAATAGGTACAAATCTGCACACTGATTAACATATAATTTGCATATATAATTGTGTAACCCCACCCACTCCAATGGAATCATGGGATACCAACTTTCAAATGTAAGCTGAAGAACAGACAACCAAAATATGCCACCAGGGTCCCCCCTGCAGTCATTCCAGTCATATATATATTTATAGTACAAGTTCATTATATATCCTTATGATGCATCATGTCCAGTTCATGAATCATGACAGAAAAAAATCCTTTGGACTCAGCCACCTATCTAAATCTAATCCACAAATGCATAAAATCATTCCATACATATGTTCCTTTCAAGTAAATATATATGTGTTGCGATAACTTTGTTATGACTCTAGTAAAAAAAAAAAAAAAAAAAAAATCTGAAGGCAAGCTTTAGTTTTCAAGGGACAAAACAAAGTATGTGTTGCTTCAGCCAGTGTTATAACGTAAATCAAGATGCACATAGCTTTTGAACAATTCTTTCAGGAAGCAAACAGTCCACTTGTTAAATACAGTAACTAACAATGTTATGTTATTGCTTTCTGAGTTCAAGGCTAGTGCATTGATTATATGCTTGGTTTAACTGCTTGAGAAAATTCTGTGTGTTGAGTGGCCTTACTGTCCATTCCCGCAGCTGGAGCACTAAGAAATTAGATCTTATTTTCCATTATCTCACATTAAGGTAGGACTCAGACAATACTAACTCAATGAACAATGAAAGAAGTAGAAATCAGACGCAAAAATTCAACAAACAAACTTCTTAAAGTTCTATATTGCCACCTATATTGTCCTACAAGCCAAAAGGAAGCTATGAAAACGACATACAAGGCTGTCACCTCACTTGCCTAAAATAAATTAGATATTTCTCATTGAAATGCTGGGTCAAGTGCAACACATCCCTTTATTACCAAAATACATAGGATTAGAATCTGTTTTACATAATGCTGGGTCAAGTGCAACACATCCCTTTATTACCAAAATAAATAGAATCTGTTTTACATAACGTTAAGGTGCATTGTACTTTTCTACAAAATTCAGATAAAATTGCACATTTCCACCTAACCTACCACAATGTTTTCGAATGTTTATGTTCCTTTATGACACGCATGAAAAAAAGCATATTTAACCCCGTTTTATACACATTAAAACAATTTAAACAGAAAAAGTGAGTTAAACTTTACAGATGTGCTCAGCAAAATGAACCTTTAAGCTCTTAAGGATACAGTGTTAATGTAAACTTGCTTGCTTTTTCATGGTCGCTGTTGGAAGGCACACTTCCTCTATGATAATCAGAATGAGACAAAACACTTTAACCATTCAAATTGCTTTTTACAAAGGTCTTTCATTATGAGTTGAGAAGTTACAAGTGTTACCTCTCTGTTATGCAGAAATACTTAATATACTACCACCTAACCAGTACAGGTTTCTCTTTTCAACTAATTCACCTTTCCTACATTAGCATTTAGTGAATGGAAGTTATTCCACTATTGTCAAGTGCATTGCCACATCTGTCCTACTAAAAATCTGCAGGTATATGCAGAACACCAATGTTAAATAGCTCATGTATTCACTCATTTGCAGGACATCTAAACTGCTTCTATTTTATTAAACCGAAATACCCAAACATTAAGAAAAGGTGACAGCTTGAATAACCTTGTGGTGTTAGAAGTTCATTCTATTAAATTTAGTCTCAGTTTTAATTAAATAATGTCTTACACCATGTCAATATTCAGTCATACTGCTCTCCTCAAGCAGAACGGCATCAAGTAAAAAGAAAGCTGGCATTTTTAACGTAACCTGTATCATGAAACACACACACCATTTGCCGGCTTTAAACAGCAAAGTAACCTTCTGTTTGGCAATTGACACTCACTTTCAGCTGTTCAGTTGAAGAAATCCAAACAGCAGTCCAAGTTCGTTCATTTAGTAACAACTGAGACTTCCTGCCTGAATGGCAGTGCATTCCGACTGGCTTAAAAAGTAAATGCATTATAAATAAATCCTCCTGCGACAGATGCGCGGCTTATGTTCTGCCTGAATGGCAAAACAGATGCGTGGCATGTTGACGGAGCTGACGTCATTGCGCATGTGATAATGTCAGCACAAAAATTGTGAAAATCAAACAAGTAGATTTGAAAAATTGGAAATAATGGGGTGCAAATTGGGAATCGTGGCACCCCATTATTGGGACCCCAAAACTCGGTAAAAAACGAGTAATTTGGGATAGTTGAGAGGTCTGACCTACAGACACACATGGCACATTTCCATGGTCCATCTTGCCTGTTTCCCTTCCTAACTCACACACATGCTTTTAACCTATTTGGTCAGCCTTGGCCTCCTGCACCCCCACACAACAACCTGTGCAAGTGATGATACCTGTGCCACATCCCTGTCATCCTCATCATCAATGCAGGGAAATGAAGATTTGTGCCTGATGCACAGGGTGACTATATAAATTAATATGTAATTGTGTAATACACTGTTACTTTGCCATGCCATCATGCCACTTGTACTGGTCACTGACAGATACTGTATGCTGACATTTGTAATGAGTAAACCAGATAATTTTGTGTACCTTATGTTGTATGATGATGTAATGGCTATATACTTACAAAATGAAAGGTGTGTCACAGACTTGTTTATGGTTTAGTTGCAGGAGTCTGTAAGGAACACCTGTGGATCCACAGTGGCAATAAACCCATAGATTTAACAGCACAGGATAGAACATCAGCACAGAAGACATATGTCTCCAACAAGGTACAGCAGTATAGATGCATGGCTCCATAGGGTCATATGTGTATAACAGGCTAGCAAGGACAATGGCATCATGCAGCCTTCTCATGCATCCCTCATCTGAGACATGGTCTGATACCCTTGATAAGTGTCACCAAGGTTTCTGGACCTAACACATCTACAAGCTGTGGTGATGGAGATGACCCATCTACAAACTTCCTGTGTCCATTACAGACATTTGCCCTACACCAGTTATGATTGTCTTGTTCTGCCTACCATTGTGTAACTTGCACATGATGTGTGTTACAGCAGACATGTGCTTCACATGCATGGGCAGCCTGTCGCATATAGGGTTTAGTGTCTGTGTTACATACCTGTTTCTCCAGCATGTACTATTTATTCCAAAGTGATGGTGTAGGTGTGTAGAACAGGTAATACATGCATTAGTTCTGTCTTGGATAAGCAGGTGGTACACAATGGGATGTGACACCTCCCTGTATGGCAGCCATGCACATCCCCTCCAAAGCATGTGGGATACAGACTACACATTGTGAGCTCTTGACATGTTATCTGCAATGTGTATTGGTTTACATTGGAACCTGTGTGGCTGCTACAGTTGTAAGATATGCAGGTGTAGTGACAGGAAAGGTGCCATTGCACTCAGTGATAGGTGTGATGCATGCCAAATATGGTATAACAATGATAATCTGGGATTTACATGCCATACATTTCTATATAGGGTGTACAAAATTGAATGGACCCCCACAACTTACAGACCAGTGAAAGTCAAAGGCTACATTACTCTCTGTGTCCATAAGTCCATGGGTACTGGTACAATTGTGTGCAGTGTGTGGACACTACTATATTTTTCAGGGGTGGATGACTTCCAGATGGACAATATTGTGTAGTCCTTGGCCTTTACTATTTGTTACTGGCTCTGACAACAACTGAATGTATGTCTCAGGCCATCCTGGATAACTGTTGGTTCAATGTGGGATTTAGTGACAGCTCCTAAATTGCAATCACCTGCTAATGTAGTCAGTCAGAGGTCAATGACAGTGGCCATGACAGTAGAGAAGGGAATGGCTACAATGGGTACTCGATTAATGAGTCTACTGTTAACTGACATCATTGTAGCATAGGTCTACCCAATGCTATATTCCCAGCTTATGACTATCAGAGTCTTGGCTAACCACCAGTTGATATACCACTCTGTAAATAACCTACACAGTTTCCAGCAAGGCCTGCTGGCCTAATATTGTCAAACACCTTGTAAGTCCATGGTAAGTGGAGTGAGTCATATTCCTGTCATTTATTGTATACTGTAAAACTCAATGAGGTCCACCAGTTAGGGTAGGTAAGCATGATCTGTCTTTGAGCAAAACAAACTGTGTTTGGTCCAGTGTCAGTAGGCGTATGACATTGTTACTGATTGTATCCATGCTAACTCAATTCATGGCTTTACGTATCAGACGACTAAGAGATCTGGGGACACTGCTTGGTACTGCATACTAGGTGTCCTCTGTACAACTAAGTATTGCAGTTACTTCCATCATATTCCAAGAAAAAAGTCATCCAAGGTATTTGCACAGACAAACAATGGATGGCAGCATGGTATGTATACCCTGTGAAGGTAAGGTGGGAGATTTTACACAGGTATTTTGCAGTTGGGCACTACTCAAGTGGTGTGTACTGCAAGGACGCAATTACTTCTGAAGAATGTGAAAAGCAGGGGAGTCCCCTGAATTGCTGGTGCATGTCTACTACTACTGCTGGTTTCCCCACAACCAATCTGTCATGGGATACCATGATCCAATACTTTTTTCAGTCATCACATGCAAAATGTTACTACGAAGTTCACGATGAGTAGCACGATACAGCCTGTTTGTTCATCCACATGGTTGTCCCAGATCATTAAAGGCTATGTAGGCTTCACGTACCCTCCTCCAGGTAGATGTCTTGAATAGCAACCTGAGCAATCAGCTGGATTTTGCATGTAGTATGTCATCTGTACCAGGTAGGTGGTTTGTCAATAGATAACTGACAAGATGGTGATTAGGAGCAAAGCTTCAGTGTCACACTGTAATGTGCAATGTCCATTGACATAGATGTCCAGGCTTGCTGAAATATGCAGCACAGCAGTGGTGATCCATCTTATGTGACACTTTCACAGCACTTCATTTATCCTGTCCTTCCACAGAGTAATGGTGGATATCTGCATGACATGGCTGTAAGACCTACTGCAGAAGACTGGTCACTTTTGGCCAAAGTGTGTCCACCTGCCACATGTCCTAGGTATGTCATATTGTACAGTTATGTACCCGGAACATGTCTGTGTTCCCACATCATGTCATGCAACATCTAGTTTGCTGTTTGGTTGCTTGACAGGCATTGAATGCTTGCAAGGGCAATGTAATGTCAGCAAAGTTGAATAAGTCCTTTGTGCATGCATGGGCATCCACATCTTCCCTGCAAGGCTTGCCTACAAACACTGTGTTTCAGGCTGTCAACCCCAAAGGTGTGTCAGCATGACCCTAACTTGGCTGGACTTGCATTGTGTCACATTTGTAAGTATGGTATTGTGACCATGCCTAATGACAGGATTATGGTCACTCCAAGGTCCACATGGCTGACAAAGCATTGTACAACACACTGTCAGGTGCTGTATTACCTTAAGTGACCTACATAAAGGTTACATATTATATTTCACCATCTGTAATGACACTGCCTAAAGATAGCATACTATGACATACAAACAAGCATGACTGTATTGCTAATGACACTATTGACTGCTGATGACATGTGTAAATTGTACCCACCTGTCTACTCCTGTGCCACACAAACACAATGTGTGACAGATGTGACTGTACTTCAAACCTTGATTGCATGGTGTCTCACACAGCAGTCATTTCATATGGAAATGAGCATTTTGTCAACATGCACAGCTCACCTCATGCACAACCCACACCCACAACACATACACATGCGTGTGTGCAGCTCCTCACCAGACACATTCCCAAACAACAGACTCCTCACAAAACCTACATCTGGAGAGCACACTACAGATAATAGTGAATGCAGCACTGGTCTCACCAGTCACACAGCTGAGGAACAACACAAAAGCAGATCTATAATTCATAGGTGAGTTCAGCTTGGGATACATTGATGTCTGTGTCACCAGGATACATATGGGAATGGTAGAGTTAACGCTGTGTGGATTGACACAATACACCATACCACACATTGCCACAACTCAAGGAATATCAGATGACATAATCATGACATCATTTTTCCTGCAGGTGACTTTGACTAGGAACACATGTCATGGGACTGTATGCAGACACATGACTGAGCTTACACAATCTGTGTCTCTTGTGGATATGCCCATAGCTTTCAGATCCTCTAGGATGATGGCTCAATACACACAGAACATGAGGGACTTCAATAATTGCCTTAGTGTGTGTGTCATTGCAAGGGGATCCATACATGTCTGCATGGGATGATTTGCTCAACAGATGTCAATGCTTTGCCAGAGATTGTCTTCATCTCTCACCCCTGGGATTTTGAGTACTGGCCAAGGCTGCTGACACCACCCATTATCTAGAGGGAAAACTTTCCAATGAGAATGCCATCTTCATACAACAACACGGTTATGCTGCTACACGCTGGGAATGGCCACACTAAGCACCACTCTGTATAAGGTGTCCCCACACTGGAATATGCAGAAGTTTGTGCTGTCAAAGACACCTGGTTCATAGCTGTGGACAGCACCACAGCCATACCATACTACATGTATTTTCACATGTTCAGACCTCAAACTGACAGTGTGCAAGGTAATGCAGGTAGTATGTATATATATATATATATATATATATCTATATCTATATCTATATATATATATATATATATATATATATATATATGTATATAGATAATGTTCATTAAGGACAGATACACATCCAGATTTAGTGAAACACTATGCTTTCCTGGAGACACTGCTGGTGCTGTTTACTGCTGGAAGGGCATGTAATCAAGCCACTGTCATTTACAGGAGCAGTTCCATGAATCCAGACACCCGCTGTGCTTATATGCATGTACATGTGTCTATCAAAATATATCAGTACACCATGATTTCGGGTGACATTAAGTAACCACCACTGTGTTGGTTTGTCATACTGAAGCTCACATGACCACAGGTTACTCTACATCCTTAACTACAATGCCCTAGACCAGTGACATGACATTCCCACAAGGAAAGGTGACATAGTGCTTCAAGTATATCTCAGTATCGGTGACCACTGCAGCCCACCACTGTAAGGTTCTCCCTGGTGAGATCTGAACACAGATAAGTCTCATTAAAACTATCATACCTAACCCCCCTTGCAGATAATACAAAAATATACTTCAACAAAACAATGTATCATCCCCTATGGGATGGTTTACATAATGTGATTGCATCTCCCCCCTCAGATGGGACAGGAAAGTATACAGAGCTCTACACCTATGCATTATGTAAGCAGCAGTACAACTGCATAGACTCGGCTGTACCTGACAGGAGGAACACAAGCTCCTCATGGTCCAGCAAACTTGTATGGTGGACAACTGCCATTAGGAGGCTGTACAATAAGAGATGGGCATTGCTGTGTGACAGTTGGGGTGAGTGTGCCTCCTAAAATGGAGACACAACCTTCTCAGCTAAAACAAGCACATATGTAATCAAATTATCCTCCCCCACAAAGCAGAACCGCAATGTACCATGTAGTTACATGTATAACCTCAGAGGACAGGCCCAGATTGTTGGTGAACTCATAATAATGATATCATGTATACTGGGTCTGTACTCATAGCTAACCTGTTGTCCCACAGGTTCTGTGTCAGCTTCACTCCCCTGTCCCCACTACATGTGCCATATGACATTCGTACAACCTGTCCCGTAACTTCCATATCTACAGAGCAACGAGAAAATGTATAACTCATTGTTTAAGTAGTGACAAGCAAAAGAGAAATACGTAGTAGTTGAATCAAGCCGCTACTCCACGGCTAAACAAAATTTACTGTTTGCAAATTCCCATTAGGGAAACAACTCCAAAAATACTTGTTTTTAAAAACAAGTGTTTTTGGAGTTGTTTCCCTAGCAGGAATATGTAAATAGTAAATATCTACAGAGAAGGTCACAACTGTTCTCTCTATGGGATATACACAGCATCTATTGGACATGCTAAGATCTCAAGCTGTTCCTACATGAGATCCATCACAGATTACTAATACCATTGGGAGCTCTGTGCAATCATACTGTAACCACTGGCTGCATCCCCACTGACTGGACAATGGCAACTGTTATCCCCCTGCATAGAGGTGGTGCTTCCATCAACAACTGGAGCTATAGACTTATTTGCCTGAGTAGCCATATCTGTATATCCATGGGGCAAATCATCATGGAGCTGATCAACAAACATATATGTGATCTACAAACAGCTGATTGTACACAGTTTGGATGTCTGACATGGAGATCATGGCTGTTAAACATGGTGGACATGTCTGAGGCAGTCAAGGACCTGGGTGAGGGGACATCAGGCATACAACTCCCTGGATGTAGCCAAGCCATGTGACTATATCCCCCACTCAGGCATCATTGACAAAAGCACCCACATAGACATCCATGGTAATATCATTACGGGCATCACTAAGTGACTCACTGATGGCGCACATACTCAAAATAGGGAAATCCATTTGCAATAGCTGATCTGTAAGCAGCAGTGTTCAACCGGGCTTGTTCCTGGGCCCTGTACTGCTTTGGATCCATTTCACCATAATACAAGTAGATACTGACTGTCTGTGACTGACAATGTTGGCAGATGCCTGCAAACTCTGAGCGGTTATAGACTCTGTGAGTTATGTCAGTATCCGACAAGAGGCTATTGATGAACAAATGCCTGTTGACATACTACTGTCTGTAAACTCCATGCAAATATACATGCAGTATCATCTCCATAGGAACACTTGTGTTCCTCCTAGGTAACACATCAGTTGCAAGATGTAATGTACATACTCAAGGGTCATAGATCTGGGCCCACAAGCTTGGCCGCAGAGGTTTACACCTAATGTACCTGAGATCAGTATGTCTCCCCAGTGGTAAGACAGGAATCATATGTCGTAACTGAGGGCACAGTCACCCAAAATTGACATACTCATAACTTCCATGTACTCTTCCCTCACCATGCCAATATATGAGTGCAGTGGCCATTTGGTACTGTACCTTTACAAGCATTACTGGCAATTGCACACATCACAATAGTCCCTCTCAAGGGAACTTTATGCCTTCAGTATCTGTCCAATGGGCTTCATCTGAAATCAGTGGTCATTGTAGCCTGTGGTATATAGACTTGTCAGAGGTGATCTCTGCCTTGCATATGAGACAATGTGTGACCCTGCTTGATTGGATATGCTGCATATCTGTAGATGGCATAGTATATGGATTACTCACTGTAAGGGCATTAACCTGGTATATGACAGTAATACATGCTGGTGGGAGAGATCTGTTGAGCAGACTTTAACACACCTTTGGAACAGAATCCTGCCTAATGGCAAACAGAACACCTCAGTGGACCTCATCAGATGCCATCTGTATGATTGGCTGGGTGACCATCATTTCACCACAGGGCTTCTGCCTGCGTCCCTTGTGAGACAGGGGCAATATGTGCTGATTATGTAAATAAGGGTATAAACTTGGCTAAGATTGTGAGGACTGTATGCTCATTATGCTACTAAAGTTCAAAGATCATATGATTCCATAAGTTGATGCAAAATCCTGTAACAGCTACACACACAAATCTGGCTACATTGAGCATAGCACCACTTCTGCTTACTGTTTACAGGACACAACACAGCACACGCACACGTGCGCTCATGCACACTCATACACACACACACACACACACACACACACACACACACACACACACACACACACACACACACACACACTCACACAGACACTGCAAGTTGATTGCATGTTGATTAGAAAACGTACCTATCTAATAGCACACACTACAAATCACAGTATGTGACGCATGCACTACACTCAAGTATGCTATTACTATCCTGTAGGACGTCTCATGCTTGATGACATCAGCAGGCCTAGTTGTGGCCAGGCATTTGGAGGTCCACATCACCTGCTACAACCAAAACACTGCAAAACCCTACCTCTTTCTAAGCTACTGATGTGATCATATTTATGTCCTACAGAGATACGCACACACACTGAGTGGCCTGAAGTGAGAATAGAACTCTTTGCTTAACTACTCTTACACACGATAGATCGCAGTAATTATCAAATGTGCCATGGCTTAAGTCTGATATTACAATGGCAGCTGGTAGTTTTAAGGCTGATGACATCAGCAGACCTTGTAGAAGAGGGCAATTTAGAACCATTAGCAACTTACAGGGCCAAAAAGTGCAGACCTTTGACATTTTAATAGTCAGTGAGGGATTCTAGGTTGTTTTGCAAGGAGATACAGGCACACACACACACACACACACACACACACACACACACACACACACACACACACACACACACACAAAATAGCCTGTTGTGAGATTAGAACCCCTACCTGACTATTCTTACACACTATAGATTACAGTACGTATCACACACACAACTACTTGTGGATTACATGAGCTAAGCCTGTGTTGAACAGCATCTGTGGCATGTAGAGTGAAATTGCTTCATACTGTCATCTGCATCTAGTATCCTAGCAGTCAGATACGTGTTATTTATCCTAGCTATGTGGCTACAGTTACCAGTTTGCCCATATGTGGCTGTTTGCATTTGGATGGGCATGCCTGTGGTCAAGAACAATGTGCCCTGTCCATGCGTGCGTAGACAACATTATACATTACACCACCTGCTCACATGTTGCTGTATGTGTGATGACATCCAGCAGGCACAGGAGTCTGTAAGTAAGTATATTATGTACTGTTGAGCCCTTACTTTGGATCTTTTTTTGAGCAACATTATAGATGTGTGATTATGAAGCATTACTCACCATTATCAGGTATGTAGGACAATACAGACATCCACACACATATTTATGTGTATAACAGGGATATATATATAAAAATGTGGCTGTGTGTGTGTGTGTGTGTGTGTGTGTGTGTGTGTGTGTGTGTGTGTGTGTGTGTTGTGTCTGTATGTGTCCAATACATATATATATATATATATATAGATATGTATATATATATATATATATATATATATATATATATATATATATATATATATATATATATATGTATATGTGTTATGTAGATATATGGGGAGAGACCTGAGATTTATGTTTTATATATAGCTATACATAGGTATATGCAGGAATATCTCTATTTGTATATTCATAGAGTTAGATATACTATCTATGGGAGAGGGAGATAGTGACAGATATGTCATCTATACATCACAGGTCATTTTGGGCAGGTCTACTTTAGATTGCTGAAAACTTGAAATCTCGAGCGCTCACATGAGCGAATATGCAGGTATTCGAAATTGCTGTTTTGGGGGGCTGTGCCCCCCACATGCCCAGTAAATATATATTCCAACTCCAAGATTGTACTACAGTGAGGAAAGGGCAAATATCCCGATCTCCACTGTACTGTGAACCATAAAAATGGATATTGAATACCTGCATATTCGCTCAAGTGAGCGCTCGAAATTTCAAGCTTTTGGCAATCTACAGTAGACCCTTTTGGGCAAGAGGCAACATAATTGCGCTCTGTGTAACTTAATGTATGAACATGCCCAGTGGGATTGTCAGTAGTTATAAACTGATACCAGGCCACACCTACCTGTACTCCAGTCAGGGATTGTATGTGTTACAGACAATGACATCTGTCCCTCTGTCTGCAGTACTGCACTTCACTGATATTGTCCACAGCATTCTTCAGCTGTCTGATGTAATTAGTATGTGAGGTTAGTAATGCTACACCACACACAGACTGACAGTCTGTCAAAAATCAACATAATCCTACCTCACATACAAAAAATGTGGATACTTCTAGACTAGAACCTTCAATGTTATCACTCATGATAACTTTTCTACTCTACTGAGAAACACAAGCTGCAAGACCAAGAGTAGTCATGCATCACATAATCAATAGCATCAATATGTACATATTCCTGCATTTAGTGAAACATACAATATATGATCAGTTTCTGTGTTACTGCCCTAAGATTGCCTGGACTGCAGATATACCATTGATGAGTTACTGTTACAACAGTTATATGGGAACACTGCTGTGTTGGGGGTGGGGGAACAACACCATGTTCTGCTGGGGTACTCAGTAGTCCAAATATCATGTAACCTCTCTGTTTAACATCTCCCTTGACTGATGTAATGAATACACCATGCATGAAGCCTAGTGACTATTAAAGGACACATGATAGTGAACTGGGTATCTGTAGTCTCATGTGGATGTTACTTTTGTCCAAATAGCCCTCTATATTTACTTGCATAAATGTAGCATATCCATACACACCATACGATATCATACTAATACTTACAAGTACGTGTAGGTTAGAGATTTACCTTGCAAATGCAGCAGTTGACAGAGCTATAGTTCAGAGCTGACTCTGTCTGATGCAAGTAGCACAGAGCCAATACATGGATAGGTACAGGATGTGTGGGTTGCCTGGCATCAAGTTTGATATAGGTATATATATATATATATATATATATGTGTATATATATAGATATATAGATATATTTATATAGATATATAGATATATATGTATATAGATATATGTATATATATATATATAGATGTATATATATATGGATATGAGAGTAGGAGTGAGGTGTCATTCCCTAGATCACTAGGTTGTCAGTGAATGTGCCATGCATTGTCTTTTAGCCAAAGCCAGGGCATACTGAGCACACCTATGTCTGCCTACAGGGACATCAGCAAGGGGTTCCTTCTCCGAGTCTTCCTGCGACTATGGCTGTGGCGACCTAGGCACTGGTGGGGGGTTGTGTATCCCTTCCCTTTGCTGATCCTGCTGCAGCTGTTTCCACAGGATCATGTTGTATAGCATAGCACATACTGTGAACATATGTGCACATGTGGCTGGAGAGTACTGCAGGGCTCCACCAGATATTTTGAAGCACCAGAACCATGACATCAGAAGCCCAAACACACATTCTAGGATGTTCCTGGTTTGTGAGTGTGCCTCATTATTGTGTTCTTCCATGGGTCTGTGTGCATTTCTGATGGGTGTCATCCTCCATGGTTCCAGGGCATAGCCAGCATTCCACAATAAATGACCATGTGCAACGTGCCCCCCTAGCAAACATCTGGTATAGCTGTGATGCATGCCAAATATGGGAGTCATGATAACTGCCAGGGCTTCCAGAACACACATTCAGTGTAATCCCCTGGGCATTGTACATGACCTGGCCGTTGATGGAGTGGTACCCCTTGTGGTTGACATAGACTCCATCCTTTTCACCAGGTGGTGCCTTGATGTGTACATGAGTGCAGTCAATGCTATTCAGTACTTCAGGGTAGTGTGCTACACGGTAGAAGTGTTGTATATTGCTGGCCCTCACCTCAGTGCTGAGGGGAAAAGATATGTGCTCACTGCCATGTGGTCGCATGGCTTCCAGAATCTGGTGGACTATCCTGGATGCAGATGTCTGTGAGACCCCCCATCATATCCCCAGTCAGTCTTTGGAAAGTACCTGTAGCTAGTAACCTAAGGGCTACACATACCTTTTTTTCCACTGGGATGGGTTCCCCTATGTTGGCTCTGAGTTTGAGTTGATGGTAGCAGAGCTCAGTGAGTTCCTGTGGTATGTCTGTATTCCCCCTGTAATGGTCTACATTCTCCAGCTCATATAGCTCCTGGAAGGTTACCCTGGGCCTGAACACTCTTCCCCTTCTCTGCCTAGGCCTATTGTAAACAGCACCAGCAGCACTGACTTCAGCATCTAGCACATACATATGTAGCAGACCTGCAACAGCCCCTAGTATTATCTCAGTTAAAATTCCCAAGTCTGTACTCCAATTGTCCAAAGTATTGGGGCAAATCAGAATATAGGGTGTATGCATACTTTATACAGCTCTTCTGTAGATGTAGAATGTGTGATTGGCTAACTATGATCCATTCCACCTGCCTACAATATAATTAACATCATTTAATGGCCCTATTTTAGTGTGCAATGCCATGCACAGTACAGCACTGTGCAGCATAGCTCATGCAAAGGTCAAACTTTCTAATTCAATACATCCAGTTTTGAGGACATGCTCAGCTAGGCAGTGAAGCATGCAAACACGTGGACCTCAGCTTAAAAGAGCTTAGTAGTGAGGAGACACAACCCCCTGATGTCAGCCAAATCCTGGGTAAACATCAACATGGTGTAAGACCCTACACAAAGGGGATATGCAGACACAATTACTCCTTTCTGCTATTCAATAATCCCATCACATTTGCATACTTATCCATGCTGACAGCCTCGAAACTACATGCTTCATAGCCCTATCACCTTAGCAACAGCAGCAATGCACCTCTGTAGGGTTCGATAATATATTTCTGTCACATACTATAAACTTTTTTTTTCTTTTAAGCTTGTTTGAGCACAGTAGTGTGTAGGGAAGGCATGATGAAAGTATTTTAAAAAATGATTAATTTCACTTATTCCCTTTAATCTTTCTGACATACAGACTAATAGTTTTGGTCATATATGTATGTGGTCTTACATTTTCAAGGAGTTTATATCCACATTTATACACTTTTGCACTCCCTTTTTCTGTCTAGACTTCTGTATGTGGAATTTTTCCACATACATTATGGACACTGACACAGGGTCTGAACAGATGCCTTTCTGCACATTGGATCACTCTACCTGCCTCATTTGCATGAGATTCACCTGCTTATGAGGCCATTTGCATGCCACAGAAGTTTCCGTGTTTGCGCGTGCATACTTGTCTCTAAGCAGCGCTTACTGAATCTAAAAATGATCCTGCCCATGTAGGCATCACAGTGTAATATCTACATGAAAAAAAAGTGTATGCTTTATTGAATTACGTCCAGTATCTTGGGTTATATTGCTGATGCCCATCATGAGCTAATGGATGCACTGTTTTCTCAATCAATGTGGTTGCATTTGGTGTGTGGGAGACAGAGACTAGTGCAGGAAAAAACAACGTCTGAAGTAAATAAGATTACCTAATAGATCATTTTTGTGCACATGCATGGTCAGACTACTGAAGGAGTCATTGGTGGAAATATTTCATTTTGGTACTTGTGCATACTTGGACATACTGCTGAAGGGGTCATTGGAGGAAAAAATCTTCATTTTGGTGCTCGCGCATACTTGGACAAATTATTGAAGGGGTCATGGGGGAAATGTTTCAGTTGGTGCTTATGCAAACCTGAACAGGCTGCTGAAGGGGTAATTGGGGAAAATGACTCCTTTTGCTGCTTGTGCATACTTTGAAAGAATCTTTAAGGGGTCACTGGAGGGAATTGTTTGATTTTGGTGCTTGTGCATAATTGTACAGACTACTGAAGGGGTTGTGGAGTGTTCATTTTGTTGCTTGTGTGTGCTTGGACAGATTGCTGAAAGAGTTGTTGTGTGAAATGTTTCATTTTGGTGTCAGTTAAATTCTTGAGTATCTATGGACAGACTACTGAAGGGATTGCCATGATATTTAGAGAAAGAAAGCAGACAATGCAGCTACACTGCTTGAAATGCAGCAATGCAGCAAAGGCAAGCATAACTTTAATGTATATTATTGATTATAAAGCAAGGATGTAGCAAATCCTTCCACTGTGATTTACTAAAGGATAAACCCTATGATGATCAGGGTCACTGAAATGTAAGTGTTTTTTTTACAGCGGGCAGGCTCCCCTATACCCTCAGTGTGGGGACAAGCTATCCACAGCCTCCAGATTTATATTACTAGTCTGTTCTTGGTCACTGATAAAGAGCAACCTATGTTTTTGTCTCATTAAAGCAGTGTCATGGGGGGCATACCACTCAACCTCTTAGCACAGGAAATCTGGACAAAGCCTAAAATAATGGGATCAAAGGCTGAAAAATAGGGATAAGTTTTAAATATTGCTCTTATAACGTTTAAACTTAGAACGTTGTTAGAATAACAGGATTTGTATCAGTATGCATTTTAAGAAGGAAATGAAGTCTGAAACACATATGTATGTCATTATTTAATGAGTTTGGTCCATAATGATTTGCGAGACAGCCACAAATTTTATCAGGTAAAAATCTGGACATTATACAAAAACGTGGATAGTTGAGAACTATAATCAGGGGCCAGGGCTAAGTATTCAGCACATCTTGCTTAATACTCTGAAAGTCTTTTTGTTGCCTAGGTCAACTAAGGAGGAAAAATCAATCAAAAAATAAGGCCTCACTGTACTCTGTATTCTTAATAGTCTTCGTGAGGTCTCTATTAGAATACCTTGAAATAATCACAATTTCTGCAGATTTGCAGAATAATAAATTGTGTGACCAAAGTACTACACCGTATGTCTGAGCCAGAGATTGCCTTAAGGCTTTGGAAACCCTTTTTACCTTGGTGTTTTAAGAGGTTGAAGAGTATCATAAAATAAGTGTATGTAAAGCAGTATACAAATCGCTATTGGATTTGGTATTTAAGATTATTACCAGGCTTTTGCAAAATGTGAGTTTTAGTTAAAATGAAGCAAATTTTAACTCAAGACACTTCCTTTATTGATGACTAGCATGAGAATTAGAAATATACCTATCATGGTTTGTTTTGTCCAGTAACAGAAAAAATGTGTATGTGTGTATCTACGTTCATAGATTAGTACTAGGCTATCTACCCTTATAGGCCACTTTAAGTCTAGCCAAATTTGCCACTCCAAAGGAAAGAATCAAACCCTGCACCTTGTGCATATGACATAAACTCAGTATGGCTCATACTGACTGAAGCAGTTTAACATAAGGGACCATTTTTTCCTCCAGTAGATATATATATATATATATATATATATATATATATATATATATATATATATATATATATATATATATATATATATATATATATACATACACATGGATTCACTTCATAATCTTGAAATGCTGAAATTTCGAATTTCAGTATCTCGAGACCATGAAGCCGAAAATCCATAAACTCAAAACCACAGAAGCGCGAAACTTAAAATTGCGACTTCTACACTAAACATACCGCAGACACAAACACAAACATACACCTCCCTTCACATACACAAACACCTACCCTTGCACCCCCCATGTGGGGGGCTGTGCCCCACACACCCCCCTACTTAAATATACTAACTCCGAGGTCACACTACACAGACAAACACACAAAAACACCACCACACAAGATACATTCCTCTCGCACACACACATCGCACTAACAAAACACACAGACACATACTAAAGACCCTACCCAAAACCTATAAAACACAAACACTTACTTACATCTCCAACCACCCACTCACACACCGCAACACCAGAATCGCTAATTCAAAATCTCTGAACTTCGCCCTTCTGGTCTTAGGCTACTGAAATTCGGGATTTCAGTAGTTCGAGATTCTGAAGGGAACCCATATATATATATATATATATATATATATATATATATATATATATATATATATATATACACACATATATGTATATATATATATATATATATATATATATATATATATATATATATATATATATATATATTTTTTTTTTTTTTTTTTTTTTTATTCTGTTGCTTACTTGCGTTTGGGGGACCATTTTATAACTGAAATAATTTACCCAGAGGTACACCCCATATTGTCTAGTAAAGCAGGCAACTGTTGCTAAACAATAAATACAGTGTAAATTGTTTAGAATCTTATTATGCCACTTAGGCATGCTGTTAGCAGACAAACCACAAATTGTTGTGTAGATGATCCAGTGTTCATTAAACTAGCACTGACAATTAAAGCATTGTACTACAAGGAGCTGTTGATATGATGTAAACTTCAGGTACAAATGGTGTTGCAATGTGCACTAAACTTTTTTTTGCAGTATGCATTATAGATATATTTTAAAGGGTCAGGATGTATATTTTAGCTGCATCTCCCTTGGGTCATGATTTTTCTGTTTATGTCACAGCCACAGTTAGTTCATGGTTTCATATGTGGCAGTTTATATTTACCAAGCTACTAATAGTATAATTTGTTATGCTGCTGTTGGCATTTGGACTAAACCTGCAAAGAGGTGTGGATGGTTATGAATTCTGCTTTATTTTCAATATCTGTGTAATTTCTTTAAATTGCTAAAGTTGTGTTGTGTTTAGCTATGCATTACATGGCAGTTAAATGGTGACACAGAAAAAATGCATTAAACTTCCTGTTTGTACATGTGTTTGAGCCTCTTGGTCTATGTTATTGTGAAGTTATTGCCGAGGCATTTTCCTTTCCCTGCTAAAAAAAATGTTTGTTTTTTATCTGTACATGGGGGGAGGGTCTAGCCCTGGACTCCAAATGGTGTAGCTATTGCTCTGATTATACTACTTAAGAAATTGAATAGAATTAGTAAATGAAGAGAAAGTTTAATGTATTTGCAGCTAAAAGAAACAAGAAAAAAATGCACAAGAAAAAAAGTGTATATGAGATAGGAAAATAATGAGATTTTAAAACTTATGAAGCAGGAGTAGGTAGAGCCATGGGACAGGTATCAGAGCATTGCAAAATAGACACATCTATGGGACTAGAAGATTTTTATTTATTTGACATTTATTTACCTGGAAAGTTCAACTGGACACAAGTCCTTTTTCAGTATAGGCCCAGGGAGAAAAACTCATCATAAAGCAAGGAATGTCCACATTTGCATATCACATACACGTGGCTTCTTTCACAGAATGGTTATATAAGGAAAAGGGGACAGAACACACAATGTGCTGAAGGCATGAGGATAAGAATGCAGACAAGGTAGATGCTCTCAATAGCACATTAAAAATACACTTGGACTATAGCTTTTAAGAAACAAGAAAATAATATTTATAGGAATACTTAAATCTAAATAAAAAGGAAATAAACACAATTATTTTGGTATCTTGCATTTTTTTTTGTAATTCAAATATAGATAAATAATGTGAGAAAAAACAGTGCATATGCACAAATATTACTAACAAAGGAAAAGGCTACATTAATTCTTATGAGACATTCTCTATGATTCAGAAAGGCTTGGTGATACATGAAATCTTTATGTTGGTAGGTGTCTGCATTTTGCTAAGCTTTTCTGATTCACAGACCACTCTGAGGTTTTCCCCTTGCAGGGGCTTCTTGGTAGATAGCAGTCATATGGGAGAATCTGTATGATAATGCGGCAGCCTGTGTGCTCTCCTATCGCAATGTCCATGCTTCCTGAATTATTCAACCAAGGGATTCTCACACATATCAAAATAAAATTAAATCTTGTTCTAGGAGGTAAAAGTGAACACTGGCAGAGGATAGTGGTCACCCATTCAACCTATGGGAATACTCACAGAGCAAATAATGCAGCCAAATTAAGGGGCTTGGTGGGTGTCAGTGTCTGGATACGTCTATAGGGGTACAAGTAAAGGCTGCAAAAATGTGTGTATGTATTTCTGAATATGTGCGCATGAGTGTGTTCTTGTTGGTATGTGTGTGTGAGTGTGTGCGAGTGTGTGTGTGTGTGTGTGTGTGTGTGTGTGTGTGTGTGTGTGTGTGTGTGTGTGTGTGTGTGTGTGTGTGTGTGTGTGTGTGTGTCTGTGTGCATGTGTGTGTACCCGCATGAGTGGAATCATGAGCCTGGATGTGTCTATATGTATTGTCTGGGTGTATGGACGCTTTTGCTTATGTGACCCATGACCTGATAGAGAGACCACTAGTACACTCAGGTCTGACAACACAGAGTTTGATTTAGAGATATGGTAATGAACCACTAATGAGGTATTTGTTATTATGGCTATACAGTGTCTCTGAATCAGAATTTTTTTTTGGTCACACTAATTAACCAACCCACACTGGACAATTAATGTAGAAGTAGAGAAATGTTATGACTCCCTGGGATACTATCAAATGTAGACTGCAAGAGAATATTAAAAAATGTTATTTGCTACTCAAATAAGACTGACAACAGATTTTGAGTATATAATGAACATCCTTGGTTTATGTTAACTGAATGCATTTTTGGTTTATATATAGTTTAATATTATTAAATGAATGACTAAAATCATTTTTAAAGGAAATTAAAAATTATTATTTAGTATGAACAAAGTTTAATTTAGCAAATTAAATTTCGGAAGAAAATTTAGTGAAAGTTGCAGAATATTGGAGGAAGACTAGAAGTGTTTTGGTAAGACAGTAAATATATCTGTAACAGTTCTATGCAAAAGTTTCTAGACATGTCTCTGTGTGTGTGTGTGTGTGTGTGTGTGTGTGTGTGTGTGTGTGTGTGTGTGTGTATATATATATATATATATATATATACATACATATATATATATATATATATATATATATATATATATATGTATATATATATATATATATACTGCATTTGGAAAATGCCTCTGAATTTATATTTTAATATTTACATTGTCTGTGTCTTACGGTCAAAGGGAAGGCAAATCTAATTCTCATATTTACAGAAGTTCTACATATTAAAGACTAACCCCCAGATTCATGAACAGTCTGTGCAATAATAGTATGTTCTTGCATGGACTGTTCCATGTAGGAATACAGCAGCAGCATGAACTACATATTAATGAGGGTGCGCTGCTGTATTCCTACACCTACACGATCCGTGCATGAGTGCAGGGGGTGTGTATAAGTCCGCATGGACACTTAAACATGCCCCCTGCACTCAGAAAGTGCCATATGGCACTTTCAAACAAGGGAGTAGCATAATATTAGAGCCTGGTTCTAATATTATGCATTATTTCAGTGTCCACGGACACTGAAATTTAAAACTGACTGTCCCAGGAATGGCCAGATCCCTGCTCTATATGCCTGCAACCTGCTGATAAATATATTTAATAATTTAAAATTATTTTTTAATTTTTTTTTACAATAAAAAAGAACATTTAAGCAAAGCACAGTGGATTTGCATGCTGCGCTGCTTTGCTCAGCCTAGCTGAACTGCTGTTTGAGAGTCAAATAGAATTGTGAAGAAGAAGCCCTCATTGCTGATGTAGTGGAGTGGTTACAGCTCTGGTTTAGTATACAAGACATGCATGGTTTGAATCCCAGCTCTGGTCGATATATATTATGTGTGGAAGCAGTTGTAAATTAATTTTTATGAATTGGAATGATATTTGTAAGCCATATGCCTCACATATGGGAGTGTAGGGCTTGGAAAATGCCATATGGAAATGTAAAAAATGTTTCTATTTATTTTTTAAATAATTGTTTGCGGACAGCTGATCCTGCCACAGCTCTATTGAAACTAGATAAGGATTGTTTAAGCATGAAAATATAAGCAATCCTTAGCAACTTTAAAGCTTTGCTTAGCTGGTTTAAGCCTTGCAAAGTGGATTTGTGCATTGGTAAGGGAAGCCTATGCAGTTTAAGTGCCTATTGGTTTAACGGTGTTTTAGCACCACTTAGCACTGTGCAAACCCTTGCAAACCCACTTACAACTGGTTAAAAGTGCCTTAATCACTCTGTATCCAGCAGCCCTTCTTCTGGCCCGCAGCAAAATAATCAGCTGTGCTCTGTCTTGAGCCCAGGATGTTATACACCACAGTCATAGCAATTTACCACTAGGCCATCTTAGCTGTGGGATGTTAGGATGTTTTTTACAACATATCATGCAGTACAGTCAGTTTACAATAGGAAAGATACACTGTGCAATCTGGAATGATTATCTACAAATATATACATGAAAACATATTTATATATATATAGAGAGAGAAATATGTGTGGAGATACTTATATATGTATAACAGTATACATATACATTACCAAGAAATACTGACATGTATATATGTTTATAAATATATATATATATATATATATATATATATATATATATATATATATATATATATATATGCATACATGTCTCTAAATGCCCATACAAACATATGCTGCTGATAGACCACACATAACTGAGCCAGCATGCACAGTTGGATACAAAAGGACCCATGACACTCACATCTAACCCCCAGTCCAAATAATAAGTGAGCAGTATGCTGATACAAGACTATGATAGCCATATACAATGACCAGACATATACAGTGACCTCTTAACAACGCAACTACAATGCGTGAAGATAGTAAACAGAAATTCAAACAGCCAGTAATTCATACAAGTTAATTTTACTCTAAATGTCTTTGCCAAAGCTTTCAAGAAGTAACCCATTACAAGAAATACTTGCCTTAATTAGAAGAAGCATTAACACTTATGTATGTTTAAATACACAGCCTCCAATTACACTCCTCAGTAAACCCCCTAGGGGATAAAGTATCACATTTAAAAACATACATTGATTCTGTACATAACAATTATTATTTTATGACTGTTTGACCAAAGTGAGAAACATACTTTTTTTAAATGCAGTACCTTGTAACCCACTACACTTAATTACATGTATATACACAGCCTCCAATTGCACTACACATTCCACCCCTAGGGGATAAAGTATCACATTTAAGAATTTAAACTGATTCTGTACATAACAAATCTTCTTTCATGACTACTAGCCCCATGGTGAGAATTATTGAAATGTACAGATATAGAGCTGTCTTATTCCTCATCAGTAACATGTCTCACATGTTCTAACAGCCTAGTTTTAAAACACTTGCTACTCTCCTCCACATAAAATATGTTGCAATGGCATCTAAGAGCATTCTCCATACAACGACCTCTTGAATGTACAGAGTCCCACATGGTGTCCACCCTTTCCCTTCAGCAGGAATGACAGAACAAAATAATGGTAGATCCTACCTATCAACCTCCTACTGTATGGCATCTGTACCAAGCCTGACATAATTTGGGACTGAGGTCCAAAACATGGCCATACTTGAAATATTGCTGTTATACAGCGAGAAAACTGCTGGCATTACAGGGTTCATTGTAACATATCTTTTCTGAGGGATATAACTGAAACACAAATGGATGTTGGCATGTGTTGATTGCAATCACCAGAATATGCTACTGATTTGCAAAGGACAACACCTGTCTGGGGAACAGACCAAACTTAGGCAAACCTCTGGCCATTATGTGGATAGCCCTACAGTTGAGAACTATGCAGACACAGAACTTTGTCAGACTGAAGCCCATGCAGAAGTAGCATGTTCAGAAAAGCCTGTTAAACAAGCAGTATTCAAAACATATAACAGCAATACTCACATTCTGCCCATAAATCTTTAATCTTCACCACCATTTAGTTGGCTTGTCTTCACAGATCTTGTTCTAAGAGGTATTAGCTCACATACCTCTGAGATCTCTTCCTCACGGGTAAGGGAAAGGGCCAACACCCACATGGAGTACTCAATTATAGGAGTGTGTTGCCATGACATTGGCTATTGGAATAACTACACAGCTGCTCTGCATGCAATCAGCAACTGGGGGACACCAATTGGCGGTCAGTCCATTACATGTTCATGAACATTACCTACAAAAGACAAGCTGCCATCTATTAAAAATACCTCTGTCATAGACAGTCCATCAGTGCAAAGCTGAAGTAGTGAGAGGAAAAAAATAAAAATGCTGTATCTGTGATATATCCAGAAAAAAGGGTATGTGAAACAAGTAAGCAAGTAATTGGATGCAGTAGGTGGTCTGTAATAATGGAAAATAGGTGTTTGAAAGCATATGTCTCAACAAGACTTGCTGTACTGATGTACTGCTGAACAGCACTGATGGCCATAGTATGTGGCTCTGTCTGTAGTGACCAGGCCAGTTACTGGGATGTTGTACATATCCATATGTTACCTGTGCATATAACTATGATACACAAGTTGTCTTGTAAATACAAGACAACTATACAGAGCATGTGCAGAGTAAAGTACTGCTGCAGATGTGTGTGTTGAACTGCATGTTATATACTGAGCTCATACCATTCAACTGTCCAGTGTTCTGCACACTGACCATATGTGTGCCTCATATGTGTAGTTATTTACCCATAGAGTTGTGTTATGTCAGTCAAATCCTTGCCAAATCTGTGAAGACTAAAATTACAACATCCCCCTTCATTATCCGCTAGCTTTTCCATTCGGTTTTGCCACAGTGGATTATCTGTTGCCATTTCTGTCTGTCCTCTGAATCCTCCTCTCTCACACCAACCACCTGCATGTCCTCGCTCACCACATCCAGAAACCTTATCTGAGGCCTTCCTCTCTGCCTCTTACCTGGCAGCTACATCCTTACCATCCTTTTCACAATATACTCAGCACCCCTCCTAAGAACATGTCCAAACTGATGTAATGCTGCCTCTCCAACACTGTCTCATATCCATCCAACATGGCCTGAACCTGTCACATACACATTGCTAAACCTGTGCACCCATATCACATCCAGTGCAAATCATAACATCTGTAACTGCCATGTGCAGCTCTGACCCCTGCCTTTTTGTCAATGCCACTGTCTCCAACCCATATAACATAGGTGGTCTCACTACCCTCTTGTGGACCTTACATATCACATTCACTGGTACTCACCTATCACATATCACTCCTGACACTCTTCTCCACCCTCTCCATCCTGCCTGTAATCTCTTCTACACATGTCCTCCATAGTCCTCATCACTCTGAAATGTTGATCCCAATCATTTGAACACATCCACCTTTGCCAACTGTACTCCATGCTTCCTCAACATTCCACTATCCTCCCTCTCATTCACACAGATATTCTGTTCTACTGCTACCGACCTTCATTCCTCTCCTCTCTAGAGCATATGTCCACCTCTCCAGGGTCTCCAAAAGCTTTTCCCTACTCTCAATACAGATCACAATGTCATCGGCAAACAACATAGTCAATGGGGACTCATGTATGATCTTGTCTATCAACCTGTCCTTCACCATTGCAAATCAGAAAGGGCTCACAGCTGATCCCTGATGTCATCCCACCTTCACCTTAAACACATCGATCAATCTCAATGCAGACCTCAATGCTGTCATACCACCTTTGTACATATCCTGTACCACTCTTACATATATCACTTCCACTCATGACTTCATCATACAATACCACAACTGTCTAGGCACCCTGCCATAAGCTTTCTGTAAGTCCAGAGAGACACAGAGCAACTCCTGACATGCTCTGTATTCCACATGTAATAGTCTCAGAGCAAACATCACATCAGTATTGCCCTTTCCACTCATAACATCATACTGATGACAAGTACTCCTCACCTCCTTGCGTGACCTAGCTTCCACTACTCTTACCCATACCTTTATGCTGTGACTGATCAATGTTATCCTCTGTAGTTATCACAGCTCTGCACATGAACCTCTTTCTTAACACCATACTCAAGCACTTTCTCTCCACTTCTCATGCAACCTCACACTTCCCAAGATATCAGTAAACAGTCTGGCTAACACACCACTGCCATTTCTCCTTAACAACCCCATGCTTCCACATGTGTGTAATGTGGACCAACAGGCTTGCCAGTATTCATCCTCTTCATAGCTATCATTACATCCTCATTGTTAAGCCATTGCACTTTCTGATTCACCATATCCACACCATCCAACCTTTTTGTCTCATTCTCTTCATTCATCAGAGTCTCAAAGTACACTGTCCATGTGCTCAATGCACTCTCCTCACTTATGAGTACATATACCTCATCATCCTTTATCACCCTTATCTCCTGCACATCTTTCCTTGTTCAGTGCATCTGTTCAGCCAATCGGTAGAATTCCTTTCATCCCTCATTAGTGTACAATCTGTCATTGAACTCATCATATGCCCATCCTCAGCCTTTGCCACCTCTCTCTTTGCCATGCACATCATCTCCTCATACTCCTACCTACTTTCCTTATCTCTCTGACAATCCCACTCCTTCTTCCCCAATCTCTGTCTCTGTATACTGTCTAGTACTTCCTCAGTCCACCAACAGGTGTCCTTGTACTGCTTCCTCCATCTACATGTCACCATAACCACCCATGTAGCTGTCTCCCTTACTAGCTCTGTTGTACTTAACCAGATATTTGTTAGATTGTCACTGCTACCCAATATCTGTCTCAAGTCTTCCCTGAGCTCCACCTCACAAGCACACTTCTCCAGTTCACATCATTTGATCCTTGGTGCTGCCCCCACACTACTCCTCATCTTGATCACCAACATCATCTCACATACCAACATTCTCTGCTGCCTAAATACACTTTCCCCTGTCACCACTTTACAGTCTTCAATCTCCTTTAAACTAGCCCTCCTACATTGGATATATTACACCTGTGTGGATCTTACACCACTCTTGTATGTTACCCTATGCTCCTCCCTTGTGTTATAGTGTGTATTCACCACAGCCATGTCCATTCTTTTTGCAAACTCCACTACCATCTCACCTTCTCCACTCCTTTTAACACCATACATGCCCATCAATTCCCCATCCCCTCTGTTGCCTTCACCAACATGCCCATTGACATCTGCTGCAATGACCAGTCTGTCACTATTGGATACAGTCATCACCATGTCATCCAACTGACATCACATCTCTCTTTCTCATCTATCACACAACCAGCTTGCATAGCATATGCACTAAAAACAGTCATCACTACACCTTCAGCTTACAGCATCAGAAACATCACTCTATTGGACACTTATGTCATCCTCCAAAAAAACTCATGCCATACATTTCCTTCAGCAGAAGCCCTACCCCCTTCCACCTCCAGTCCACACATTGATAGCACAATTGTGACCTGCCTACCACACACCCAGCCATAATCCCCTTCCATGTGGTCTCTTGCACACACACAATATATCAACCATCCCCTGGCCATCATATCAGCTATCCTAGTCCCTATACCACTCATACTCCCAACATTAACAATTCTTACACTCAGTACCACCCTCCTAGCCTTTCCCCTCTATTCCTGCAATATGCCTGTTGGACATCCTCCAGGGGATGCTTGTCAGTGCAAAGGCTGCTGTGCTATTGAATGACTCAAGTATGTTACAGCAATATTGAGACACTGTCACTGATTTTGTCCCATTGCACCCATGTATGCATGGCATCCTACAGATGGCCTGCTGTAACAGGTTGAGAGGATGACTGCACAGCAAGAGTATGAATTTAGTGTGCCATACTGACATAAAACAACATGTATGTGAGGTATTAGCTATGCACATGTCAGTATGAGTAGGTGTATGTGCCCACCTCATGAGAACAGACATGGGATGCAAAATGTCAGTTAAAACAGCTGTACATGTTATACATGTGTCATCTTTGTTACTGTAAAGCCACAAAAGTGATATTTCTACAGCTACTGGTTGTTGCATTGCCTTGACACAGCCATGGTTAGTACAATAAGAATGATTATCATTACTAGCTTCGAGAGGTATCCAACTGTGTTATGACTTTGTGGCCATGCACACTACAAACAACTGATTGAACACATACATGGCTGTATGGACTCAGCCATATCTTACTTCTCATACCTGCTTCCACCAAAGTAGAGTAAGCCCCTTTGCTGGACAGCAGCATTACACAAACCACAGGCTTAGTCCTTATAGTGGCTGTGCAGGGCAAAGTAGGGGAAGGAACCGACCTGGCATCAAGTCAGCCATTGCCTGAACAAGCATATGAGGTCACAGGTAGATTACTCTAATGCCAACTATGAATACAAATTGGAGACATCCACCAGGGACAATCACATGGCCATCTTCCCATATGTATTCAATCTTGGAGGCAACATACTAACCCGACCTGTAATGGTGGCCAATCAGATCACATACACACAGCATAGCTACAGGCAACCTGATGCAGATAGGGTTAGGGCAAACATCCCACTCTGGCTCAGCATTATTATAGGTGGATATGTACTGCACCCACACCCCTCTGCTCATCACCAATGAGCAGATACATATTGCCTACTGAAATGCAACAAATGTAAGTATCCATGGGATGTCATATCATCCCTGTCTGCATCCTACATGGACTCAGGCATGTGCTCCTAGCTGTATTACACACTGTAGTCACACCAAGCCACAGCACCATCCACACACCATCCACATGGAAGATGGCTAATGTCATCCATTTACACAGACCTGAATGAGGAATGACGGATTATGCAAACAACTTGCCCTTACTGTGGGCAATATGACTCATCAGGACCAGTAGTGTAATGTGAGCTGATACTATGCTGATAGATTACAGGGGTATGTGTGGTACGGTTGTGAGTGTTGGTTACTGGTATTCAAGGTACATGTGCAGGTACTGGACATACTGTTGCCAAATGTATGGGGTCCTGTGATGTGTTTCCCTGTTAGTGTCTACCAGGTGCAATGTCACATCACTGGTGGGAGACCTATTCACCAGCAGAATGCAACCTGATAATGGAAGCCATAATAATGAACTACACAATACTGTTGGACCGATGCCAGCAACATCTGCGAGAGAGAAGCACCCTGAGGGATGACCCTGTCCACAGGGTAAATAAAGTGGGCCTGCACGCACGTACATATGAGCAGGTGTAGCATCATGCCACCAACCTCATAAACCATACCTGGCAAAGGGCTGCTGCAGTGGCCAGGGACCCCACAACCACAGGTGGGAGCCCAGCCATGCAGCCCTCACTGACACCAAATGAGGAGCTCCTTGCCAAGCTAGGCCACCCATCACAGTATGATACCAGGGTACAAAGCCCCACTTGCTGGAGGTGGGTGGCACTCACACAATAGACAAGGAGCGTGCAGGTAAGGTCCCAGTGGGGATTAGTAGACTACTGTATGAGACATACTTGTATCTGTACAGTATCTACATGCATGTGCCAGGTCAGATTACAGTTGTGGATGCAGATTTCTAATGCACAGAAGTGCAAATCTATGGTGAAGGACAGCAAATTGTGTAGTATGGGGTGTTGTACTGTAAATGCAGACATGCTACATCCACCCTTTACCAAAGACACATGAGGGCCTGCTGACAATACCTCTCTCCCACAACTACATAGGTAACTCTGGTCTGCATATGAGACAGCTGCCTGAAGCTGGTGAGCATGGGATTGTTCAGTTGTGCTTTGGCAATACTGCTGGCATGTGGAGGGCATGCAGGTTACCATGCACACAACTATGACTAATAGCCATATTGCTTTATGTGCATGTTCACTTGTGGTGGAGTTAATTTTATTGCATCACAGTGGTCACCACATGGGCCTATCTGAAAAGAACGTAAGATTCCTGCAGTGTACCTCACAACCTGTCAGTGCAAGACATCTGATAAACAAAAGGAAGAAATAAAACACCGAAAACCAGACTTTAAGTTAGCGCTTTCGTTTACTATTTCAGCACACTTCTTCAGACAACTGACAAGAAAATTAAACGCCATTTAAATAGACAATTACAATTATGACATCATGGAACAATTCATAAATTCAAGCCCACATTTAAAGGACCCACAAACCATTATTATTAAATCATTACAGGAATCAAATATAAAAATTCTACCTATCATGTAATAAAACCAGAAATACATAAATGTGCAAACATTAAAAAACATTAAATCATCTCAACAAAGCCCTCAATTTTAAAACATCAACATTTGGTTCTAATTCAGAATCAGGGGCCATCTGTAAGCTGACTGACTTGGTTAATTTGTTATCACAACGTGTGGAAAACCTAGCGTCTCAAGTTGCGGACATTCTGCCTCGTAATTCCGGTAATGCTTTGGCTTCCGGTTTACCAGCATTCGTGGAACAAGCTCCCTCTAGGCTACAGCAAGGAATCTCAGGATCGCAGGATCAAGGGAACGTAGTAGCAGGGGAATCTTCATCCAACGCACCTAACGGACCAGGCGGGTCTGTACCTGTCTTGGTGCCCTCGGATATCCGTTTTCCTTCAAATGAACACAATTTGGCGGAAGGTCAACCGGCCTCGAATTCCAGCACCAACAATACGGATAACATTACTAATTGTTATCGAAATGTTTCTGTGAGTACTACTTTTGCCGTTCCCAATTTAAACGAATGGCTAAAGGATGTTACTGGCTGCTTTGATAAT
Source organism: Protopterus annectens (assembly GCF_019279795.1). Lineage (NCBI taxonomy): Eukaryota > Metazoa > Chordata > Ceratodontiformes > Protopteridae > Protopterus > Protopterus annectens. The sequence continues at coordinate 335,838,067 of NC_056727.1, read as the reverse complement.
AATCCAACTACCTCTTCTGCTCTTATTAATAATGGTACTGAAACAAACTTGATAAATAATTTAAAGGTTTTTGATTTAAAGTTATTTCATTTTAAAAAATTGCAATTGGAAGTACAATATCTTAATGAATGTATACGCAGACAGCAGGTTCCTAAAGGACTCAGGCAATGGTGCTACCCTTCGGGGTTGGTCACGAACTCTGGATTTCATAAGGACTTGCTCTGTTTATTTGATCGTCAAGGAGTTGAATTTATGCATATATTGGTCAAGAATTATTGTAATGAACTTGAGAGTTTGAAAATTGAACTAAGTACATTGAACTCTAACATTCGCTCTGATAAAGATTTTTTAAGATATAAGTATGATTTTGTGCATATCTTTTCTAGTATAGATAATGCCTTATCTAAAATAAAAGAGGTAAAAATGAAAAAATTGAATAGGGATGCTATTGCTTACAGCAAAAATTTAGCTTATCCTGCACCTCCTACTGTTATTACTCCTAACACGAATAGGGACATGAATGCTGGTCCCTGTACCTCTAATACTTTAACTAACAACATTTTTAGTAACAATGATTTTAGTGACATTAGAGATGACGATATTTTTGAGGATGGCATAGTTACTGCGACTCCGATTGTAAGGAGGAGTGATAGGCTGGCTAATAGACAGCCTAATAACCCTGGTACAAATAATGGTAATATTAACCACTTGGATGCAGCGTCATCCCAGGGTTTTCAAAAAAGGAAGAACAACAGGGGCCACCAGAATCAGGGTCACCATCAACAATACTGGAAAAAGAAGGGCCAAAACAGGAGGAGGAGGTGATTGCCCTCTCAGCTCGTAGTCTTTCTATCAGTTCCTTCCTTAATGACAGTGTTGGATCCCCAGGTGATGATAGGAACAAAGTGACAATATTGAGCAATAGCACTCATGACTTTAAAGTTTTTAATTTTTCCACTAATACACCTGACCCAATATTAATTGACATCCTATCTAAAGGTCTTACTTTTGTACCATCTTCTAGGGGTGATCTGGCTATGAGTATACTTGATTTAAAAGCTTTTACCAGAAAAATTAATTTGAATGTGTTACTAGGACAAAACACTAGTTTAACCTCTGACTTTAAAGTGTCTAGTGTTTTCAATCCTGCCTTACATCCATCCATCTCACTCTTTGAGAGAGTTTGTGAGAATGATTTTAGGTCTTTATTCAATAATAAGCGGTTGTATAACAAATATGCTTTTAATCTGATACAGGTTGAAAGAGACTTATTGCATGACCTAAAATTTGCAGACATACGTATTTTAAAACCTGATAAAGGGGGTGGATTGCTTTTTATGGATAACAGTGAATATATTCAATGTATGAGCTTATTATTGGAAAGCGAAGCTTATGTGGAAACTTCTTTGAATGAAGTAAATGGTGCTTATCAGCGCATAAGGGGGTTTATTTGTGATTTATTCTTGGATGGCAGAATTGATCTTGATTTATTTAATTATTTTACCATCCTATACCCCTTGACACCCAAATTATTTGGATTACCAAAAATCCATAAAAATATGGATAACCCCCCATTTCGTCCCATCATTGATGGAAGACAATGTATTACGTATGCATGTGCTAAATTCATGGATGTTAAATTAAAGGAAGTATTGAAAAATGAAAGTCAAATATGTAAAAATTTGTGGACTTTCTTGGATGCAATCAATAATATTCCCTTTGGAGATTATGTCAATTTTTTGACTATTGATGTACGCGATCTTTACACAGTAATTCCTCAAGATATTGGATGTGAGTGGGTCAGAGAACTTTTGTTAGGGCATCATATGGATGGGTCTTGTATTGACCTTATAGTATATTTATTAGAGTTGATTTTAGGTAATAATTACTTCCTCTTCAATAAGCAATTTTATTTACAAAGAACGGGTGTGGCCATGGGGTCCCCTTGTGGGGCCACTTTCGCTAATGTAGTTATGGCCTATTGGGAGAAACACTTTTTGTTTAAGGATAACTTGTTTTTGGAGAGGGCCACATGGTACACCCATTACTTGGATGACATATTCATCCTTTGGAGGGGGGATATTGATTCTGCGAAGACATTCATTGAACATATCACTGGATTCATGGACTTTTTACAGTTTACATGGGACTTCCAACCTTACAGTATTTCCTACCTAGATATTGAATTAATTAAGTCGTGTTGTGACCAGCAATATATTTCTAGGATATTTAGGAAGTCAACGTACTCTAATGCATTTTTGCATTTTTCTAGCTGTCATCCCTTTTCCCAAAAGAGAAGTGTGGTTAAGGGTCAACTGGTTCGGGCAGCTAGAATGACCACATTAGATAGGGACTTCGTGGAGGAATGTAATCTTTTGAAGGAAATGTTTCTTAAGCGGGGTTACCCTAAGTCCCTTATAGACGATCTTATTAAGGAGGTCTATAATAAACGATTATTGGGCACATTTAAACCATTGTTGGCACCCACAGTTAATCAAACCACAGAGGCTAATTTGGGAACAGGGTCACCAGTTTGCTAGTGGAGTTCATGGAAATTGTGTTAGAGAGCAACTTCATTTATTTTAATGGAGAACTCTACAGGCAAAAAAGGGGGTAGCTATGGGTGCCTCATGCGCTTCCCTTTATGCCAATGTGGTATTGCATAGGTGGGAACAGAAATTTATTTTTTCAACAACATGGGTCCACCATATAACATATTACAAGAGATATTTGGACGACATCTGTATTTTATGGAATGGGACCCTGAACCAGTTTTCCGACTTCTTTACCTATCTAAACTCCACTAACCATTTTTTATCTTTCACTCACAATATTAGTGAAAATGAGTTACACTATCTCGACGTCACTCTATTTAAAGATAATTTCAATCATACTTTTCAGTCTAAGCTTTACAGGAAACCATCTTTTTCTAACTCTTATCTCCATTTTGAGAGCGGACATCCGTTCCATCAAAAGAAAGGCATTATCAAGGGGCAGTTTATTCAAGCCTCTAGGATGTGTAGCACTCTGGATGTTTTTTGGATGAAATTGAACTTTTGAAATCTTTATTTAATGAGAGAGGTTACCCTATTCCACTAGTGACTACCCTGGCTCAGGAAGTTATAGACAACAGGGACAGCAGATATCCCCCTTTGATAGGGAGTGGAGTTCCCCAAGTAAATGTTGACAAAACTGAGGACCACTTGGAACAACACAGTTGTTTTATTCACACTTATTCCCTTAGCACTCTAGATATTGAAAATGTAGTACGGAGACACTGGGCAGTTCTTACTCTTCACGAAGAGTTGAATAAATTGGTGCAACCCTGTCCCAATTTTGTAAGAAAAAGAGATGTTAATCTTAAAGAACTGTTCGAAAGGAAACACACCCCAAGATCTGCACTGAGTAATACAAGGCCAGGCACTTTTAAATGTGGTACTTGTAAGCAGTGTCACATCATTATTAATGACTCGACTCTTTATATTCCATCGAGGAAATTTCTTTTTAAATCCAGTTGTTATTCAAACTGTGGAACAAAAGGGGTAGTTTATTTAGGGGTATGTACATCTTGCTCTAGTTTTTATGTGGGGAAAACTGAGAGACCCATTAGAAGGAGAATTTATGAACACCTTTACGATATCTTTAAAGAAAGGGAATCTAATGCCTTTTATAAACACTCCCCTTTTATGTCCCAGAATGGAACTGAAGTTTATGGTGTTAGAACAAGTGACACCAGATGCCAGAG